>NC_136270.1:115986725-116331725 GCF_964187855.1 Myxine glutinosa
CTTTGCGAATGGACCAAACCATTCATGTAAATAGAGGGGGGGGGGGGGGTTCTGTGGTCGTTGCGAATGGACCAAACCATTGTTTTTTTTTTGCAGTTTTTTTTTTTTTTGCAGTTTTTTTTTTTTTGCAAGGAACGGGCACCCACGTACGGGCACGTCCTAGCTTATATATAGTACGGGCATGCCCTAGTCTATCTATAATTCCAGTAATCTCTGTGTGTGTGTGTGTGTGTGTGTATGTGTGTATGTCTGTGTGTTTGTCTGTGACCGCTGTTTCTCGACAACCACGGGTCCGATATACTTGAAACTTGCCAGGTATATTGCTGGGGACCCGAGGATGTGCCTTTTCAAGGTTTCATATTAATCGGACAAGTAGTTACCGAGCTATGGCGATTTAGCCGTTCGCCGTTCGCTTTGGCGTTGCGAATGGACCAAACCATTTCATGTAAATAGAGGGGGGGGGGGGTTCTGTGGTCGTTACTGGCTTTGCGAATGGACCAAACCATTTCATGTAAATAGAGGGGGGGGTTCTGTGGTCGTTGCGAATGGACCAAACCATTTCATGTAAATAGAGGGGGGGGATTGTCACCGTACTCGCAAGCCGTTCGCTTTGGCTTTGCGAATGGACCAAACCATTTCATGCAAATAGAGGGGGGGGATATAATTTTAGATATATATATAGTCTAGTAGGAAGACTAGGTCCCCCTGCACCCCTCGGAGATATACTTCTAATCAGTGTTTCTAGATTGGAAAAAATGTGTAGAAAATGACTAGCTATGGCCCCAAGCTGAAAAAATGTCCCACATACCATTTTTATGCAAATTACTGCTGCCATTATCAAAAAAAGACTAGGTCCCCCTGCACCCCCGGAGATATACTTCTAATCAGTGTTTCTAGATTGGAAAAAATGTGTAGAAAATGGCTAGCTATGGCCCCAAGCTGAAAAAATGTCCCACATACCATTTTTATGCAAATTACTGCTGCCATTATCAAAAAAACGATTTTTGACATATCTCAGCCAATATTGCAGATAATTGAAAAATGAAGGTGTCTAGACCCATGTTTTGAAGGGCATAGATCATGATAGAACTATTCCTAACATGATTACATGTGTCTATGGTATACTAGTATGCTAATTAGTGCTTTATTTACAAAATAATCACAGTTTTACGAAATAATAGACTCATATTAAGGTCCGTCTACACAGACGTTAACACAAAGTTTTATTTTTCTAAATACCCTGTGAAATTCACCGAATGCCCTGTGAAACCTGGGATTCTTCTCCAGCTTTTTCAAGGGCCCGACTTTTCCCTTCCCTTTGAAGGCACTGGTGCAGTCTTCTCCGCTGAACACATAGTACCCCAGGAGAGTGGCACAGTAGTCCTCTCCCAGGGATTCTGCCAGCTCAGAGACGTTGACAAGTTGGCGATGCTTCCCTGACCCTGTATCCAGGTACACCGTCAGCTTGATGTTGTGGGCATGGTGGAGCAGGATCAGGAGGATGTCTGTGTCCGGTGTTCTGACTACAGCGTTCTTGTATCCGATGGTAGCAGCATGATGGAGGTACAGAACCACCCTGGTATCAGTCTCTTCCTGGTTGCTGTAGATCGTGGGGAGTTCACGTACCTCGACCTGAAACACAAAAAGGCACCGCATTTCAATCACCAGTCACTGCCAGTTTCAGTATATCTCCGGGGGGTGCAGGGGGACCTAGTCTTTTTTTGATAATGGCAGCAGTAATTTGCATAAAAATGGTATGTGGGACATTTTTTCAGCTTGGGGCCATAGCTAGTCATTTTCTACACATTTTTTCCAATCTAGAAACACTGATTAGAAGTATATCTCCGGGGGGTGCAGGGGGACCTAGTCTTATATAGTACGGGCATGCCCTAGTCAATAAATAATTAATCGATTAATCAATAAATAATTAATCGATTAAATGATTAATCAGTAAATCAAAAATATCCTTGATAGCCACATCACTTGGTCACTGTCATGTCCAAATATTGGCTTCCCAGCTCAAAAGGTGCCTGAGATATTGGCCAAATGAGAAAGAAAATAAATAAATGATTAATAATGAAAATAAATAAATAATAATCATTAACAAATTAAATCATTAATCAATTCGGTCACAGAACACATAAACCACCACCATTTCATCAGAATCTGTAACTTTAAAAAAAAAAAATTTTTAGTCATTAATCAAATAATTAAATAATTAATCGATTAATTCATTAATTCATACATCAAAAATAGCCTTTGCAGCCAAATCACTTGGTAATTGGCATGTCCAAATATCAGCTTCCTATCTCAAAAGGTGCCTGAGTTAATGGTCAGAAGAGAAAGGAAATTTGATTAATTATATAAGTACTTAATTAATCGCTAATAATTAAATAACTCATCAATTAATTGATAAATCAAAAAACAAAAAATATCGTTTTTGACAAAGTACTTGCTCACTATTGTGCCGAAATTTCAGCTTCATAGCTCAAAGGATGGCTGAGATATCGCCCGGACAACCAAGAAAGAAAGAAAGAAAGAAAGCAAGAAAGCAAGAAAACAAACAACCAGAGTGAAAACTGAGTACTCCCTTTCAGCGTGCGTCACTGCCGAGCCCCCTTCGGTGCCCGGCAATGACGTTTTGCAGTGCCTGGAGATGGCATAGGAAAGGAGCGGTGTACAATAATTCCTCAAATGTTTTAGTATAAGAAAAGTCGTCCTCTTCTTCTAATAAAAGTTTTACAAGTTTAAATCTATGAGATACAGTAAAGAAGACTTTGTGTTTACAGTGACGGATTGTTACATGAGTAAGCCCTGGCGCCTTGGCACCCTGCCTGATGAATATTGCTTTGTGATGGATTTATTACCCTGCGCTCGCGAAGCGAAAAGTGGAGTTAAGCATTCAGTTACATACGTGTGCTGTACGTGTCTGCAATTTAAAAATTCATTTTTTCGGCAACCGTTGGTCCGATTGACATGAAATTTTCACCTTAGGAGGGCCTCCTCCTGAAGAATAGTTTAATGATAATTATGACGTCATAGGTCACGTGGTACAGGCGCTATCTTGAAAAAACTTCGCACCTCGATATCTCTGAAACCTTATTAGTTAAAACTTGGTGCAAGTATGTATAAATGATGTAAACATGAAGTGATTAAATTTTGGGGTCAATAGTTCAAAGGTCAAAGGTTATGTCAAGTAAAAATGTGCTAATTTGGGCACAGCTGAATGGATTTAAATCAACCTTGATACAAGTAATATAATGATGTAATAATGTGGGCGGAGGCATATTAGTCAACATCATGATGTCAAAGAGTGCCGTTCTAGTTCGATTATGTTTTGGAATAGGACATGTAGGCCTATGAAGGAGATAAACGACAGAGGGCAGTCTTTGCCCTGAATTGGCTGTTGGAAGCAGCACACTCTACTGTTTCTGGCCACTTGGATTGGCGATTATGCTTGGGCCTTGCCTTTATCTCCAAAGATTTGAATGTTTCCCACTGTCTTGGGAATTTGCAAAATTTTGGCATTGACCTTTGGACCTGGAAAGCCCATTCCTCTCCCCTGAAGTGAAGTAATCCTATCTTCTAGCTTTAGCATTTCTAACTTCTACATTCAGTTAAACCTTACTTCTTGCTTCAAAATTTGTATTTTCTTATTTTACAAATTCACAAAATTATAAAGTCTCTTGGACAGCTGGAACACTCCAATAGCCTCGTCTCATTCGCACTCCCTTCAGTTGGCTCATCTACTAGTTTGCAACAAATTTAAATTAGCTTAATCTTTCCTTTAAATTGACTTCACATATCCGACCATTTAATACAGTAGATGGCAGTAGCACACTCATTTACCTCTGCAAGTCGAAGCATTTACACTTGTCATCACCAAAGGTTGTCTCCTCCACCTATGTAAAAGACAGTGCAGTTGACAATTATCAGTTTATTTACCTTTGTTTTTGTATACAGAATGAAGGCTCATGGAAGAGCGAAAATACAGAGCATATCAGGACGCAACATAACAAAAGAAACAGCAGAAAGAGAAAGAGGAAATGCCAACAGCAGGGCAGAGGGAGAAATTAGATAGCGACAGACAAACAAGGGATGCAGGTAAAGGATGAGGGACAAGGGAGAACACATGGGGTGGATAACATGGATACAGAAGCAAACTCTCTGGAAGGATTACGCGTTTCAAGAAAGTGCCGCCCGGTGAAAAATGCTGAAGACACAGTTGACGCAGAACAAAACGGTTCAGCTCCTGTTCTTCAATAAGGATATGCATTGTCAAATTTGCAAGAACCTTTCTTATGCCCAGAAACTCAGGTACAACATGATGCACTGTTGTCTTGAGTATTCCAAACTCTGTCACAAGTTCCAGAATTGTGAGAATCCCATCTTGAAAGCAAAAGTTTGTTAATAACAACGACATTGTTCGCATATTATTTAGGGGACGGCACCAAGTTTGATTTAAATCCCTTCAGCTGTTCTCAAGTATCACGGTTTACCTGGCCTGACCTCTGACCTTTGATGCTCAAATCGAATCAGTTCATATTTTCATCACAATATATACTTGTATGAAGTTAGGTCAAAATCCCATCACTGGTTCACAAGTTAGCACAGTAACAGAATTGTTTTACCAAACCAGGACCTCTGATCTTTGACCTCTCGACCCCATAATCTAATCCGTCAGAGCAGACACTCTTGACCATGACGTCACTAAGTCTGGTTGGGTGATAGTCGTTCGCATCAATTTTTTCATCCCAGAAAGGATGATAATCATCACTGAAAAGTTCTCAAGTGCAGAAAATTGGAAGGAAGAATTGCTAAAATGTATTGATAAGACTATGGATTGAAGATGTTTTTAATTAAAGGGTTTTTTTTGGTTAAAGATTAAAGAGAAATCAATTTTCTTCTACATTACCAGGACATTACCAGGTCTTCATTTGTTCTACATTACCAGCCCTGGTGTTGGCTTAGCGGTTCGGGTGCCGGCTTAGGATCCTAGGATCCTGGGTTCGAATCCCGGTCGATCACTGAATTAACACCAGGGGGGTTGACTCAGCCTGACCATCCCTTCCGAGGTCGGCTAATTGAGCACCAGTTCACTGGTAATTCCCTGTTTGTCGTTAAAGGCGGCAAAAAGGGTTGGCGTCAGGAAGGGCATCCGGCCGCAAAACATTGCTTCAACAAGGGGACCAAAAAACAACAACAACCACGGTTCCCGAAAAAGGCCAACCCCCGCTTTGCGGGGAAAAATGGCCTCTAAAGGTGGTTATCATATTTTATTATTACCAGGAATTAAAGAAGGGTTTGGGCATCTTATTTCCTGAAGCTTTCTGTCATTACGATGTCCCCGATGGTACTAGATCCCATTCATTTAATTACTGGAACAAAATAGTTTGAAAAACCTGATATTTACCAGACTTGTCAGTGAATAATGACAGTGTACATGTAATTTTAGGATCACCTAGAACCCTCTTAAAAAGTTACAAGTGAGGTGACAAAACTTTTGGAAAAAGTATTTTTTTTAGGGATGTATTGGTCATTTTCAGGAAGTTTTTAGAGCAACATATCTGTTGCCAACATATCTGTTGCTCTAAAAACGTCCTGAAAATGACCAATTCATTCCTAAAAAAATAATTTTTCCAACAGTTTTGTCTCCTTGCTTGTAATTAAGTAAAAGTCAATATAATGCATGTACTTCCTCATTCTCCATGAGTCTCGACACTGTATACAAAAAGGTGTTGTTGCACCTTGTTGGGACTGGCTCTGGTATATACTCCCCATCTCCATGCATCTCCTTTCTCACCTCAAATGGATTCACAGCTGACTCCACTCAAAACAAAACTGAATATCTTAACTCGGTGTTTGCCACCAAAGCTCGTGTCCCAACCCCTTCCCTTTCTGTGCCCACCTTACTCCCTCCAGCACACTGTGAATTTTTCACTTCAGAGGGGGAGAAGATGTTCTGGCCAGCTTCGATTCTGCATCCGTGATCGGCCAACATGGCATCGGCACCCATGCTCTCAAATCCTGTCTTACAGTTCTCGATTCTCCGCTATTTGCTTTCATCGAGCTGTCTCATTCACATTAGGCCATGTCCTATCTGCCTAGAAGACAGCTAACATTGCTCTTATACACAAGAAGGGTTTACAAAATAAAGATCTTCTCTTCCTAAGGTTGGCGAATAACTTCACCCCCTGTCTCCCCTGAATGCTTATAAGCAAAGTGAAGCAATCCATCGCTGCAACTAACATTGTCTTTCCTCTTCTCAAATGACCTTATGTTCATGCATCAGTTTGGATTCCGTCCCAGTTAAACAAGTTTGGATATATATGCTGCTGTTTCTCTCAAAACAATAGATGGATGCCCCAGATTGCAATCAAGAGGTTAGGGCTGTGTTTCTGGACATATCTTTGGCATTCAGCACAATCTGCTACTCTGCTCTGCCTCACAAGCTTACCACCCATGGCATGCAAGGCCCCTTCTCTTCTGGCCTGCTCATTTCCTCCATTCATGCTGTCAGCGCGTAGCTCTCAAGACATTCCTCTCATTTCATCTCCCAGTAGAGACTCCATTTTCCCAAAGCAATCTTTGGTCCAGCCCCTGGTCCTCATAATATATTAATTGCCTCTCCCATGCTGTAGAAAAACCTCACATCCTCTTTGCAGATGACTGTGGCTTATGCTGTGTGATAGCACATCTCACTGACTGGCTGACAGCAGCTGCTTCCCTTTCTGCTGATCTGGAAGTGATTTGATATTGATTCGATGTTGGTACACGTCCTTCAATCGTGGCAAATATATCGGCTTTGCATGTCACTTGAGAAAGATCATCCAACAAAACCACCTCTCTATTTCCACATTCAACCACTGGACGAGGCTCAATCTCTTAACCTTTTGGGATTCACCAGCAGCCACAATCTCTTTTGGGCAAATCATACATCAAAACTGGCTTCAAAACTCAGTCCAAGACTTGACATCATCCACGGTGCCAACTCCTTCATTGCAAACATGAATTTCTCATAGATAACAAAAAGCCTTTGCCCACAGCTGAATTGATTACTGTTCTTTTCTATTGGCTGATATATCCCTGTTTCAACCCTCTCCTTGAATCTAAAACTGTCAACATCATTGCAAGTATCTCCCACATAGACACACACAAGCACATCTGCTGCCCTCTCAATGCAAGCAAGGGTTGCAGTCCAGTCTCTTATTTACCAACTCAATTATGGTCTTGCCCCTCTGCTATTTCACCCCCTCTGATCTCCTCAATCCCTTTACGATTCCAACTTTCCTCACACAATCCTTTCCTTGTAAAACTCCAAAAATTCAGGTTGATTGCTCACTAATATTCCTTTCTTCCACCACTTGTGGAATCTCCTTCCTAAGTCAGTTCAAACACACTCTTCCATCTAGGGCTTCACAAGCTGGTAGTACATCACCTCAAGTGATCCTCCATCCATACCCATTATGTTTTCTACCCCCATTAACCCCCTCCCCATACAACCCACTCCATGTTTCCTTGCCTCTCCTCTGTTTCTGTTTCCTTGCCTAATTTACAACACAAATTGTTTTCAGAAATGCTGCAAAAGTACATGTTGAGATATGTTGGCAAATCGTGCAACAAATCACAGGCACCTATTAATTAGTCCCCTACCGGTGCACACTGGAGGGGACTATAGGTTTGCACGCCGTCCCTCTGTCCGTCAGCCCGTCAGTCTGTCAGTCTGTCAGTCTGTCAGTCCGTCAGTCCGTCAGTCCGTCACACAAAGAGCAGTTTTCCGGACCTTTTTTCTAAACGCTTAAAGCTAATGATTTCAAACTTGGTACATGGTTTCCTCATGATAAGTTACAGATCAAGTTCGAACTTCACGACGTTTCGATCATTTTTGACCAAGTTATGGCACTTTGAACTTTGGGAATTCTGATAATTCTGATGATCCTTTACTCAGTGCCATTTTAATAATAATAATAATAATGCATTTATTTTATATAGCGCTTTTCAGGAAGCCCAAAGACGCTTTGACAGAGTGCAAAACATAATGCATAGCAAAACATAAAGACAATTGCAAAAAAAAGAAGAATCAATAGGGAAATATTCAAAGCACAAAGGAGGGAGAAGGAGAGGAGATAGTCAGGGGTTAGATGCTGTGGGTTAAATGTTGAATGCAGTGTTGAACAGGTGGGTCTTGAGTGATGTTTTGAATGAGGTGAGTGAGGAGGAGTCTCTGATGGTGTGAGGTAGCGAGTTCCAGAGGGTGGGAGCAGCGATGGAGAAGGCCCTGTCCCCCCAGGATCTAAATTTGGTCCGGATGGGGGGGGGGGGGGTCAGGAGGTTGGTACCAGCAGAGCGGAGGTTGCGGGTGGGAGTGTGTCTGGAGAGGTCAGCCAGGTAGGATGGGGCCAGGTTATGGAGGGCTTTGTAGGTCAAGAGGAGGATTTTGTACTGGATTCTCTGGGAGATGGGGAGCCAGTGAAGCTTGTAAAGGACGGGGGTGATGTGGTCACGGGTCCGGGAATGGGTGAGTAGACGGGCAGCGGAGTTCTGAATGTATTGGAGTTTATTGGTGATTGTTGAGGGTGAACCATAAAGGAGGCTATTGCAGTAGTCCAGACGGGAAGTGATGAAGGCGTGGATGAGGGTTTCTGCAGCCACGGAGGAGAGGGATGGACGGAGACGGGCGATGTTTTTCAGGTGAAAGAAGGCTGTCTTTGTGATCTGTTTAGTGTATTTGTCGAAGGAGAGGGTTTGGTCAAAGATGACGCCAAGATTCCGGATGAGAGGGGAGGTGGATACTGGGATACCGTCGATGTTGAGGGCAAAGTTATGGGTGGATTTTGTGAGCGTTTTGGGGCCAATGATGATTATTTCAGATTTATCACAGTTAAGTTTGAGGAAGTTGATTTGAAGCCAGGATTTTATTTCAGTGATGCAGTTTGTCAGGATAGAGTGGGTGGCGGTGGAGATGGACTTGGTGGAGATGAAAAGCTGGATGTCATCGGCGAAGCAGTGGAATTGGAGACCATGACGGCGGATTAAGTGACCGAGGGGGGACAGGTAAAGGATGAAGAGGAGGGGGCCAAGAACTGAACCTTGGGGGACACCTTGGGGGAGGGGAGCAGTGGGGGATTTGCAGTTATTGATGGAGATGAACTGACGTCTGTCAGAGAGGTATGATTTAATCCAAGAGAGGGCAGTGCCGGTAATGTTAAAGGTGGTTTCAAGTCGGGTGAGGAGGATGGTGTGATCGATGGTGTCTAAGGCGGCGCTGAGGTCGAGGAGGATGAGAATGTTGAGGTTGCCAGCGTCAGAGGAGAGGAGAAGGTCGTTGGTGATTTTGAGGAGAGCAGTTTCAGTACTGTGGTTAGAGCGGAATCCGGATTGGAATGTTTCATACAGGTTATTGGCAGAGAGGTGATGTTTGAGTTGAGTGG
Organism: Myxine glutinosa; assembly: GCF_964187855.1. NCBI lineage: Eukaryota > Metazoa > Chordata > Myxini > Myxiniformes > Myxinidae > Myxine > Myxine glutinosa. The sequence continues at coordinate 115,996,157 of NC_136270.1, forward strand.
CTACAGCGCGTTCCAAAACCTTTGACAGAAAGGGTAGGTTGGAGATGGGTCTGAAGTTATTTAGGGTGTCAGGGTTTAGTCCAGGTTTTTTAAAGTTTTAATTTCCTTTAAAAAAGATTTTCTCTGCAATAATAGGACCAATTGAGATCAAATCTTCACCACAGGAGGGACTCGGTCTGTAGAATATTTTAATGATAATTATGACGTCACAGCTGACGTGGTTCGGCCGCCATATTGTTTTTCGTGAAAACACGAAAACCCCTTTTTCTCTGCAACGGCTGAACAGATCGAGGCCAAACTTTGCAGGCAGAATCGCATACCCATGACGAACAAAAAAGTCAGCGAGTATGACGTCATGCGTCACATGATTTCAGAGTTATGACGTTTATAAGCATGAACCTTTAAAACTGAGCTCCTCCCTCATTTTTGATTCAATCAAGGGGAAACTTCACAGATCTGTTCTGCATGTCAGTTTACTAAAATGTCCTTTTGGAATTTGCGATAGGGCACGTGGTTTGGCAGATATCGTTAATTAAACGAAAATATATATATTTTTAAGGATATCTCTTGTTTATTCCAGAGTTCTCCTCAAGCCGCACCGCGTGCCCTCAGCCTCGTCTGCGAACGTCAACAGCGCGACACAGCACGTGCTTTCGGGAGGGGCGGAGCCAAGCCGAACAACATATATATACACATCGATCATTGATCGTGAACCAGAAAATATAATAAATTACTTATATTTAGCGACTCGAAAGGTTATTTATCAACAACGTATTTTCTCGTGCTTCTGCTGACCTGTCTGCAAGGTGTATAAATCGAAGTCCCGAGTGCGAATCACAGGTGAGCCCGTCCTGAGGTAATTAGCGATTGGGAAAGATTTAGAACCTGTGGGTAAATAACCCTTGGTAATTTCCCCAACAGTTTTCCGGACGACAAACTGCCGGGAAGGGACATGTATTGCAGCGCAATACTCAGAATGTTTGTTTATCTGGCCATGGTGTCTGTGTGTGTGTGTGTAGTCATGGTAACATGACCACGTGATCACAGCAGCTCTTTTACTAAGAACAGCACAGGCGAAACAAAATTTCCTATCTGTAAAAAGTGGTAGGGTGGAGGGCTTGAGGAAAGCGAAAGAGTGCACTGTAAAAAGAAAAGGGAATAGGGAGGGTGGAAGAGGGAAATTATGAAAAGTGTGTGCAAAGGTGGATGAAGATTCAAAGTAATTTAAGGCCATGAAGTGAAAGCTTCCTTGTTTCTGCCAAAACGAATTTGTTTAAGGAAGAGTGTAATGAAACATACATAGGTGATGTATTACGCGATTATGGTTATTTTATGATCTCCCTGCAAAGTTATAGTTTCTCGGTATTGGGATTTCCCTTTTGTGGGAGTGAACTAGAGGGCAACTCGTTTTAAAGGAATTTTGCACATTTTTGAATTATGAAATGAATGAATTTTTGATGTTTGAAATTTCACATAATCCTCAAAATGGCGAAAATCTTTTGAAAAACATTTTGATTTCAAATTTTTGGAAAAAGAAAAATTCAAGCGACTGGAACGATCATTTCAGAGCATGACTAAATAAATTATAAAACTTTGACACGAACTTTCAGTCCATGCAGCTCTGCTCCCTACCTCAATCCCAATCCATGACACCAAGTCCATGGTTATGAATTTTTGCGGGAGGAGAGCATCTGGAAATTAATAAAAGCAGTACTCGTTGTCTGATCTCACTGCCAGACCTCTGAGATTGCTCGAGGAACGAAGAGAGGGAATGCTTTCAATATAGCGGCTGGTAATGGCACAAAGGGATCCTTTCTTTCCCTACCCCTAGCATCTGCGCTCCGCAGCATCTTTTTTGCCTTTATCAGAAGCTTGGAGCCCGCGTGTGAGCACCGGGTCGAGATTTTCCAGGAATTTCCTCCCTCATTTCTGCCCTTCATCTTGCACCTGTGTCCCATAGCATTCCCCTGTGTTCCTGTGCCTTGTCTCAACAGTCATCACGTTTCATTATCGGTCTCTATCACTTTTTGCCACTCCCTAGCCGAGGCCAAAAGTAAATTGTACTTTTCTTCTTTTCATTTTGTTTCTTCTGCACCCCTTAATGTCAGTGCAAATCTAGAGTTGTGGTTTTCTCCCATACTCGTATCGTTCTCCGAAGAAAACAGATGATTGAAATAATCCTCTAATTTACATCTCTCAATTTTTAAAAATATACAATATCATTACCTCCACCACAGAAGGTTTATCTGTTTGTTTGTTTGGATTATGAGCAGAGTTGAGCAGAACAGGTACACACACACACACACACACACACACACGCACACAAACACACACACACACACACACACACTACCGGTAAAAAGTTTTAGAACACCTCAATTTTTCCACTTTTTATTGAAATTTAAGCAATTCAAGTCCAGTGAATAACCTGAAATGATACAAAGGTAAGCAGTAAACTGCTCGGGGTTAAAAAAAAAGTTTAGGTTAGCAAGGTTTAGGTTAGCAAAAACGGAAAAATAATGTAAATTGCACAGTTATATTGTAAAAAAAAAAAAAGGCCTTCTTCAAGGAACAAGTAATGTGTTAACAACTTACAACTGTTCTGCAGCAATGTAAGTAAATTAAGCCTTGAAAGTTGATTAAGATTAAGCCTTGAAAAGACCTTCTTATGGTCAAACTGCCAAAATCAAGACTCTCTGCTCACCTTCACTCCTTCATTCCTCTTTTCTCCCGCCTCTGGAACAAACTCCCTCACTCTCTTCAATCCCACTCCACCCAACAGGTCTTTAAAACAGCTGTTCACCACCATCTCTTATCTTCCCACATCCAAAACCTTGATCTTTTCTACCCCCGCTAATTTCACCCCAATTCCACTATTTTGAAATACCAACTTCTGTCCTGGAAGTCCTTGGTGTCCTTGTGTTTTATACTTCTCCCTCCCTCCCCCCCCCCCTCCCTTCCCACGCCTCCTCCCCCCAAGCCCTCTCCCTCCCACACATCTCCCTGCTCTCAAATGTTGTGTTTGTGTGCTTCCCCTTCTCTCCCCATCTTGTTTTCCGCTCCCTCTTTTTATATATTTTGTTTGTCTGGTTGATTTGTTTGTGAAGTAAATGTTAGCTCTTTCACGAGCCTCGATTCAGTATACAAAAAAAAAAAAAAAAAAAAAAATACAAACAATTCCTACAGGTGTCCAAACCTCTGCTGATTACTTGATTACAAACCCCCTGTCTGTATAAAAGCAGTATTGGAACAGACAGTTATTACACCCTCTGAAGCATTATTTGGACAATATTGCAAGGCAGGAAGTAGTATATTGGAAACTGGAGGAAACTCTGACAGGAAGAGGTCTGGCAGACCCAAAGCCACAACAGAATCAGAAGACAATTTTCTGAGAGTCAACAGCTTGCGTGATAGGCGGCTCACAGGACAACAGCTTCAAGCACAGCTTAACACTGGTCGAAGTAAGCAAGTCTCAGTTTCAACTGTGACGACAAGACTTCGAGCTGCAGGTTTAACAGGTCGCGTGGCAGTAAGAAAGCCATTGCTAAGATGGCAAAATGAGAAAAAGAGGCTTGCCTGGGCCATGAAGCACCGCCAGTAGACTACTGAAGACTGGAAGAAGGTCTTATGGACCGATGAATCAAAATTTGAAATCTTGGGTTCATCACCCAGGGTTTTTGTACACCGTCGAGTAGGCAAAAGGATGGTTCCTCAGTGTGTGACACCAACTGTCAAACATGGAGGAGGAAGCATGATGGTCTGGGGCTCTTTTGCTGGATCCAGAGTCGGCGACTTGCACAGAGTGACTGGCACCCTGAACCAAAAGGGCTACCACAGCATTTTGCAGCACCATGCAATACCGTCCGGTATATGCCGAGATGGTCAGGGGTTCATCCTACAGCAAGATAATGACCCTAAACACACCTTCAGGCTATGTCAAAACTACCTTTGAGGAAAAGAACAAGATGGTAGGCTTCAAATCATGGAATGGCCAGCACAGTCTCCAGACTTAAACCCCATCGGGCTGGTTTGGGATGAACTGGACAGAAGGGTGAAAGCAAAGCAACCTACAAGTGCAACACATTTGTGGGAACTTCTGCAACAATGTTGGGAAGAACTTCCCGGACAATATTTGATTTCCATTGTAGAAAAATTCCAGGAGTGTGTTCGGCGGTTATATCTGCAAAAGGTGGCTACTTTGCCAAGTCAAAAATTTAAATTAAATTTTGTTAAACAAAATGATTCTATGATTTATTTTTTATCTCCAATTGTTTATTTGTTCTATGCTTAATTTCAGAGTACATTGAGACATTAAACTGCGTAAATTTCAATAAAAACTGGAAAAATTGAGGTGTTCTAAAACTTTTGACCGGTAGTGTACATTCACACATACACACACACATACACACATACACATATACATACATACACATGCACGCATACACACATACAAACACACATACATACATACACACACACACACACACACACACACACACACACACACACACACACACACACACTGATCCTGAAAACATACCTCACCTCAAGAAACAAAATCAAAGCCATAAATCAGCTCGCAGTACCATTGTTCCAATATAGCTGTGGAATAATAAACTTGCCCCAATCAGAAATCAACAAGTTAGACATCAAAACAAGAAAACTCCTCACCATCCACAAAATGTTTTACAAAAACCAGTGCATCTTGAAAATATACCTGCTGAGACGAGAGGGAGGGAGCGGCCTGATGGAACTCAATCAAGTGCACATAGCGACGAGTGTAGGACTACCTGAGTATGTGAAATGCTCAACAGACGAAGGATGCAATTTGTAAACAAACATGAACACAATAAACCTGAAAAGTATCCCGAACTCACCTTGCAAAGAATTTCCAAAAACAGGTGCGAATGGAAGATGCAGCACAGGAAAATGAAACAGCAACAAATACAGCCCCAGCAATTGCAAAAAAGACAAAAGAAATGTATAAAAATAAATATCAAGAAATATACACCAACAACTGGGAGAACGACAAAGAGCAAGAAAATACAAAAAATAATTGGTCAGAATGGGGATAGACAAAGAAGGCTCATTGGAATTGCTAATAAGAGGTCACCTCAACTGGGATGGCGAACAAATCATAATAAATGCCCAAGATCAAGGACACTACACCAATGGATATAAAAAGATGGCAGGACTAAGCCAGACAGACAAGTGTAGATTCTGCAAGACAGAAACAAAAAGTACTCGTCACCTGCTCTCGGGATGCAAACACGTACAAAAAGTTTTAATTAAAACAAAAGCCGCATCGATGTTACACAATGCCTAGATGCAGCTGTGCCTATAACGTCGATGTTATAGGCACAGGACATTCCTATTGATTTGATTACTTGATGTTATTTTTGTGCAAAGTGAAAATATATCTCGGCAATTTCCCGTGTGTGGCGACGAATTTTTAATATATCTCGGCATTTTCCCGTCTGTTATTTCAGGCGGTGTATGACTGACCATGCCGCGATTTAAAAAAAATATATCTCGGCAATTTCCCGTATGTGGCGACACGTGAACGAAGCTATGCTCCTCTCTCCACATTATTGTGACGACGTATAAATTAAATATTTCATCGTGACGATTGTCATCAAATGGACGAATTTTTAATATATCTCGGCATTTTCCCGTCTGTTATTTCGGGCGGTGTATGACTGACCATGCCGCGATTTAAACAAAATATATATATCTCGGCATTTTCCCGTCTCTTATTTCGGGCGGTGTATGACTGACCATGCCGCGATTTAAAAAAAAAAATCTCAATGGACTTGAAGTTACAGGCCTTTGAGAATTCATTTCGTTCTATAAAGGGCAACTTTCATCGGATTTTCTTCCCGTTTTTTTTCAACCGAGTCTAAAACTATGTTAGCAACTGTGAAAAATGAAATGATATATCGAATTTGATTTGAAATAAAACTGTGTGAGAGAGGAAGACACCACGGGCCTACAAAACAGGCCTCAAAGCTATGCGAGTTAATAAAATGGTGGATATTTGTTTATATGAAGCCTCTCCCACAATGGGTGGAGCTATGGTTCCCAGAATGGGTGGAGCTTTGAGGTTTTGTCTTCTCTGCAAGAACAAGAAGAAGAACAAGAAGAAGAACAACAACAACAACAGCAGAGGGCACTCTATGACCAGCGTCTTGCGACGTGGCTAAAAACTATTATCATAACAACTTTACAAACAACATCACAACAAAGTATGCAAAGTGATTCATTGGCATATCTGCAAAAATGTAAACATCCCAGTCCCAGAAAACTCATGGAAACATGGACCAAGGGCAATCATTGAAAATGAGGATGCTGTGCTCACGTACGACTTGATGATTCCATCGAGCGTGAACATGGAAAACAAAGCATTGCGTCCGGACATTGTACTCAGGAAAAAAAGGAAAAGACAGCATTGCTGATTGGGATATCAGTACCCAGATATTTTGGCCTAAATAACGCAGAAATCAAGAAAATGACTAAATACCAGGACCTCAAAAATGAGGTCAAGAGATCTGGGAAGCTGAAGAGCATCAAAATTGTACCACTGATTAATTGGAGCAACAGGAATGATAAAGAAGAACCTCACTGAGATTTTGAAAACCATCCCATATCACCACAAATTTAACAACAACTGGAGGCAATCCGGGGTTCGGTGACGATCCTGAAAAGAGAACTTGGAACAAAACTCTGAAAAAGTTGAACAGCTTGGTCCATGAACCGTGATCCCTTACCGAAGAGGAGATGGATACTTTGGGTCCTGGGAGGACTCCGTTCCACCTCGTGAAATCCACAAATGGATATAAGAACCAATACAACACACACGCACACACCCACATACATACACACACATACACACACACACACATACACACATACATACACACACACACACACACACACACGTGGCCAAAAATATTGGCACCCTTGCACTTTTTTCAAATAACTCACAATTTTCTCGAAAAATAAGTTGAAATTGACAGAAGTATTAAGTCTCCACAATTCTTTATTTCACTGTTATTATTACAGAGTCTTGGTTTTTGATTCAGAACTTAATATATCCTTTTAAATCAACAAAGAAATGGCATTGCCAAAATAATTGACACTCTAGACATAATATTTGGTAGCAAAGCCTTTGGACAAAATAACTGCAGTCAAGCACTTCCTATAGCCATGAATGAGCTTCCTACACCTCTCTACTGGCAGTTTGGCCAACTCTTCTTGTGCAAACTGCTCCAGTTCTTCCAGATTTGAAGGGTGCCTTCTCGCAAATGTTGTTTTCAGAACCTCCGACAGGTGTTCAATGGGATTTAGATCTGGACTCGTTTATGGCCACTTCAGAACAGTCCAGCGTTTTGTCTTGAACCATTCCTGGGTGCTTTTTTAAGTGTGTTTGGGGTCTTTGTCCTGCTGTAAGACCCATGACCTTCAACGGACACCCAGCTTTCTGACACTGGGTTGAACATTGCACTCCAAAATGCCATGGTAATCTCCTGATTTCATGATGCCATGCACACATTCAAGGTACCCAGTGCCAGAGGCAGTACAGCAACCCCAAAACATCACTGAACCTCCTCCATGTTTGACTGTAGGGAAGGTGTTCTTTCTTTGAAGGCTTCATTTTGTTTTCTGTAAACATAGAGATAATGTGCTTTACCAAAAAGCTCTAGTTTGGTCTCATCTGTCCACAGGACATTCTCCCAGAAGGATTATGGCTTGTTCAGGTATGTTTTGGAAAACTCCAGTCAGGTTTTCTCAGCAGTGGGGTCCTCCTTGGTCCCCTACGATATAACCCCCTTTCATTGAGTTGGCGACGAATGGTGCAAGTTGAAACTGTCGTACCTTGTGTCTGAAGTTCAGCTTGAATCTGTTTGGCAGTTCATCGAGGTGCTTTCTCTACCATTCAAACAATCCTTTACTGTAATCTTCGATCAAGTTCTCTCTTGCGGCCACATCCAGGGAGGTTGGCTACAGTACCATGGGCCTTAAACTTCCTGATAACATTGCATACGGTGGACAAAGGAACTTCAAGGTCTCTAGACATGGACTTGTAGCCTTGAGATTGTCCATGCTTGGCTACAATCCTGTCTGACCTCCTCAGACAATTCTCTGGTTTTCTTTCTTTTCTCCATGCTCATTGCGGTACACACAGTGATACAAAACTACAGAATAACTCCTTTTCTCGATTCAAACTGGTTGAATGAGTGATTTTTTTTATATTGCAGGCACCTGCATCTCACCACAGGTGAGTTCAATGCCGATGTAAAGGAGAATCACCTGCTTGAAATCTAATTATTTTTAACAACTTCCAAAAGGTGCCAATAATATTGTCTGGGCCATTTTAGGATTTCTGTGTGGAATAAGCTAAGATTTAGTACTTTTTTCAGCTTTTTTTGTTTTGTTTCACTGCAAACCAAAGAAATACACATGTGGATACCAAAAGATTTTTTAAATTTCAACAATTTTCTGGAAGAAATGGTGCATTATTTGAAAAAACTGCAATGGTGCCAATATTTTTGGCCACGACTGTACATACAAACACACACATACATACACACACACATACACACACACACACACACACACACATACAAACACACATACATACACACATATACACACACACACACACACACACGTGATTGCAAAACCCCGTCTTCCGTGATCAATGTACTGCCACAAAATTGGTAGCTTTTGACTGTTTGGTATTGTAGTTTAAAAACTAAAATTTGGGTCAAACTTCTACGTTGATGATTATTGCAGATGGTACATGATCATTATAATAATTGACCCAAGCTGAGGTTAAAAAGGTGTGATAATAATAATAATCATAATAATAATAATAATAATAATAATAATAATAATCCAAATCATTTTATATGCAGCTGCAAAACAACAACCAAATTATTAACAAGAAACTGTCAAAGAACAACCCAAAGCAATGGAAAACGACAAACCACACAATGGAAATTCTGGTTGAAAATCATGTTCAAGCAGATGAGACACGACCTAAGTATTGTGAGTTAAGTTAAACATACGTGGATGAGAAACAAAAGGAAAACTGCAGAAGAAATGATAAAATGGTGTAACATCAAACCCAAACCATTACTAACTGCAATTTAATAAATGAAGAAACAAGCTCCCTCATAAGCGTTATGTCACTGTAAAAAAGTTATATATATATATATATATATATATATATATATATATATATATATATATATATATATACAGACTTGGCATTTAATATGGAATTTTTTTTTTTTCTTGACTTGGGTTTACTTTCTGAACTCAGTATATCAATCTGGTGAGTTTATTTTACCCTTCGGTGATGTCTTTGTTGAAAGAACCATGTCACTGATTGTCTTTTGCAGCAAGAAGTCAATAACAGGATTATATCACAGGTGGCGTGACAAAATGTAAGGACAGGTACATTTAACGATTGGCTTCACAATCGGGTATATAAGGGTTGTTGCGTTCTGTTTTAGTGGAAAACAACTGCTGCACGTCTACAAAAGTTATTGCCGCTTCCTCTGGAGATGGTCCGTCAACTTGACAATGCTGTTTGTGATGGAGTGGTGGCTTTACGAAATTCTGGCATGAAACAGCGTGCTATTGCTCGATAGTATGGCATCACTCAAGGTCAGGTGTAAAAGATCCTGAAACGAAATGCTCAGAGGGGTGTCCCTACTCCAATACCGAGGGCAAGACGTCCACGCAGAACCACAAGGAGAGATGATCGCCAGCTGCACCGGTTAGTCTGCAATGGCCATACCAAGTCAGCTAATCGGCTTAGGGCTGAGTGGCAGCAACTGACAAATGTGCCTGTATCCAGAAGGCTAGTCAACCAACGACTGGTTCAAGCAGGCTATCGTGCCAGGCGTCCCCTGAGAAAGCCACGCCTGACCAGACAATACAGCCAGCGCCGATTGCAGTGGGCCAGAGAGCACCGTCAATGGCAGCCAGGACACTGGAATCACGTGATCTTCAGTGACGAGTCTAGATTTCTGGTCTATTGTCAAGATGGCCACGTCCGAGTGCGCAGACCAGTGCATGAAGCCCACAACGAAGATTGTATAGTGCCAAGAGTCCAAGCTGGAGGTGGTGGGGTGACTGTTTGGGCTGCTTTTCATGCAGGGGGCAAAACTGACCTGGTTGTTCTGAATGAAAACCTGAAGCAGTTCAAGTACAGGGTCATTCTGGAAGAAACATTGCTTCCATTTGCCCATGCAGCCTTTCGAGGAAACTTTGTCTTCCAAGATGACAATGCACGGCCTCATCGTGCTCGCATGATCCAACACTTTCTTGCTGACCGTGGTGTAGAACATATGGAGTGGCCTGCATGTCCCCGCATATGAATCTGATAGAGAACTTGTGGGCAGAATTAACGCGTCAAATCGACAACTTGGACCAGCAGCCTACCTCTGTGCATCAATTGCAGCAGACTATTGTCACTGCATGGCAAGCGATTCCTGTCCAAACCTTGGCAAATCTCGTGAACAGCATGCCTCGACGTGTACGTGCTCTCCTGAATGGTCGTGGGGGTTACACGAAGTACTGAACTGTAATTTTACTGTCCATAATCCCAGTCATAATTTAGCTTTTGTTTTTGTTGAAATTTTTTTTGGCTAATGTGCAAAATAAAGAGATACTTCTGGAAAACGTACAGAAGTTTAACACAGTACTGTCTGTGAATTGAGTTCGATATCAGTTTACATCACTTTCAAGGATCAATTTATTTGCTTCAAAATGTCAAATGTGGTTTTTCTTTCTTTTAAAGGTCACATTAACAAAATCTAGAATAATCTCAACATAATTCCAATGAACTTTTGGTTCTAAGTCATCTTGAAAAGTAAGTTCACCCCCACAAAAAAAATATTCCATATTAAATGCCAAGTCTGTATAGTGTATATATATTGTTGCGGTCCGCGGATTAGGATGTTATTTTTACCGAGCGGAGGTATAACCGCGGCCGAACAGTTGTTCCCTGACTAAACCCGATTTACCCAAACGTTGGCCATATCGCGCCACCGCTATTCAATCGGGAAAAGACTAAGACGACACGGATGTGAAGAAAAGGAAGACGAAGGCAAAGAAAGGTTTGAAATACGATTACTATTTATTACTATTTACAGGCTCAAAGTAACCAAGGAGAAGGAAAGATAATAAAATAATATACAGAAGCTTTTAGAGACACAGGGAAAATACTAGCTTATCTAACAGGCTTACTTACTACCCAGGACAGAACAAACGAAGACACAGACTCACGCAGGGAATTGCAGAGTGGATTGGCTGGAAGGAGGTGTGTGGCTGGAGGGGGAGGACGGCACGGAGCTGGCTGGAGCTTGATCCCGCACGGGACGTCGGGCTGGACCTCGACGGCCGCTGATGCCACCGAGCCTGTCGTGTGCGCGGGATCACGGGTCGGAGCTGCTTGGTGGAGCCGACGCGCTGATGGGGGGTCTGGCGTGACGGGTTCTCTCCTCTCTCTTTCTTGGTCCAACCACTCTTTCTCCACCGACAACTCAACGCAACCACTCAACGCAACCACTGACCACCCCTGACAACCAACTCAGCTCTGACCAAAACCACACAACTCAGCTCTTGTCATGGACCTCTCTACGCGCTCAGCTCAGCCTTTTAGCTCATCTCTTGGACTCATCTCTTTTCTCTTGTGGGGGCGTCCCGCCGCGGGTTATATAGGCCCCGCCCCTCAACCTTTTCGAACCTCCCCCAAACGTTCTCTCTCCGCCCTCTCAAGCCAAACCCCTTGTTCATGGTTGGTCGAGTGGGGCTGGCTCACTCCTCCCCTCTCTGACGAGGTGGGGACCCGCCTTGCTTCCCCAACCCTGCCTCGTGGCCAATGGTGGTTGAAGAAAACCGCCCAAAATGCAGTTGGCCATTGAAATGAAATGAAAGGGGATCTACTCTTATTTCACTTGGTGCAATGGAGTATTTAAATTAATGGGAGACACGGCCTTACCCTAAGACACATAATAAGATATAAGCTACTGAACAAGGGTTTTATCGGGTCCTGCAATGTGGTGTTTCATGGAATAACTACTGAGACGCCCTTTGACCTTTACACTACGGAGGTATTTACAAGGATCATGACATTTACAAAGGATGATCTTTACAACAATTTACACTACAACAACAACAAAAAAAAAACATTCTCATACCCACAACACTGCACCCTCCTCCTCTTAGGCACGGCCCGGGCCTACAACTTAAATTTAGTGTGACACGTAGGTGTAGTTCCCTTTACTTTTAACCTGACCCTGAGTGCGACAGTTTTAAAACATAAATAAATGTGTCCCGCTGCTCCATTGCACCCTGCCTAACAGACTTACGCCCACAGTTAACCGAATTGCGGAATGGTCTTCAAACTACACACTGACGGTGGGGAGCATTATTTACAATTGACGCTACTTTTATTTACAAGACTAACCCAGGACCTGTGATTGTTCTTTCTGGGGGGGAGACAGTCTGCTCTGCATCGACGCACCAGGAAAGCACTCAAAACGCACCAACACACCCTCAAGCACCAATCGGTGCAGTCACCACAGTTCATCAGTGTTCATGAATAATCAAAATAAACCAACAACCCCTAACCCTGCAGGTGGTCTCTTGCTCTTCGGCTCCCTCTGCTGGCTATTATTATTTCTCTTCCAGATGTTGTCTTTTTCCTTTGCTGGCGGCCTATTTGTAATAAAGTAAAATGCACCCAACGTGTCGCTTTTATTTTCTTTATTTATGGCCCACAGGGCCGACTAGTGTGGTTCACCTGTGGGGCATCGGTGCCCTGTGGCCAAGGTCCGCCAGCAAGATTTCGAGCCCTCATGGCCGGTTCCAGCAGAGGGGCCATGCCCCAACCCATGGGGTCCATAAGTGGTGCTCGGCCACAGACATGTGGTCCATCATGTGGTGCATCGATCCAGACAGCTGGTTCTGGGAGTTCCGGGCGCACAATGGCGGACTCACGCACGCTCCCCTCGGCGCCCAATGGCGCACAGGTCATGTGGGAGACAAAAGGGGGAAGACAAATGAGCGAGGGGTAAGGTCACAAGGGTACACATCAAACAAGGCAATGCAAGGCGAAATGCGTACGGAGGGCGAAGTGAGAAAGCTCGTCCCTACCGTACGTCACCCCCCCTGTCACCTACCCTACCCTTGCCCTTACCCCATATGTACAAAAATCTACACATTTACAAATTCGTCGCTACTGTCACGTCTTCCCCACATTTCCCTTTTACCAAATTCGTCTCCACAATCCCTCTATCCAAAATTTGCCATCACCCAATTCGTCATCAATCCTCATAAGGAGGAAGAGATGGAACATCAAGCACAATGTCACACCCACGTCATGATGCGTCTCACAATCCAAAACATTTGCACCAAAAATAATAAAAACAACCTGGCATGGTGTGAAGGTACGTCACCCCAGGTGAGTGCATGCAGATGGTGCGAGGAGACTCCAATCCTAACTTTCCTCTAAATGACTTTAACAGACATTGCACTACCCGGGGTCTTTCCCTGCCAATCCATTGGCCAACCTACACTATGGGTTCTAAAAACCAATTCCCATTGACCAAACTGTGGTGCTTCTCAATTTGGGGTCTCACTCCCCCGATTCATCTCCCGGTGCCCTTGCACAATTTCTGGGCTGGGTCGTGCAGCTCTCCCAGAAGGTCTACCCACCTGCACACCTCCACCACTGTAGTTGCCACCCGAGCTTACCTAGCTCCTCACCCTAACCTAACTAACTGGGGAAGGCCCCTCCTGGCTCTGTCACCCCACTCGGTGCCCTCTGGCACTGGGCTACCCGGGTCCGTCCTCCGGATCCTCAGGCCCCATCCACAACAACTACTGGCTCCCAGAGCCCACCTGCGGCCTCACCTGGCCGACATCCTCACAGTGGTGGAGTGCCCAAACCAACTACGCACACTAACAGGCTACACGCCCAGCCATTTCCACAACACTAATGCACCCATCCAAATACCATTCTCTCACCCACACCACAGATGCCAATATCCAACCACAATTTACCTATACCCTCTACCTAACACTTACACTACCCGCCCCGGGTATTCGTGATGGGGGTCCACTCTTCCCCCATTCACACCTCCGCACCATCCACTCCACTCCATAGTTTCCACCATACTCACTCCACGACCATCCATTCCAATACTCCATATACTCCACACTCCATGTATTCCACACAACCATTTATTCCATACACCTGTTGGTGCACACCTGTGCACTCACACCTGGTGCCACCTGCACCCTCCTTCTCCCTGGATCATTTGGTCAACACAATACACATCACTATCACTATCACTCTTACTCATACACTGCTCCATCCACCTGTTCAGTTGCACACCTGTGCAATCACACCTGTTCAATCACACCTGTTCCTCACACACTGCTCAATACACTTGAATACACCTCCAACACTCACACGGCATCATTTCAACTACCTGTTGCCCTGCTAACTTAGTGCTCCCCGTCTTCCCTTTAAACTAAACACATACCACGTCATTATCATCCACTCTAAACTACCTGGGTCCCCACTACAGGTATCAGTCACTAACTAAATCTTACCGTTACCTAAGGTCATCTCTCTAGATCCCTACACACGATATATCCTAACCCACCCGGGCTAGTTTTCACTGCCATCAACCCCATAAGCTAGTGCTCCTTTGCCCCCCGCTGTGAGGGATGGTGGATTGGCCATCCCATCACATGGGGCATCTCTTACTATAAATTTTGCTCGTCGAATTTCCACAAATCAAAATTTTACAATTACTGCCAATTCTATTCACTTTTCTAAATTTCGGATCAAAACCACTATCACTATTATCATCTTCACAGTCCGCTATATCCTAGCCTCGGTGCGTCATGACATCATTAAACTCGGCTTCGTAAAGCCGAGCAATGAATTCGGGTGGTTTGGTTGCCTGCAGGTTGAATCCGTCCGGCTTTCGGTTCAAGGGAGGTGGTTTGGTCGGGCCGAGATTCCACGCACCATCTCGGCGCGGCACCTTGCGGTCCCGGGCCCGATGGCTCAATCTCCCCCGGTCGGAAACCCGTCCCCGCGAGGGGGCACCGTTCCGCTTCCTCCCACTCGCCCTTGAACCGGACCGGTCGCCTCGCCCCACAAAGCCCGGACTCGACCGTGCGGGGCGGGGCCAAGCCCGAATCGGCAACGACGCTTCGAAGAGAAACGACGCAGCTTCGATCCGCGCCGGGCCTCGCATCCAACAAAACACACCGCGCCCCGAGTGCTCGCATCGGCTATCCGTCGCTCTAACCGCTAACCCGGTTACCGTCGATGCTTCACTTGCATGCTCACACGCATACGCTACCCCTTTCACCCTCACCGAGGTCGGTGCGTCAACGCCGTCCGTACATTCCACCAACGCTCTCCCTGTTACACACCACACCTCTCGCGCACACTCACCGTTCGCACACCTCAGTCCACACCTCTCCTCCGTTACGTCCTCCGTAACACTCACCATGGGCATGCACTCTGGCATCCACCCACTAACGTGCTCACATGGGCTCTCCCACACCCGCGCTACCACCAACTCAGGTGTGCTTCCTCGCACACCCTCAACCATTCCAAGCGTGCATTCTCGCACCCGCTCCACCACCAACTCACTCCTCGTGTCACACTCCGTACACCCCGACGTGCATTCTCGCTCGCACTCGGTTTCACTCCCACACTTTATAACACACCCACTCGCCGACGCACACTTTTTCCTCACATGCGTGCCATTTTTACTCACACGGGACCCTTCACCAACGCCCGGGTGCTTCCTTGATCCCAATCGCGCGACAATTCTCTTGTCGTTAAACATCCTCCTGCAAAATCTACCCGCACAATACACAGCATGACTCACCTGGGGGATTCCCTTCTCCACGCGCACCTGCAAACTCTTTATTTGGGTAGTAAGCACATCCTCATGATTTGAGCAGGGACTTTGTACATATTCCATCTTTTCCTCCCGCCGCGAGTGGTTTTCTAAGTCCCCGGTCTCTTCAATTTCAATGCCCACTTCCACTTTTTCTTTACTCACCTCGACGACCGTTGGCTTTAATAAAATTCCCTCTACCTCATCGGTCGCCGGCTTTTCCAAACCCCGTGTCGCGATTTCTACCCCCGTCATTGTACCCGTGCTTTCCTCCGCTTCGCTCAACCAGCGCTTCTCGACCCGCGTTACCTCGTCGTGCACCCCTGGGACCCTTTCGCCCAACTTGCGGTCTCTGTCCCTCTGCTCCCTTTCCTCCCTATCGGCCCTCATTCCGTTTATCATTTTGTCCATAAGGGCCCCCATTTGCAGGAAAAAAAGGTTCGAATCCACCAGCGGCGCTGCTACGGTCACGGGCGCGGTCGCCGTGGCCATGTGCGAGGCGCCATTTTGCGCGCCCGTAACCTCGTGCGCGAGAGCGCCATTTTGTGCGCCTGATACCCCCTCAACCATATTGCCAATGTTCTCCTCCTCTCTTTCATCCACATACATTTCCCCGAGGTCCTGGGTCAATTCTACCCCATCTATCTTTCCCACCGGCATCCCGTCGCCTTGACCAGCCATGGCGCGATTTGAAAATTCGGGTTTTTCTTTAAAAACAAAACAATTTCCAGCAGCTTGTAATTTTGAGCGCGTTAAGCACGCTTCGGGTCCGATCCCACACTTCTGACACCAATTTGTTGCGGTCTGCGGATTAGGATGTTATTTTTACCGAGCGGAGGTATAACCGCGGCCGAACAGTTGTTCCCTGACTAAACCCGATTTACCCAAACGTTGGCCGTATCGTGCCACCGCTATTCAATCGGGAAAAGACTAAGACGACACGGATGTGAAGAAAAGGAAGACGAAGGCAAAGAAAGGTTTGAAATACGATTACTATTTATTACTATTTACAGGCTCAAAGTAACCAAGGAGAAGGAAAGATAATAAAATAATATACAGAAGCTTTTAGAGACACAGGGAAAATACTAGCTTATCTAACAGGCTTACTTACTACCCAGGACAGAACAAACGAAGACACAGACTCACGTGGGGAATTGCAGAGTGGATTGGCTGGAAGGAGGTGTGTGGCTGGAGGGGGAGCACGGCACGGAGCTGGCTGGAGCTTGATCCCGCACGGGACGTCGGGCTGGACCTCGACGGCCGCTGATGCCACCGAGCCTGTCGTGTGCGCGGGATCACGGGTCGGAGCTGCTTGGTGGAGCCGACGCGCTGATGGGGGGTCTGGCGTGACGGGTTCTCTCCTCTCTCTTTCTTGGTCCAACCACTCTTTCTCCACCGACAACTCAACGCAACCACTCAACGCAACCACTGACCACCCCTGACGACCAACTCAGCTCTGACCAAAACCACACAACTCAGCTCTTGTCAAGGACCTCTCTACGCGCTCAGCTCAGCCTTTTAGCTCATCTCTTGGACTCATCTCTTTTCTCTTTTGGGGGCGTCCCGCCGCGGGTTATATAGGCCCCGCCCCTCAACCTTTTCGAACCTCCCCCAAACGTTCTCTCTCCGCCATCTCAAGCCAAACCCCTTGTTCATGGTTGGTCGAGTGGGGCTGGCTCACTCCTCCCCTCTCTGACGAGGTGGGGACCCGCCTTTCTTCCCCAACCCTGCCTCGTGGCCAATGGTGGTTGAAGAAAACCGCCCAAAATGCAGTTGGCCATTGAAATGAAATGAAAGGGGATCTACTCTTATTTCACTTGGTGCAATGGAGTATTTAAATTAATGGGAGACACGGCCTTACCCTAAGACACATAATAAGATATAAGCTACTGAACAAGGGTTTTATCGGGTCCTGCAATGTGGTGTTTCATGGAATAACTACCGAGATGCCCTTTGACCTTTACACTACGGAGGTATTTACAAGGATCATGACATTTACAAAGGGTGATCTTTACAACAATTTACACTACAACAACAAAAAAAAAAAACCATTCTCATACCCACAACAATATATATATATATATATATATATATATATATATATATATATATATATATATATATATATATATATATATATATATATCTAAAACAGATAGCAGTTCCAGGAAAGAAAACAGATTGAAAAGCCAGCGGATGTGAAGAATATCAACAAAACAAAATGTTCAGAGACTACAGAAGAGATTGAATGAATGGTTATTACAGTAACAACTCAAGAACTAGAATTGCCAGATAAAGATGAATCAACAACTTTCTGTAAAACCGATGTGGGGAATATAAACAACAAAATACCGATGCTTGATGGATACCTCCAGTGGGAAAATAATTTAGCCACATAACTTGTCAAGAGGACCTATACGTCACCTCAATATCATTTAAAAAAGCAGGAAGATGTGTGAAAAATGGGAAATCTGCAGATTCAGGCTTCATCAAAGAAGGCGGGTTTAATAACTTTACAAACGTCAAAGACTTGCATACCATCTGGAATCTGTATTAGATTGTGATATATCAGTGTGGACAAGAAAAGGAAGAACAAGTCATCAAGAAAAACAAAAGTAGGACCCAATATAGTATTGAATTATAATTCCATGGAGATAAAAAGGATGCAAACTGATATCGAGAGGTATACCAAAGACCAAAGGCTGATCTACAGACAAAACAATCATGAAACATGCAAAAAAGAAATACCAAAATCAAAGCAGGGCCCGCTTGGATTACAAGGACGACGATACAGTTCCATACTGCTGCATATCAAAGTGCTTGGAGCTAATAGGAAACGCAGAGAATAAAAAAAAAATATATATATATATATATATATATATATATATATATATATATATGTATATACAGACTTGGCATTTAATATGGAATATTTTTTTCTGGCGGTGAACTTACTTTTCAAGATGTCTTAGAACCAAAAGTTCATTGGAATTATGTTGAAATTATTCTAGATTTTGTTAATGTGACCTTTAAAAGAAAGAAAAAACACATTTGACATTTCGAAACAAATAAATTGATCCTTGAAAGTGATGTAAACTGATATCGAACTCAATTCATGGACAGTACTGTGTTAAACTTCTGTACGTTTTCCAGAAGTATCTCTTTATTTTGCACATTAGCCAAAAAATTTTTTAACAAAAACAAAAGTTAAATTACGACTGGGATTACAGACAGTAAAATTACAGTTCAGTACTTCGTGTAACCCCCACGAGCATTCAGGAGAGCACGTACAAGTTGAGGCATGCTGTTCACGAGATTTGCCAAGGTTTGGACAGGAATCGCTTGCCATGCAGTGACAACGGCCTGCTGCAATTCACGCACAGAGGTCGGCTGCTGGTCCAAGTGGTCGATTTGACGCGTTAATTCTGCCCACAAGTTCTCTATCGGATTCATATGCGGGGACATGGCAGGCCACTCCATATGCTCTACACCACGGTCAGCAAGAAAGTGTTGGATCATGCGAGCACGATGAGGCCATGCATTGTCATCTTGGAAGACAAAGTTTTCTCGAAAGGCTGCACGAGCAAATGGAAACAATGTTTCTTCCAGAATGGCCCTGTACTTGAACTGGTTCAGGTTTCCATTCAGAACAACCAGGTCAGTTTTGCCACCTGCATGAAAAGCAGCCCAAACGGCCACCCCACCACCTCCAGCTTGGACTCTTGGCACTATACAATCTTTGTTGTAGGCTTCATGCACTTGTCTGTGCACTCGGACGCGGCCATCTTGACGATAGGCCAGAAATCTAGACTCGTCACTGAAGATCACGTGATTCCAGTGTCCTGGCTGCCATTTGACGGTGCTCTCTGGCCCACTGCAATCGGCGCTGGCGGTGTTGTCTGATCAGGCGTGGCTTTCTCAGGGGACGCCTGGCACGATAGCCTGCTTGAACCAGTCGTTGGTTGAATAGCCTTCTGGATACAGGCACATTTGCCAGTTGCTGCCACTCAGCCCCAAGCCGATTATTATCTGACTTTGTACGGCCATTGCGGACTAACCGGTCGATGCAGCTGGCAATCATCCCTCCTTGTGGTTCTGCGGGAACGTCCTGGCCTCGGTATTGGAGTAGGGGCACCCCTCTGAGCATTTCGTTTCAGGATCTTTGACACCTGACCTTGAGTGATGCCATACTGCCGAGCAATAGCATGCTGTTTCATGCCGTAATTTCGTAAAGCCACCACTCCATGACAAACAGCATTGTCGAGTTGACGGACCATCTCCAGAGGAAGCGGCGATAACCTTTGGAGACGTGCAGCAGTTGTTTTCCACTAATACAGAATGCAACAACCCTTGTATACCCGACTGTGAAGCCAATCATCAAATGCACCTGTCCGTACATTTTGCCACGCCACCTGTGATATAATCCTGTTGTTGACTTCTTGAATCCTGTTGCTGCGACAGACAATCAGTGACATGGTTCTTTTAACAAATAAATCACCAAAGTGTAAAAGAAACTCACTAGATTGATATACTGAGTTAAGAAAGTAAACCCAAGTCAAGAAAAAAAAAATATTCCATATTAAATGCCAAGTCTGTATATTGTTACGGATCTGTCGCCGGCCTTCTCCCCTTATCAAGGGGGGATTAATCCCCTTGTCTTTACTAGCCGGGCGCGACCCGAGACCTATTACGTCCCTTCCGGACAGCGCCAAATAGGATTTTGGGACCACATTCGCTCGTACCTAAGTACTAGCGCTGCCCTGGAAGCGAGGAAATAAGCCTCATACGAACCACGTGTGATGGTGATACGCCGAGCGGTTTGCATACACGTGATCCGCGCCGTTATAGATAGTGGAACCCGATTCAAGCGGTTTTACCCGTGCCACGCTTAGTCAATGGAGAAATCACAAAGACGATCGAATTCAGAAGAAAGGGAAGAACAAATAGATTTAATTATTATGCACGTATTTACAGCTCAGGACAAAGAGACACAGGGAAGCTTAGACAGTCTTATTTCTTAATACCCAAGGACAAACGGGCCCGTCTCACTCACACTCACACGGGGATTGCAGATGGGCAGGATGATGTTCTCCAGCGCCGCGGTGGTCGTCCAGGCTCTGCCCCGTCTCACTCTCCACGGTCCCCGGCACGTCCCGCGAAGATGGAGGTAGGCGAAGACAGGAACTCGTATCGTGTCGCTCGAACAAACGGGCAATCTCGGGGCGAACGGTAGAGGGCGGACGTTGCGTGGCTGGCGGTTATTCAGCCACATTCACTCGCTTTCGCTGAACCGCGCAAGTTATAACCGCCCTGGCTGCGCCCACGTATCTCTCGTAACCAAGTTCATACAGTGCGAGTGATTCTCTTCAAGCGCATCTCCCTTCTCAGCACTCAGAACTCACGACTTCTTCCAGCGCACCTCTCCCATAACTGGACTGAGGTGGGGGCTTCGCGCAAAGGGTTTTATTGCCACGCCATTAGCCCGATCGAATGTCCCAACCAAGCCCTGTGACGCAGTGCTGCAGCCACACGCTGTGAGCCCTGATTGGTGGCTCATTCTTACCGTCATCGCCTCGCCGCTGCGCCGACCTCAACCCTCCTCCACCTGCCGAGGCCCACCTCGTGTTAACTCGCGCCCAGCACAACTAGGGCTTTTTAGCCGCAATGGATCGAGCCTATGGACGTGGAATGGTTTGTAGAAGTAGGGCCTATCCTTATGTCTTTACACAACGCAGGATTAACACTGGAAGGGGCCTACTCTCACATATACTAAGACATAACTATATGACAAATGAGGCTACATGTTGCACGTGTGACTATCTATGGGGGGAAAACCTTTAACCTTTATTAAGCTCACTTTACAAATCTCAAAACCGTAGCAATATATATGTGTATATATATTGTCGTGTGGACGATTCTATTAAGACAGAGCGTCCACGGATGGAATCGAGCTTAACGAGGCGTTTCCGATTCAATGGCGGATCGATACACGAGCCGGGGCATTGGGGGAGGATGCCGCGGCTTACCTGACGGTCCGCTCAGTCTTCACCTGTAAATGAATAAATCAACCAAACACGGAGTTGCTGTACAAAAATACATGGCTTTATTGCCGGACTCCGAGAACAAAGGAACGCGCCCGTAAAAACTAAACCCCCTATTGAGCGCTCTTACACACTGACTTCGACGACACGACAAATGGAAAGGATATGAAAATAAACGTTTCGTTGTGTTCTGTGGTGCGTCTTAGCTCGATCAGTATTCTGCAGTCGTCAAGGATGGTCCGGCTCCGAGCGCAGTTGCCCGACTGTGGCTCCGATGTTGGCGGGGAGTAAGGCCTCGACCGATTCGCCCGCGTTCACCAGGCCTCGATACACCATCTCGTGCCAAGCGAGCGAGCGGCTTGCAACCCTTCTCCACAACCAGGCAATCTCCTCCCGGATTCGGCACAAAGCTGCGATGCACTCAACCTTTGGGTCGCAAGGGAGAGAGTCGAGGTGAAGGAAAGCATAAGGGCAGGAGAACAAGGGCAAGAAGAAGGGTCGAGACAGAGGTACGGGCAGGATTGATCCAAGGACGAGAGCTGGAAAATGTCGGCACACAACCATTCACCACCAAAGTCCGGACCAAAAGTGACAAAATGTCCACCGCTCCAAGTATCTTGTTCAGGCCGCTCTGACGTCATCGGGGCCTCTTACCAATCCACGAGTCCCCTCCCACCAGTCTCGTGCGATCCACTCACCAATCCCATGTTGTCAATCTGTCGCGAGGCGGGCGTGATCTCAGCCTGCCTTGCATGGTTTGCCTGCTATGGCAGCTGGTGATGTGGCTGACTGTGGCCCCATCGGCGGTGCCCCGAACTGGCTTCCTGCCTGTTCTTCCTGTAAGTCTTGTGGCGGTGGGAGAATTAATTAATGTGGTGCGCTGTTGGGCCTATCTAATGTCGATGGGATGTATTGCCATGAGGGACACCAGGATGTTCACAGAGGGAATGACACACAATGGAATTAGCATAATCCCTACGCTAGTTAACAAGCCCCGCCCCCTCGTGGCAGGGACACATACCCAACTTATCCGACATTCGGTCTAGACAGGTCCTCTACTTATTTACATCGAGATGGTTCTAGCTGCCCACGACAACCGGAGCATGATACCTATACAAATCTACCTAAATCAATATATGCCCTACCCACCGACATAACAATAAATAAATATATATATATATATATATATATATATATATATATATATATATATATATATATATGTATATATATTCTTGAGAAATTAAACGAACAATATTGTCAATATTTTTGTTTGTGATGATACTGGCACTACGTATCATCACACAAAGGAATAACAGGAGGTACAATTTAGATCTCATAGAGGTTATAATCCTTACACAAGTTTCGGTTATATTCTTACATGGTTATAATCTCTCATAGAGTTTTGCTCTAACACGAGCCTCGAGCTTGTATCCCCCCAAAAAAAAAAAATCAATTTCCTATACATGGATGATCTCAACATCTACTCTTGTTCAGCAGAGAAAAAGAATGTTGAGTGAATAGTGAAGGTCTCCTCAGATGACAGATCACTGCAGTTTGGTCTGGAACATGTACAGAGGTCAAAGTTTCCAAAGGAGAAATGGCATCAGCAGAATTGGCATCAAAAAATCATACAAAAAAAAAAAATTAAAATCTTACAAGTCAATGAAATGTTGAAGTACTTAGTTATAACAACATCAACTAGAACGACACTCAGTAGAGAGCATACCTCTTCCAGGTGAACAGTTTACGTTTTGTATCCCAGAAAAGACCAGAAAATCAGAATACAGAATCACATTTAATCAAAATCAATCACAGGAATCACCATAGGTCCAGTCATTCATACCCTGATCTACCCCTCGTTTTTGGCCATATCACTTAAAAATTCTACTAGCTGGATCCGGATCTTCATCAAAATTGAATCGATTCTTCCTTGTCACACCCAACCTGTCCACCAAGTTTCGTCCAAATCCATCCATAACTTTTTGAGATATCCTGCTGTGTATCGCTTTTGGCCCTATATCCCAATGGTGAAGAATCACTTAAAAATTCTAGTAGCCGGATCCGAATCCGGATCTTCACCAAAATCTAATTTCGTCCTTGTCACATACGCTACATCTCTGCCAAATTTCGTCCGAATCGGTCCACAACTTCTTGAGATATCTTGTTCACAAACGGGCAAACAGACAGACAGACAGGGCTGAAAACATGACCTCCATCCACCTTTAGTGGCGGAGGTAATAATAAGTTGAACATCAATAAATGAAATCAAAATCACAAGCTCGATATAACCAAAAGCTGAGATCTATCCTAAGGTCAAAACCAAGTGGTCATACTCAAATAAACGCCATAAACATGTGGAAACAACTAACAAAACCGTAGCCTACATGGATTAAATACAGAGAACTTACAAATATCGACTAAAAAAAATTAAAATAAATTACCCCTCCATGGCAAATTACACCAAAATGCAAATAATAATTGGCTTCCATCTCCAGGAAGAGAGGTGGGGGAGGGTTAAAATCGAGAGAGGAAATCGTCGAGGGAGACAGGAATTCATTGGCTGAATACGTAGATGAAAGTTAGGAAAGGATTCTGAAAAAAAAGTGAAAGAGGAGGAAATTGTGAACGGACCTTTACCAACGAAGGAAGACAAGAAATAAATTATTCACTAAAGAAAGTGTAGTGAAATCGTATCCGTACTGAACCCGGGTGGGGATGCTCGCTGCTCGCTGTCATTGTTGTCCCCACTAGGGGCGTGACTATAAGACCCGTTGCTGTGTCAGTGCTCCGAGACTTCTCCCTTGTGACATGTTACATCGGTAGCCTCGTTAATGGTACGCCTTTATAGAATATCTAGCTTGCTTGCATTGACTGATATGAATGGCTTTATGAGATGTCGCATCGTATGCTTATTGTGTATTTCTACTTACAGGAATGATCTGATGATCTAAATGCAATTAAACCAAACCGTTGGACTAAAAGTTGTGCGGACCTGAATGGTTTTCCACAACACTTAATTGCATTTATGATCTGCTGTCATGGCTGGCAACAAGACGTTGACGGTGTCCATTTTCAGCGCCGACCCACAAGCCACGGACGGAGGCTTGCAACTCAAGCACTGGCTCAAGCAACTGGAGCATCTCTTTAATGAGCCTGATACCGCTCCGACGCCTGCCGCGAAGCTGGCAATATTACACTCAAAAATCGACTACCGGGTCTACCACGCGGTCGCTCAATGCACGACGTATGATCTTACCGTCGCGGAGCTCAAGCGGCTTTATATAAAAGAAAAAAGCCCTGTGTATGCGCGTTATTTGCTGCAGACGCGACGGCAGCAACCCAACGAGCCTATGGATCATTACGCCCAGGAGCTCCGGCAGCTCATGCTGGACAGCGCCCAGCCACGGACTCCCGAGCAGGCTAAAGATGATCGACTTTTAGATGCCTTCATAGCAGGGGTCTCCTCTCAGGAACTACGTCTCAAACTCTTGGAGAAGACCGACCTGACCTTCGCTACGGCGGTTGAGCAAGCGACGGTGTATACCGAAGCGCGGATGCAATCGAACGCCTATGATCGCACGCGCCTTTTGGCGGGCACCTCACTACACGCCCGGCCGGAGAGGACCACTGACGAGGACGTGGATCCGCCTGCTGAACTCCGGGATGCTCCGGAGGATGACCCTACCCTGACAGCTGCCGTTACGACCAGCAGACCCAAGGCCTTGCGCGGGGCCGCATGTTTTTTTGTGGAGGGCCTCGTCATGCCCGAGTCGTGTGTCCGGCACGTGACGCTATTTGCCATTTGTGCTCGCTAAAGGGACATTACGCGAAAGTGTGCAAGAAATCGGCACGCGGCTCGCGGCCCTTCGACTCGCGCAGCCGCGGTCGCGCAGGCGCGGCAACCTTGAACGGGCTTGTAGCAGAACCCACGAGCCCAGCGCCTTACCCGTCTTCGAAGGGGAGGGCCCCTCTCTGCGGCCCGCTGGGCGCTCAGACAACCTTGACTGGCGCCACCGGAAAGCCACCACCGTCTCATTCTCCATCGGGGACAAAGGCCGCGTCCTTGGCCAAACCTCGAGCCACGCAAGGGAAGAAACAGCTTTCGAATACTACGGAAGCCTTTTGTCAAAGCGACCAAACGAAAAAGGCGATTTCGAATACTACTACGGAAGCCTTTTGTCAAAGCGACCAAACGAAAAAGGCGATTTCGGCTACAACGGAAGCCTTTATCTGCCAGGAGTGTCAAAAGGCGATGTCAAATACTACTGAGGCCTTTTCTCATCGGATTTTGAATCGCGAAACACCGGAATGCTGGGGAAAGCCCTCTGATGACGATAATGGATTCCCCATGGTCAACGCAGACTCCGGCCACGATCGCAAAACTGCTGCTGGTGTAGGATCCACCCGCGAGGCTGGTCCGACCCATTCGGGGGGCTCAGTCCCGCTCCCAGCTGCCTCGTCTGGCCTGGCTCAAGCCCTTATTCCCCTTATGGTTGAGGGCCATTGTGTTCAGGCCTTGGTGGACACCGGATCTACGGATAGTTTTATCGACCAGCGACTTGTGCTCAGGCATGGATGGCGGATCGGGCGGTCTACACGACGGATCTTCATGGCTTCCCAGGGACTCCGGCTTAGCACAAAAGGGGAATGCCGATTGAAACTAGTGCTAAAGGGACGGGTTTTCCCTGATGTACACCTTATGGTTTTACCCGCATTATGTGCTGATATTCTGCTAGGACACGATTTTCTTAAGCTGCATGGACGTCTGGTAATGGAGTTCGGTGGGCCTGACACTCTTGTTGTGGGGGCGGACGACGCGCTAACGGTGTGCGCCCTAGCGCAAATGGACGTCCGTCCGCTTTCGCTGTTCCCCAATCTAACCTCCGACTGTACCCCTGTCGCGGTAAAATCGAGACGCTACTCTCGCGCGGACATGCAATTCATTGCGGACGAAACGACTCAGCTCTTGAAAGACGGCATCATAGAACCTAGTAGGTCGCCGTGGCGTGCCCAGGTCTTAGTGGTGCGCAGTGAGGCCCATCGCAAACGCATGGTAATCGACTATTCCCAAACGATTAACCGCTTTACACAGCTGGATGCCTACCCCCTTCCGGGGATGGACGCGCTAGTGCAACAGGTGTCCCAGTATTCGGTCTATAGTACTCTCGATCTCCGTAGTGCGTACCACCAGATCCCTATCTCTAGGGCGGATCGTATCTATACCGCTTTCGAGTCGGGGCAGCGGTTGTACCAATTTACACGATTGCCCTTTGGGGTGACGAACGGGGTCGCTTGTTTCCAGAGGGCCATGGATGACCTCGTTGCGCGGGAGCACTTAACCGATGTTTTCGTCTACCTCGATAACCTTACGGTTTGTGGATATGACCAAGGGCACCATGACGCTAATCTGAAGCGCTTCCTTGAGGTCGCGCAACGGTATCACTTAACTATGAACGAGGATAAGTGCCGATACTCCCTACGCACCATAGATCTTCTGGGGTACACCGTGACCCATGGCTCTGTCTCTCCGGATAAGGAACGTCTGCGACCTTTGCTCGACATGGCCCCTCCCTGCGATCGGGCTTCCCTGAAACGCGCCCTTGGGCTGTTCGCCCATTACTCCAAATGGGTGCAAAATTTCTCCGCGAAACTTCGCCCCCTTGTGGCCTGCGACACCTTTCCCCTGAGTTCGGCCGCATTGACGGCCTTTGAAGGACTTAAGACCGACATCGCCCGAGCCGCCGTAGCAACCATTGACGAGAGCGGCTCGTTCGTCCTCGAAAGTGACGCCTCGGATCAGGCCATCGCGGCGACCCTCTCCCAAGGGGGACGTCCCGTGGCTTTCTTTTCACGGACTCTTACCTCCGCTGAGCGGCGGCACTCGTCCGTTGAAAAGGAAGCGTATGCGATCGTCGAGTCTATTCGGCGATGGCGCCCGTACCTACTCGGGCGGAGCTTCCAAATCATCACGGACCAGCAAAGCGTTGCGTTCATGTACGACACCTTACACGCCCAGCGCATTAAGAACGAGAAAATCACTCGCTGGCGTATCGAACTCGCCGACTTCTGTTACACCATCAAATATCGCCCAGGGAAGGATAACCAGGCCGCCGATGCCTTATCGCGCCCCACTACATGTGCTGGTATCACCTCGTTGGAGGGCCTACGGGTGCTGCATGCTACTGCGGGCCATCCCGGCGTAACGCGTTTCGCTCATTTCGTGCGGAGTGGGAATCTCCCTTACTCGATTGACGATATCCGCCGTATCTGTCGCGACTGCGCTATCTGCGCGGAAATCAAACCGCGTTTCTATAACCCCCCTATGGGGACTCTGGTGAAGGCTACGCGCCCGTGGGAACGCTTGGCGATGGATTTCAAGGGCCCTTTGCCGGTGTCGAGCGGCTCTCGCTATCTGCTCACTATCGTTGATGAGTACTCACGATTCCCCTTTGCTTATATGTGCGCGGACATGACTGCTGCCACGGTGATGCGTTGCTTACAGAACTTGTTCTCAATGTTCGGTTACCCGGCCTATGTCCATACCGACCGGGGTGCAGTCTTCTTGTCTCAGGAGGTGCGCGGCTATCTGCTCCAAAACAACGTTGCGTCTAGTTACACCACGCCGTATAGACCCCAGGCTAATGGGCAGATCGAACGCTTCAACGGGATTATCTGGAGGGCCGTCATGCTCCATCTCCGGACCCACGGCCGGGGCCTCGATAAATGGGCTTGGTCGCTACCTGCGGCGTTGAACTCAATCCGGGCACTCCTGAGTACGGCAACTAACCAAACTCCCCACGAGCGTCTTTTCCACCACCCCAGGAGCTCGGGGTGTATACGGTCTTTGCCCAGTTGGCTCGCTGGGCCCGGGCCGGCCTACCTTAAACGGGCAGTTCGCGCGAGCAAGTACGACCCCCTTGTGGACAAAGTGCAGATTCTCCAGGCTAATCCTGAGCATGCTCGTGTGATGACGTCTGATGGTCGTGAGACTACTGTCTCCGTTCGTCATCTTGCCCCTTGCGGGGTCGACGACCTTAGTAGGGAATCGGACGAACCAGTCGAACCCGTCTATGAGACTATGACCTCTCCCGACGCTCCCATCGCCGACAGTCCACCGACCCTCCCCCCGTCGAGACTGCCCGGGTCCGACGACTTGGCGTTACCCCCTTCATCACCCGACCCTGTTGACGCCTCTGACACCGGGGATACAGGGTTACGAGACGCCGTACCCGGGGAATTTCGAACGCGTGCTGGCAGAGAAATTCGCCGCCCGGCCCGCTACGGTTGGGCCGACTAATACTCCGCGCCCATGCTGACGCTCACTCGCTTTTAGCCACGCGGCCGTATAATTCTGACGGGGGGTGAATGTAGTGAAATCGTATCCGTACTGAACCCGGGTGGGGATGCTCGCTGCTCGCTGTCATTGTTGTCCCCACTAGGGGCGTGACTATAAGACCCGTTGCTGTGTCAGTGCTCCGAGACTTCTCCCTTGTGACATGTTACATCGGTAGCCTCGTTAATGGTACGCCTTTATAGAATATCTAGCTTGCTTGCATTGACTGATATGAATGGCTTTATGAGATGTCGCATCGTATGCTTATTGTGTATTTCTACTTACAGGAATGATCTGATGATCTAAATGCAATTAAACCAAACCGTTGGACTAAAAGTTGTGCGGACCTGAATGGTTTTCCACAACAGAAAGGATCAATGGAAAGACCAAACATTCCCTGGAAAGTGGACAAAAATCATGAAACAGGCAAATCCAGGTAAGTGACCGGTTTACGAATGGTTTCTCTCGAAGCAGTCCCAAAATTGGCAATAACAGCAGCACAGGATCAAGAGCTTAATACCAATCACATCCTAAAGTAGGGTGGAACGGTAATGAATACTCGAAATTCTGAACTGGCAGAGCTCATAATGATTGGATGACCTGGGTTGGCACAATCAGCATACTTAAGCAAGATGGATCAGTATCCACACTTCATGGGAGTATGTGTTCCCAACATAATTAAAAATAAATTAACATAAAAACGATAGCAACAGGAACCAGATATTTGTAGAGAATGACAAGTTCAAATTGTTATTTGACTTAAAGACTAAAACCTTTTCACCAACAATAAGCAAGGTAAAGTAAAACAAGAACAAGAACAAACTAGAAAGCATCTGAAAATGCAAAGCCCGTCCGCGTCCGTTTGTATTCAGACATCTTCGTCTTCTTCTGTAAACTCAAAATGACAAAAAAAGTTTTTTTTTTAAACTCGAACGGCACTCAGTAGCGAGCATACCTCCGCTTGGTTGGCCACATCATTCAATGGTGGAGAATCACTTAAAAATTAAGTAATTCCTCAAATCCGAATCCATATTCAGATCTTCACCAACATCGAATCGAATAGTCCTTGTCAGACACCCAACCTCTCCACCTAGTTAATTTGGATTCAGACCAGGTCATTCTACTCTGGACATGCTCCTTCTGCTGTCTCAACAATGGATGAAGGTCGTCAATGCCAAACAGGAAATCAGAGCTGTCTCCCTTGACTTATCGCGTGCCTTCGATACGGTCTGGCACCCCGCTCTGCTCACCAAACGCTCCACCTATGATATCCATGAAAATCTCCACGCATGGCTTGCGGACTTCCTCTCTGTTTGGAGTCAACATGTGGCCCTGAATGGAATTCTCTCATCTCCTCTTCCTGTTCAGGCTGGAATTCCTCAAGGCAGTGTTCTGGGCCCTGTGCTTTTCTGATCTTCATTAATGATCTCTCCGACTCTGGAAAATCCTCTCTATCTCTTTGCTAATGACTCCACTCTTTGCCGCTCCATATATCAACCCTCAGATCGACAGGCAGCAGCCTCCTCACTCTCTGCAGACATGGACTATATCACAAACTGGTCAAACAAGTGGAACATGTCTTTCAATCCTGACAAATCTCACACCCTCACTTTGTCTCCCAAAAGACCATCTGGACAACTCTCCCATCTACCTTCTCAACAATCCTCAAGAAGAAGTTCTGTCACTCAAGCTTTTGGGTCTCACTATCTGGCATGATCTTTCCTGGAAAAAACACATTTCAAAGCTGGCCTCCAAAGTCAGTCGCCGACTGGGCATCCTCCGTCGTGCAAAGTCCTTTCTGGGCACACCTGAACTCCTCACCATATACAAAGCTTTCATCTGCATCTCAATGAAGTACTGCTCTCCCCTCTGGACTGGTGCACCTGCCTCAGACCTAGCTCGGATTCAAGCGGTTGAAACCAAAGCATTCAGAATCATTGGTATCTCCCGCGATGAAGCTGATTCTGAGGGCCTTTCTCTCTCTCATCCCATGCAGGTTTGGTGGTCTTTCTGTCCTCTAACGACTCCTCTCCAGCCTTGCCTCCCAGCTCTCTCTGTGCTCTGCCCCCCAAATATTCCTGCAGGTCGCACAAGATCTGCCAGCAACCCTCTTCTGGTGAAACTGCCAAAATCAAGACTCTCTGCTCACCTTCAATCTTTCGTTCCTCTTTTCTCCCACCTCTGGAATAATCTCCCTCACTCTCTTCAATCCCACTCCTCCCTCCAGGTCTTTAAAACAGCTGTTCACCACCATCTCGTTTATTCCTCCATCCAAAACCTTGATCTTTTCTACCCCCGTTAAAACACTCCAAATCCGCCTTTTTCAATCCCCAACTTCTTTCCTGGAAGTCCTTGTAATGTTCATTTGCTTTATACCGTGTACCTCTCCCTCCGCCCCAGCCATCCCCCTTCCACAGATCTACCGATATCCCTGTTCTCTACTGTTGTTGTGCTTGCGTGCTTCCCTCTCTCTCCCCCTCTTGTCTCCTACTCCCCTTCATTGTATGTTTTATGCGTCTGTGCATGTTTTCATGTTCAATGTGTTTTCTGTTACACGAGCCTCGATTCAGTTTTCAAAATAAAAAATAAAAAAGGTTTCGTCCAAATCCATCCACATCTTTTTGAGATATCCCGCTATGTATCGTTTTTGGCCCCATCCCCCAATGGTGAAGAATCGCTTTAAAATTCTAGTAGCCGGATCCTAATCCGGATCTTCACCAAAATCGAATCCTTTCGTCCTTCGTCATTTCGCCACATCTGTGCCAAATTTCCTCTGAATCCGTCCACAACTGTTTGAGATATTTTGTTCACAAACGGACAAACAAACGGACAATCAAACACGCAGACGGACAGGGGTGAAAACATAACCTCCATCCACCTTTGGTGGCGGAGGTAAAAATACAAAATAAAAATTGATGATTTTATGCAGCCTTGACCTATTGAGCTTTTGAACTAAAAAAAACAATCAGATTCCAGCTTTTGATGTGACACAATATGCAAATTCTTAAAATATCAGGTCAATCGAATGAAAATTGATTATTTTATGTGATGCTGACCTTTGACCTTTTGACAAAATTGTTAATTTGACTTTTCCATATTATCATAATAAAGCTTTGGTGAAAATTTGATGACCCAACTCAAATGGTAAATTGACATTTCAGGCCAATTGGATGAAAATTGATTATTTTATGTGATGCTGACCTTTGACCTTTTGACAAAATTATTAATTTGCCTTTTCCATATTATCATAATAAAGCTTTGTTGAAAATTTTATGACAATAACAAATGGGAAAAAAGTTACGGCTTGGACAGGCACACACACACACACACACACACACACACACACACACACACACACACACACACACACACACACACACACACACACACAAACACACAGAAGTGATTGCAAAACCCCATCTCTGCTGTGCAAGGGGCGGGCTAATAAAAGAGCTGCACCACAGTAACAGACAATGCACATACTAAAGACAGACATTTTGAGTAAAGTGAAAGGAAAGATGGACAAATACCAGTACCTAAGGATAAAACTGTAGAGCAAATGGAAACTATTAGTAAAAGCGATTCAGATTGTTGTCGAAGTTTTAAGAGCTCTGAGTAAGAACATAGAGAAGAACCTCCTGAAACTCAACATCACAGATATTAACACTAGAACGACACTCGGCAGGGCACATACCTCCGCCAGGCTGAACAGTTTACGCTTTGTATCCCACTGATAGGCCAAATATTCATCCGGACCTGCACCAAAATCGAATCACCTTGTTCTTCTCACCTAACCACCTCCTCCACCTAGTTTTGTCATAATCTGTCCACAACATTTTGAGACATCATGCTATACTGTATATTGCTGTTGGCTCCATCTCTCAATTGTGAAGAAACACTTTAATTCTCTTATCTGGATCCTAACCAAAATCGAATCAATTTTTCCTTCTATCACACCCAACCTGTCCACCAAGTTTAGAATTGAATCCAGCCATAACTTTTTGAGATAAAGAAGAGGGCAGCTCAACTGGGACAGAGAACGAATCATTATAAATGACCAAGACCAAGGACACTACACGAATGGCTTTAACAAGATGGCAGGACTGAGTCAATTGGACAAGTGTAGGTTCTGCAAGGTAGAAACAGAAAGTACGAGCCACCTCCTATCGGGATGTAAAAAACACATGTCAGAGCAGCTGTATACCCAAAGGCACAACAAAATATGTGGAGTAATCCACTCGCACATCTGCAGAAATTTACATATCCCACTTGCACAAAACTTATGGAACCATGAACCAAAAACAATGATTGAAAATAAGGACATAATGCTCATGTATAACCTGATGTTCCCATCCAATGTGAGCATAGAAAAGAAAGCATTGCGACCGGACATAGTACTCAGGAATAAAAAGGAAAAAAAAAAGCATTGCTGCTTGAGATATCAGTACCGAGCGATTTTGGCCTAAATAATGCAGAAATCAAGAAAATGACCAAATTCCAAGACCTCAAGAATGAAGTGAAAATATCCTGAAAGCTGAAGAATGCCGAAATTGTACCAGTGATAATTGGGGCAATGGGAATGATAAAAAAAAACGTTAGAGATCTTAAAAACCATCCCGGGGAACATCATCAGCAAATCCCCTACAGTTGGAGGCTGGACGGGGCTCAGTGATGATCCTGAAAAGAGCCCTTGGAACAAAACTCTGAGAACAACACAATTTAGCCCATGAATAACAATCCTTCATCCAAGCAGGGGTGGATACTTCGAGTCCTGGGAGACTCTGTTCCACCTTCTAAAACCAAAATTATGGAGATAACAAACAACGACACACACACACACACACACACACACACACACACACACAGACACACACACACACACACACACACACACACACACACACACACACACACACACACGATAACAGCTATGCCATCTTTATGACATCCCTTTTATGTCCACACTCAGTGGAGTAATTGAGGAGGAATTTCCTCCTTCCAATGTATGGGTGTCAACCTAGGGGTTTGCCCATTCTCTATCCTTTAAATGCTGAGTATCAAACAAGAAAAGCACATGTCCCATTTTAAAACGTCTTCGATATGATTCAGACAGGTTTGGATTTGAACCACCGACCTCCCAGACCCAGAGCAGATGCTCCAATCACTATGTCACTGATTCTGGCTTTGTGAGAATTACCCAATTATTTTGAGAGCTTTGGATGACACCGTTTATAGGTAAGAAAGGTGCAAAGTGGGTGCACGGGCTTTTGCGGGAGAGCCGTAATCCGTTGAGCAAAGGAAAAAGGTCTTGGAAATGTTGTGAAAATTCGCATTTATCACGCACGCAGTTGACATGTAAGAGGATGCCCAGTCTATGGCTGGTCTTGGAAGCCAGCGGTGATATAACTACATGGTCTGTCCATAAGACGTCATAAATGATGTCGTACATTACATAAGCTGAAGCGACTGAACCTCTATGAGTGGATGATTGTGGAAATATGTACAGTGCCTTCAGAAAGTATTCACACCCCTTGACTTTTTTCACACTTTGTTACAGCCTGAATTGAAAATGGATTAAACTGAGATTTTTTAAATTACTGATCGACGCATAATACCCAATCATCAAAATGGAATTTTTGTACAAAGTTTCACAAATTAATTAAAAATGAAATCCAGAAATATCTAATTCACATAGATATTCAACCCCCTGAGTCAATACTCCAGGTCCCACTCCTCCCTCCAGGTCTTCAAAACAGCTGTTCACCACCATCTCATATCTACTTCCATCTAAAACCTTGATCTTTTCTACCCCCGTTAATACACCCCAAATGCACCACCTTCAAATTCCCTGTTTTCTCTCCTCAAAGACCCTGTGGTGTCCATCTTGTTTATTCCATGTGCACCACACCAGCCCAGCCTGTTGGCGTGCTTCCCTCCCTCTCCCCTCATGTCTCCGGCTATCTTTATTATATAACCATTGTGTTAGCTCTCCTCAAGCCTCAACGAAGTTTTTTTTTTAACCTTGTAGAAACACCTTTGGCAGCGATTACAGCTTTTAGTACTCTTGGGGGTATGCCTCTATGAGCTTCGCACATCTGGATATGGGGAGTTTCTCCCATTCTTCCTTGCAGATTTGCTCAAGCTGTGTCAAGTGAGATGGGTAGCATCGGTGAACAGCAATCTTCAAGTGTTTCCACAGATTCTCAATGAGATTTAAGTCTGGGCTTTGGCTGGGCCACTCGAGGACTTTTACTTTCTTGTTCTGAATCAAATCCAGTTTTGCTTTGGCTGTATGTTTGGGATAATTGTACTGCTGGAACATACATGTTCACCACAGTCTAAGGTCTTTTTGCACTCTGAAGCAGGTTCTCCTCAAGGATTTTCCTATATTTCACTCCATTCATTGTTCCCTTTATCCTTAGAAGTCTCTCAGTCCCTGTCACTGAAAAGCATCCCCATAGCATGATGCTGCCACCAATGTGCTTCACTGGAGGGGTGGTGTTAAAAGGGTGGTGAGCTGTGCTCGGCTGTTTCCGCCAGGCGTAGCGCTTTGCATTCAGGCCAAATAGTTCCATTTTCGTCTCATCAGACCACATAATCTTTTTCCTCATGCTCTGAGTCTTTCACATGCTTTCTTTGCAAACTCCAGGTGTGCTATCATGTGCCATTTTCTCAGGAGTGGCTTCTGTCTAGCCACTCTCCCATAAAGCCTAGATTTGTGAAGTGCTGCAGAGAATGTTGTTCTTCTGGCAGGTTCTCCCATCTCAGCCAAGGAACTCTATAATTCTGTCAGAGTGGTCATTGGGTTCTTGGTCACATCTCTGACCAAGGTCCTTCTTTCCCGGTTGCTCACTTTTGTCAGATCTACAGCTCTAGGAAAAGTCTGCGTAGTTCCATATTCTTTCCATTTCTTAATGATGGAGCTCACTGTGCTCTAAGGAAATTTCAACACTCTAAACATCATTTTATACCCTTCCCCAAATCTATGCCTCCTCACAATTCTATCTACGGACAGTTCCTCAGACTTCATGGTGGAGTTTCTGCTCTGACATGCAGTCAACTGTGGGACCTTATATGGAAAGGTGTGTTTCTTTCTAAATCATGTCCAATCAATTTTATTGGCCACAGGTGGACTCCAATCAAGCTGTCGACAGACCTCAAGGATGATCAAAGGAAAATGGATGCACCTGAGCTCAATTTGTAGTGTCATAGCAAAGGGGTTGAATACTTATTGATTCCAGACATTTCAGCTTTTCATTTTTAATTAATTTGTAACAAGCTCTTTTTAAAATTCCACTTTGACATTATGGGGTATTATGTGTAAATCGTTGACAAAAAATCTCAATTTAATCCATCTAAAATTCAAGATGTAACACAACAAAATGTGAAAAACGTCAAGCAGTGTGGATACTTTCTGAAGGCACTGTAGATGTACGAGTTTATTTGATGACCCTTCCAAAGAGACAGGCTTGGAGTACAAGATTTTCTGGGAAGGAATGAAATATTCCATTTGTCAAACCAGCATCACGTCATCAGCTTTGATCACCGTCATTTAATAATTTTGTCGCGCTTCACAGAGATTGTCTTGATCATCATCAGGTCATCTGCCTTGATCAAAGTCATTATCCAATTTCGTTATTGACTTTCAAGGTATTTGCGTACATTTAAAAAAAGTTAATTCTCATCGTCAATTGCACTTCAAATCCACAATGATGCAAACCCAAGCCATTGCATAAAACAATTAAGCGTTACGCAGACGCAACAGAAAACATAAATGTGATGATGTGAAAGAACAAACAGAAAGTCTTACCTTCCGACACAGCAAGTCTTAGAACACTTGCAGATTACAATGCTGCTTATAATTTTGATTCTCCTAAAGGTAAAAAAAAAAACAATGTGAAACATGTTATAGATATTATAAGGGGACATTAAAAGGATGTTGTGCCATAGGTTCTGCTTTGAAGGATGGATGGAGTGTTTCTGTCGGATGTGCGAGAGACATGAAGTCAAAAGTAATGAACAAATGTTCCAAGGTATTCTGACCAAGATTGGCTTATTACTTCCTCTGACACACTCATCGAACAGAAACAATATGGTACATTCAAGGATGAATCACCGCATGATGTGAATGGCAAAGAAGTCAGGAATGCTGCAGAAAGATGTTGGATCCTTCCCATATCCTTTCCAGGGTGCTGGGTACTGCCAAAGCAGTTTACTGGACGAGGGAGGTACGCAATGGGTGGTTTGCTATTGCCTTCCCAGCTGAAGTAGTTGGGCGCAGGAACTTGGAATTTGGCCAGGACTCCTTTTTGACAAAGACATTGTGATATTTATCATTCGCTAGCAAGACGTAGTCACAATCATCGGATGGCACAAGGGGCCCGACCTATCCGTATGGACGCTTCACTGATTGATGCAATGGCCTGCCAGGGAAACGCAAGGATGACGGTTTATAGTCAGTCTGGAACCAAACACAGACGAGACAGTTCAAAGGTGAGTGCTTTCCCTCTCTGCTATCCTAGCAACCGGTGGAAAGTTCCCAATCACTGTTTTGAACATAATAAATATGTGAAGTGAATCAAAGCCATAACCTCCTGGAACATTTCATCAAAGCTATCCAAAAACATGGTCCACAAAGTTCCCAAACATAATTGTCGACACAACAACAAATCTTGAGTTGACGAAGAACACGGACAACGCGTTGCATTTTCTGCAACGTTGCCACATATAAACCGGTACGGTACGTTCTCCTTTACTGGGGAATTGAAAACAGGTTGAAGCTAGAGGCGCAGAGATCCCACGAAGCAGGTTTCTCCTACGGGGTTCAAACTCTAAGCGCGCCGAGGCCTGTGGCGACACACGGGCTCCAGCCAGAGAGGAGGGCTCTCCTGCAGTGCCTAATTACAGCCTGGAGCCGCGGAACAACATGTGGTACTCGTAAGGCAAAGCGCGCAGACACTAAATTTTCCACAGCTTGCTTCACATTGCTCCGGCGTACGACTTTGATGTGCTATCTCACCCCCGCACGGCGCTGCACATCAAAGCCGGTGCTAGCCAGACCAGGCCATGCCTCGTGTCAGTCCAATGCACAAAACTTGGCTAGGGTCAACCCCAAATGATTTCAGCTTTCTTCTGCTCGGCTAGTTTGATCATTTGTGTATGTTTGGGAACATATACATATTATCAAACAAGGTAATATATACACAACGATGACGTGTATCACGTTTTCCACAGATGTTAGACTATGAAGGAACAGGAGAATCTATAGCTAGGCCGCATCCTGATATTTTCCTTCTCCAGAAACCTCTTTATGATGTTTACACGTTGCAAGTTTTTTTTTTGCCTGAATGATATTTTCTCTGGTAGTCAGAGGAAGGATTCTGTAGTGTCTGTGGGAATTATTTGAAGATGTTACATTGCCCTGCAGTACATGCATAACATGCATAACTAGATGGTATTCATATAATACTTACCATGCGCAGTCAACTTATTGCGAGCCAACTCTTCTGTTTTTGAACATTTTTTTTTCTTTGATCCTATATGGCTGCCAGACCACGTGAGCGATGACATCATAAATTTATATTCTCTAATATAATTGTTGCATAGATCACACTCAATACATTTCAAACTGATCAGACTAAGCGTTGTCCCTGTGGCATTATGACGTCATAATTATGGCACCAATGACGTCATCGTTAACAGCACCTATTCCCCATAAGGAGTTCTTTACAATGAGCCATGTTTCAATTTTTTCCATGCAGCGGTTTTGGAGATATAGAGCTGCAACATTTTTCGGTTTTTCCAAGATGGCGCCTGTACCACATGACCTATGATGATTATCATTAAAATATTCTAAAGGAGGAGGTGCTCCTATGGTGAAAATTTCGTGTCCATCAGACCAACAGTTGCTGAAATTTTTTAAAATAATGATCGGATAAGTGTTGTACTTGTCGAATTATGACGTCAAACGAAGACATCACGATGACATCATCATTAACATATCTTATTCCCCATGGGGAGTAGTTGACAATTAGCCAGGTCTCAATTTTTTCCATGGAGTGGTTTCAAAGATATGGAGGTGCAAAGTTTTTCAAGATGGCGCCTTACCACGTGACCTATGACGTCATAATAATCATTAAAATATTCTACAGGAGGAGGCGCTCCTATGGTGAAAATTCCACATCAATCGGACCAACGGTTGCCGAGAAAATGAATTTGTAAAATGCAGACACGTACGGCACATGGCACATGTACGTACGCACCCGAATGCTTAACCGCGCTTTTCGCTTCGCGAGCGCAGGGTAACAACTACTTGCTAACAGAAAATGTCATAAGCCCTGGACAGAGGTGTAGTGGTAGATTTTTGTTTGTCAGATGTAGGATTGTTTTCCAAAGGGATAACTCGACAAAAAATGCAACAGGTAGTATTCTGGATTGGCTTTTTAGCCGGCTTTGCCAACTCCTAGCATGTGTGGACGTTAAGGATCCCACATGTGGATGGTAAAAGTACTTTCTGTAAATACTTGGCCATTATGTGCTAGTATACAAGTTCCAAATTCCAGAAATATGAAAACATCCGAACATGTTTATTACCTACGGAGGTTATGTTTTCACCCCTGTCTGTTTATTTGGGAACAGAATATCTCAAAAACTTGTGGACGGATTCGGACGGAATTTGGTGGAGAGGTTGAGTGTGTGACACGGACGAAATGATTAGATTTTGGTGAAGATCTGGATCCGGATCTGAGAATTCTTTTCCTGATGCTTCACCATTGAGAGATGGGGCAAAAAAACAATAAATAACATGACATTTCAAAAAGTAGTGGACGGATTCGGACTAAACTTGGTGGACAAGTTGGGTGGGTGTGTGACAAGGAGGAATCGGTTTGATTTTGGTGAAGATCCGAATGTGGATCCGTATACGAGAATTCAAATTTTTAAAAAGTGATTCTTCACCATTGAGTAATAGGGCTAAAAACAATAAATAACATGACATTTCAAAAAGTTGTGGTTGGATTATGCCAAAACTTGGTGGATTTGTTGGTTAGGTGACAATAACAAGCCGATCAGATTTTTGTTCAGATCCGAATCCAGATCTGGCCTATCAGTATGATACAAAATGTAAACTGTTCAGCCTGGCAGAGGTATGCTATCTACCAAGTGCCATTCCAGTTCAAATTTGAACTGGTTTTTTTGATAAAAATACAAGCTCCTGATTCATCGATATGAAACAAAAACACACCCAGTGGAACCTAAAGAGGTGAGACTAGGATGTTTCCCCGTGTTTGTATACGAGTCTGAGTGGAGGGTCCCTCATTTAGGAATTTTAGTTTTTACCTCACCTTTTATTGGTATTTGCATTTATTTTCATTAAATCATTATTTGTTGAATTTGGCTTTTCTTGTCCTGGGTCGTTTCTGTGTCTGTGGGGATCGGATAATCCCTGCCTGTGTGTCCAATTAGATAAGACCTCGATCAGGTAACCTAGGATGTTTCCCAGTAAATGTGATA
This sequence comes from Myxine glutinosa, assembly GCF_964187855.1. Taxonomy (NCBI): domain Eukaryota; kingdom Metazoa; phylum Chordata; class Myxini; order Myxiniformes; family Myxinidae; genus Myxine; species Myxine glutinosa. The sequence goes on from NC_136270.1 coordinate 116,036,995, forward strand.
GACATAACTGCAGTATTCCACCTCTAAATGGCACAAAACAGTCACTTCCTGGAAATTTGCTATTGGGAGTAATACCAATAACTAGGGTAAAATGACTCTGCCAAATATTTGCAGAAAGGCAGTCAATATTATGCAGACAATCATTCGCTTAACTTAGCCTCGGGAACTTCATTATTACCCCGTGCACGTGAATCGAAAAGCAGAGTTAAGCAATTGGTACACTTCTGTCTGTTAGGCTATGAGCCAAGGGGGTTGGTCGGTACCATACAGATGGAGGAAGGCTCATTGTGATTTTTAGCAAGATATATGTCCCTAGATATGAAAAAAAAGTGATAGCAGTGTATAACTCTCGGCCATCTCTGTGTTATCACCCGAAATATTATTATACGCCCGCTTCGCTTCGCCAAAAAATGTGATATTTGCTAAAATTGGAATAAATATGTTTTTAAGGACCACAGAGTGCCAATAATTTGCATACTGGATGCCAACTAATATAGTAATAGAAATATAGAACATTTGTGGGGGTTATTTATCAAATTTTTGATATAATGACAAAAAATATGTTCAATTTAGTGAAAAAGTGGTCGAAATCGCTTCGAGTTCAGAATTCACATTCTACATTTTTGTCAATATTTCAAAAATGAAAACTCCCAGAGTAACATTTGACCCATCAAAATCTTCGCAAGGAACCACTGCATTGGAATATATCATTACTTTGTAATATGGTGGTTGTTTGGGGCACATATTTTGGCAAAGTTCAAAATATGTTCAACCATACCCCCTAACCGTTCAACCAACCGTTCAACCATCTTGACTGAAGGTTCCTTGCGAAGATTTTGAGGGGTCAAATGTTACTCTGGGAGTTTTCATTTTTGAAATATTGACAAAAATGTACAATGTGAATTCTGAACTCGAAGCGATTTCGACCACTTTTTCACTAAATTTAACATATTTTTTGTCATTATATCAAAAATTTGATAAATAACCCCCACAAATGTTCTATATTTCTATTACTATATTAGTTGGCATCCAGTATGCAAATTATTGGCACTCTGTGGTCCTTAAAAACATATTTATTCCAATTTTAGCAAATATCACATTTTTTGGCGAAGCGAAGCGGGCGTATAATAATATTTCGGGTGATAACACAGAGATGGCCGAGAGTTATACACTGCTATCACTTTTTTTTCATATCTAGGGACATATATCTTGCTAAAAATCACCATGAGCCTTACTCCATCTGTATGGTACCGAAAGGTCAATTTGGGGGGTCTGGCTCATAGCCTATGTCTGTCCTTCTGTGTCCAACCATTTATGATCGAGGAACAACTTAATTTAAATTGAATGTTATATTTTAAACATGAATTGGAGCATTATTCGGAAAACAAACATGTAGTTTAACATCACTTGAGCTCTGAATTTGTCACGATCACGCATTTGCAGAGGATTGAAGTAATTTTTAAGCGATGAAGCCGCTTCAATATTTGGCTATGCCCTTCCTTCCATCCATCAAAAATGAAGAAGAAGAACCTTTCAAACCGACAGTGTTAATTCTAAAGGGTCCTAAAGTGTAATTCTAGAGGGTTCTAAAGGGTAATTATATAAAAGGTTCTGAAGATAATTCTAATGTTTAAATTAAATATATATTTCATGTTAGAAATGCCAAACTGAACCGCTTCCTTCGGACATCGGTGTGATTTGTTTTTTACTCTGTTTGCCTGTCTTGCAGTCAAACAAAAATGAATATCATTCAAAACAGGAAGCTTACTGTTTTTAGGGATGTTATAAAAGACACAAACAACAGGCACGAATAACTAATGTAATGTGGTAAATAAGGTGGCGTAAAAGACGTTCCATCAACGGTGGGAAATTCCGGAATTTATTTATTTGTACGACTTTTACTATTTATATTTTATTTCAATTAAATAATATACTTCAACACTGGAGAACACAAATCACATTTTTAGTACTTTCAAAAACCTTCCGCTTTGCAGTACTTGACCACGTTAAATAAGACGTTGTATAAGATGCAGCATCAATGGCGGTAAACTTCCGGATTTTTTTCCTATGGCCTATAAAATCATTATTTTATTTCAATTGACTTTTATACTTCAACACTACAACACAAATTGTCTTTTTAACACTTTCAAAACCCTTCCGTTTTGCAGTACTTTTACAAAATATTACTGCATTTACGTCATCCTTGCTGGATCCAAATCCTGCAACATCCTTCCATGTAACATCAAAGGTAGACCATCCTTACAGGCACTGCAGAAGTTTACAGGGAAGATCCACCATCTCAGGGCAACTTGGGATGGGCATTAAATGCTGCCAATAAGTCGCAACACACAAATCCACCGGAAAATTAAAAAAAAATTGCAACTTAAACAAACAATAATCCTTGGAAAGAATGAAGCAACTTTTGATTTTAGACTTTTGAACACGATGACTGCTTTTAACAATCCGGGCGCTGTGTGGCTGCCAGATTTGGTGCCTCCTTTCACTACGACAGCCCACCAGGTTTGCTCCACAGCAGGGATTCAACCTGGACAATCCCAGTAATTATCCAACATGATCAACAAGGTCTACTGCTAGGTAATGTGGGATGTGAAATCACACACACACACACACACACACACACACACACACATGAAGATAGATACATCGAGACCTGGGAGGGCTCCGTTGCACCTTCGGAAACCTGCACTTGGAGATAACAACCAACGACACACAGTTACATAAATACAGGCTGAGTTTGTCATCAATGATCAATTCAATGACATTTGCCTTTGAGATTTTGACCGACAGAACTGCAGTACACCTCCAAATTAGTCAATGTGCCTGCAGCCGCTGATACTACTTGTCTAAGCAAGCTATCAGAATGAAGTAGCTTACTGTTTGTACACTGTTGTACACCGCTCCTTTCCTATGCCATCTCCAGGCATTGCAAATCGTCATTGCCGGGCACCGAAGGGGGCTCGGCAGTGACGCACGCTGAAAGAGAGTACTCAGTTTTCACTCTGGTTGTTTGTTTGTTTGTTTGTTTGTTTTCTTGTTGTACACCGCTCCTTTCCTATGCCACCTCCAGGCATTGCAAATCGTCATTGCCGGGCACCGAAGGGGGCTTGGCAGTGACGCACGCTGAAAGAGAGTACTCAGTTTTCACTCTGGTTTCTTGTTGTACACCGCTCCTTTCCTATGCCATCTCCAGGCATTGCAAATCGTCATTGCTGGGCACCGAAGGGGGCTCGGCAGTGACGCACGCTGAAAGAGAGTACTCAGTTTTCACTCTGGTTTCTTGTTGTACACCGCTCCTTTCCTATGCCATCTCCAGGCATTGCAAATCGTCATTGCCGGGCACCAAAGGGGGCTCGGCAGTGACGCACGCTGAAAGAGAGTACTCAGTTTTCACTCTGGTTTCTTGTTTTCTTTCTTGGTTGTCCGGACGATATCTCAGCCATCCTTTGAGCTAGGAAGCTGAAATTTCGGCACAGTAGTGAGCAAGTCCTTTGTCAAATACGGTATTTTTTGTTTTTTGAATAATCAATTAATTGAGGAGTTATTTAATTATTAGCGTTTAATTAAGTACTTATTTAATTAATTAAATTTCATTTATCTTCTGACCATTATTAACTCAGGCACCTTTTGAGTTAGGAAGCTGATATTTGGACATGCCAATGACCAGGTGATTTGGCTGCAAAGGATATTTTTGATTTATTAATTAATCAATTAATCGATTAATTATTTAATTATTCGATTAATGACAAAAAAAATTTTTTTTTTTTAGTTACAGATTCTGATGAAATAGTGGTAGTTTATGTGTTCTCTGACCAAATTGATTAATAATTTAATTTTTTTATGATTATTATTTATTTATTTTCATTATTAATCATTTATTTATTTTCTTTCTCATTTGGCCAATATCTCAGGCACCTTTTGAGCTGGGAAGCTAATATTTGGACATGAGTGACCAAGTGATGTGGCTATCAAGGATATTTTTGATTTATTGATTAATCATTTCATCTATTAAGTATTTATTGATTAATCGATTAATTATTTATTGAGTAATCAATTAATTATTTAATTTTTTATAAATGACTTATTTAATTAAATTTCTAAAAGATACATCTTCGGATGAAGCACTACTGGTTTAGTTATGCGATTAGCCAATTGATTATGAAAATATTTTGTGATAATCTTTTATTGATTTTAATTATACAATTAATCAATCAATTAGTGTACACCTCTCCCTCCCAATGCAGCCTCAATGAGCTGCACTGCGGTATTGCCGGGCGCCGGAGGCGCCCCGGCAATGCCGCGCTGCAGCATATTTAATTATTTGGCATGGGGCGGTGTACTTTGAATGTATGTGTACTTGTTTGTTTGTTTTCTTGGTTGTTTTCTTGTTTGTTTTCTTTCTTGGTTGTCCGGACGATATCTCAGCCATCCTTTGAGCTAGGAAGCTGAAATTTCGGCACAGTAGTGAGCAAGTCCTTTGTCAAATACGGTATTTTTTGTTTTTTGAATAATCAATTAATTGAGGAGTTATTTAATTATTAGCGTTTAATTAAGTACTTATTTAATTAATTAAATTTCATTTCTCTTCTGACCATTATTAACTCAGGCACCTTTTGAGTTAGGAAGCTGATATTTGGACATGCCAATGACCAGGTGATTTGGCTGCAAAGGATATTTTTGATTTATTAATTAATCAATTAATCGATTAATTATTTAATTATTCGATTAATGACAAAAAAATTTTTTTTTTTAAAGTTACAGATTCTGATGAAATAGTGGTAGTTTATGTGTTCTCTGACCAAATTGATTAATAATTTCATTTTTTTATGATTATTATTTATTTATTTTCATTATTAATCATTTATTTATTTTCTTTCTCATTTGGCCAATATCTCAGGCACCTTTTGAGCTGGGAAGCTAATATTTGGACATGAGTGACCAAGTGATGTGGCTATCAAGGATATTTTTGATTTATTTATTTTCTTTCTCATTTGGCCAATATCTCAGGCACCTTTTGAGCTGGGAAGCTAATATTTGGACATGAGTGACCAAGTGATGTGGCTATCAAGGATATTGTACACCGCTCCTTTCCTATGCCATCTCCAGGCATTGCAAATCGTCATTGCCGGGCACCAAAGGGGGCTCGGCAGTGACGCACGCTGAAAGAGAGTACTCAGTTTTCACTCTGGTTTCTTGTTGTACACCGCTCCTTTCCTATGCCATCTCCAGGCATTGCAAATCGTCATTGCCGGGCACCAAAGGGGGCTCGGCAGTGACGCACGCTGAAAGAGAGTACTCAGTTTTCACTCTGGTTTCTTGTTGTACACCGCACCTTTCCTATGCCATCTCCAGGCATTGCAAATCGTCATTGCTGGGCACCGAAGGGGGCTCGGCAGTGACGCACGCTGAAAGAGAGTACTCAGTTTTCACTCTGGTTGTTTTCTTGTTTTCTTGCTTTCTTTCTTGGTTGTCCGGACGATATCTCAGCCATCCTTTGAGCTAGGAAGCTGAAATTTCGGCACAGTCGTGAGCAAGTCCTTTGTCAAATACGGTATTTTTTGTTTTTTGAATAATCAATTAATTGAGGAGTTATTTAATTATTAGCGTTTAATTAAGTACTTATTTAATTAATTAAATTTCATTTCTCTTCTGACCATTATTAACTCAGGCACCTTTTGAGTTAGGAAGCTGATATTTGGACATGCCAATGACCAGGTGATTTGGCTGCAAAGGATATTTTTGATTTATTAATTAATCAATTAATCGATTAATTATTTAATTATTCGATTAATGACAAAAAAAAATTTTTTTTTTAAGTTACAGATTCTGATGAAATAGTGGTAGTTTATGTGTTCTCTGACCAAATTGATTAATAATTTAATTTTTTTATGATTATTATTTATTTATTTTCATTATTAATCATTTATTTATTTTCTTTCTCATTTGGCCAATATCTCAGGCACCTTTTGAGCTGGGAAGCTAATATTTGGACATGAGTGACCAAGTGATGTGGCTATCAAGGATATTTTTGATTTATTGATTAATCATTTCATCTATTAAGTATTTATTGATTAATCGATTAATTATTTATTGAGTAATCAATTAATTATTTAATTTTTTATAAATGACTTATTTAATTAAATTTCTAAAAGATACATCTTCGGATGAAGCACTAGTGGTTTAGTTATGCGATTAGCCAATTGATTATGAAAATATTTTGTGATAATCTTTTATTGATTTTAATTATACAATTAATCAATCAATTAGTGTACACCTCTCCCTCCCAATGCAGCCTCAATGAGCTGCACTGCGGTATTGCCGGGCGCCGGAGGCGCCCCGGCAATGCCGCGCTGTAGGATATTTAATTATTTGGCATGGCGGCGGTGTACTTTGAATGTATGTGTACTTGTTTTCTTTCTTGGTTGTCCGGACGATATCTCAGCCATCCTTTGAGCTAGGAAGCTGAAATTTCGGCACAGTAGTGAGCAAGTCCTTTGTCAAATACGGTATTTTTTGTTTTTTGAATAATCAATTAATTGAGGAGTTATTTAATTATTAGCGTTTAATTAAGTACTTATTTAATTAATTAAATTTCATTTCTCTTCTGACCATTATTAACTCAGGCACCTTTTGAGTTAGGAAGCTGATATTTGGACATGCCAATGACCAGGTGATTTGGCTGCAAAGGATATTTTTGATTTATTAATTAATCAATTAATCGATTAATTATTTAATTATTCGATTAATGACAAAAAAATTTTTTTTTTTAAAGTTACAGATTCTGATGAAATAGTGGTAGTTTATGTGTTCTCTGACCAAATTGATTAATAATTTAATTTTTTTATGATTATTATTTATTTATTTTCATTATTAATCATTTATTTATTTTCTTTCTCATTTGGCCAATATCTCAGGCACCTTTTGAGCTGGGAAGCTAATATTTGGACATGAGTGACCAAGTGATGTGGCTATCAAGGATATTTTTGATTTATTGATTAATCATTTCATCTATTAAGTATTTATTGATTAATCGATTAATTATTTATTGAGTAATCAATTAATTATTTAATTTTTTATAAATGACTTATTTTTGATTTATTGATTAATCATTTCATCTATTAATTATTTATTGATTAATCGATTAATTATTTATTGAGTAATCAATTAATTATTTAATTTTTTATAAATGACTTATTTAATTAAATTTCTAAAAGATACATCTTCGGATGAAGCACTAGTGGTTTAGTTATGCGATTAGCCAATTGATTATGAAAATATTTTGTGATAATCTTTTATTGATTTTAATTATACAATTAATCAATCAATTAGTGTACACCTCTCCCTCCCAATGCAGCCTTAATGAGCTGCACTGCGGTATTGCCGGGCGCCCGAGGCGCCCCGGCAATGCCGCGCTGCAGCATATTTAATTATTTGGCATGGGGCGGTGTACTTTGAATGTATGTGTACTTGTTGTACACCGCTCCTTTCCTATGCCACCTCCAGGCATTGCAAATCGTCATTGCCGGGCACCGAAGGGGGCTCGGCAGTGACGCACGCTGAAAGAGAGTACTCAGTTGTACACCGCACCTTTCCTATGCCATCTCCAGGCATTGCAAATCGTCATTGCTGGGCACCGAAGGGGGCTCGGCAGTGACGCACGCTGAAAGAGAGTACTCAGTTTTCACTCTGGTTGTTTTCTTGTTTTCTTTCTTTCTTGGTTGTCCGGACGATATCTCAGCCATCCTTTGAGCTAGGAAGCTGAAATTTCGGCACAGTAGTGAGCAAGTCCTTTGTCAAATACGGTATTTTTTGTTTTTTGAATAATCAATTAATTGAGGAGTTATTTAATTATTAGCGTTTAATTAAGTACTTATTTAATTAATTAAATTTCATTTATCTTCTGACCATTATTAACTCAGGCACCTTTTGAGTTAGGAAGCTGATATTTGGACATGCCAATGACCAGGTGATTTGGCTGCAAAGGATATTTTTGATTTATTAATTAATCAATTAATCGATTAATTATTTAATTATTCGATTAATGACAAAAAAAATTTTTTTTTTTAAGTTACAGATTCTGATGAAATAGTGGTAGTTTATGTGTTCTCTGACCAAATTGATTAATAATTTAATTTTTTTATGATTATTATTTATTTATTTTCATTATTAATCATTTATTTATTTTCTTTCTCATTTGGCCAATATCTCAGGCACCTTTTGAGCTGGGAAGCTAATATTTGGACATGAGTGACCAAGTGATGTGGCTATCAAGGATATTTTTGATTTATTGATTAATCATTTCATCTATTAAGTATTTATTGATTAATCGATTAATTATTTATTGAGTAATCAATTAATTATTTAATTTTTTATAAATGACTTATTTAATTAAATTTCTAAAAGATACATCTTCGGATGAAGCACTACTGGTTTAGTTATGCGATTAGCCAATTGATTATGAAAATATTTTGTGATAATCTTTTATTGATTTTAATTATACAATTAATCAATCAATTAGTGTACACCTCTCCCTCCCAATGCAGCCTCAATGAGCTGCACTGCGGTATTGCCGGGCGCCGGAGGCGCCCCGGCAATGCCGCGCTGCAGCATATTTAATTATTTGGCATGGGGCGGTGTACTTTGAATGTATGTGTACTTGTTTTCACTCTGGTTTCTTGTTTGTTTTCTTGGTTGTCCGGACGATATCTCAGCCATCCTTTGAGCTAGGAAGCTGAAATTTCGGCACAGTAGTGAGCAAGTCCTTTGTCAAATACGGTATTTTTTGTTTTTTGAATAATCAATTAATTGAGGAGTTATTTAATTATTAGCGTTTAATTAAGTACTTATTTAATTAATTAAATTTCATTTATCTTCTGACCATTATTAACTCAGGCACCTTTTGAGTTAGGAAGCTGATATTTGGACATGCCAATGACCAGGTGATTTGGCTGCAAAGGATATTTTTGATTTATTAATTAATCAATTAATCGATTAATTATTTAATTATTCGATTAATGACAAAAAAATTTTTTATTTTTTAAGTTACAGATTCTGATGAAATAGTGGTAGTTTATGTGTTCTCTGACCAAATTGATTAATAATTTAATTTTTTTATGATTATTATTTATTTATTTTCATTATTAATCATTTATTTATTTTCTTTCTCATTTGGCCAATATCTCAGGCACCTTTTGAGCTGGGAAGCTAATATTTGGACATGAGTGACCAAGTGATGTGGCTATCAAGGATATTTTTGATTTATTGATTAATCATTTCATCTATTAAGTATTTATTGATTAATCGATTAATTATTTATTGAGTAATCAATTAATTATTTAATTTTTTATAAATGACTTATTTAATTAAATTTCTAAAAGATACATCTTCGGATGAAGCACTACTGGTTTAGTTATGCGATTAGCCAATTGATTATGAAAATATTTTGTGATAATCTTTTATTGATTTTAATTATACAATTAATCAATCAATTAGTGTACACCTCTCCCTCCCAATGCAGCCTCAATGAGCTGCACTGCGGTATTGCCGGGCGCCGGAGGCGCCCCGGCAATGCCGCGCTGCAGCATATTTAATTATTTGGCATGGGGCGGTGTACTTTGAATGTATGTGTACTTGTTTGTTTTCTTGTTTGTTGTACACCGCTCCTTTCCTATGCCATCTCCAGGCATTGCAAATCGTCATTGCCGGGCACCAAAGGGGGCTCGGCAGTGACGCACGCTGAAAGAGAGTACTCAGTTTTCACTCTGGTTTCTTGTTTGTTTGTTGTACACCGCTCCTTTCCTATGCCATCTCCAGGCATTGCAAATCGTCATTGCCGGGCACCAAAGGGGGCTCGGCAGTGACGCACGCTGAAAGAGAGTACTCAGTTTTCACTCTGGTTTCTTGTTTGTTTGTTGTACACCGCTCCTTTCCTATGCCATCTCCAGGCATTGCAAATCGTCATTGCCGGGCACCAAAGGGGGCTCGGCAGTGACGCACGCTGAAAGAGAGTACTCAGTTTTCACTCTGGTTTCTTGTTTGTTTTCTTGTTTTCTTGTTTGTTTGTTTTCTTTCTTGGTTGTCCGGACGATATCTCAGCCATCCTTTGAGCTAGGAAGCTGAAATTTCGGCACAGTAGTGAGCAAGTCCTTTGTCAAATACGGTATTTTTTGTTTTTTGAATAATCAATTAATTGAGGAGTTATTTAATTATTAGCGTTTAATTAAGTACTTATTTAATTAATTAAATTTCATTTCTCTTCTGACCATTATTAACTCAGGCACCTTTTGAGTTAGGAAGCTGATATTTGGACATGCCAATGACCAGGTGATTTGGCTGCAAAGGATATTTTTGATTTATTAATTAATCAATTAATCGATTAATTATTTAATTATTCGATTAATGACAAAAATTTTTTTTTTTTTAAAGTTACAGATTCTGATGAAATAGTGGTAGTTTATGTGTTCTCTGACCAAATTGATTAATAATTTAATTTTTTTATGATTATTATTTATTTATTTTCATTATTAATCATTTATTTATTTTCTTTCTCATTTGGCCAATATCTCAGGCACCTTTTGAGCTGGGAAGCTAATATTTGGACATGAGTGACCAAGTGATGTGGCTATCAAGGATATTTTTGATTTATTGATTAATCATTTCATCTATTAATTATTTATTGATTAATCGATTAATTATTTATTGAGTAATCAATTAATTATTTAATTTTTTATAAATGACTTATTTAATTAAATTTCTAAAAGATACATCTTCGGATGAAGCACTAGTGGTTTAGTTATGCGATTAGCCAATTGATTATGAAAATATTTTGTGATAATCTTTTATTGATTTTAATTATACAATTAATCAATCAATTAGTGTACACCTCTCCCTCCCAATGCAGCCTCAATGAGCTGCACTGCGGTATTGCCGGGCGCCAGAGGCGCCCCGGCAATGCCGCGCTGCAGCATATTTAATTATTTGGCATGGGGCGGTGTACTTTGAATGTATTTGTACTTGTTTTCTTTCTTGTTTGTTTTCTTTCTTGGTTGTCCGGACGATATCTCAGCCATCCTTTGAGCTAGGAAGCTGAAATTTCGGCACAGTCGTGAGCAAGTCCTTTGTCAAATACGGTATTTTTTGTTTTTTGAATAATCAATTAATTGAGGAGTTATTTAATTATTAGCGTTTAATTAAGTACTTATTTAATTAATTAAATTTCATTTCTCTTCTGACCATTATTAACTCAGGCACCTTTTGAGTTAGGAAGCTGATATTTGGACATGCCAATGACCAGGTGATTTGGCTGCAAAGGATATTTTTGATTTATTAATTAATCAATTAATCGATTAATTATTTAATTATTCGATTAATGACCCAAAAAATTTTTTTTTTTAAGTTACAGATTCTGATGAAATAGTGGTAGTTTATGTGTTCTCTGACCAAATTGATTAATAATTTAATTTTTTTATGATTATTATTTATTTATTTTCATTATTAATCATTTATTTATTTTCTTTCTCATTTGGCCAATATCTCAGGCACCTTTTGAGCTGGGAAGCTAATATTTGGACATAAGTGACCAAGTGATGTGGCTATCAAGGATATTTTTGATTTATTGATTAATCATTTCATCTATTAATTATTTATTGATTAATCGATTAATTATTTATTGAGTAATCAATTAATTATTTAATTTTTTATAAATGACTTATTTAATTAAATTTCTAAAAGATACATCTTCGGATGAAGCACTAGTGGTTTAGTTATGCGATTAGCCAATTGATTATGAAAATATTTTGTGATAATCTTTTATTGATTTTAATTATACAATTAATCAATCAATTAGTGTACACCTCTCCCTCCCAATGCAGCCTTAATGAGCTGCACTGCGGTATTGCCGGGCGCCGGAGGCGCCCCGGCAATGCCGCGCTGCAGCATATTTAATTATTTGGCATGGGGCGGTGTACTTTGAATGTATGTGTACTTGTTTGTTTTCTTTCTTGGTTGTCCGGACGATATCTCAGCCATCCTTTGAGCTAGGAAGCTGAAATTTCGGCACAGTAGTGAGCAAGTCCTTTGTCAAATACGGTATTTTTTGTTTTTTGAATAATCAATTAATTGAGGAGTTATTTAATTATTAGCGTTTAATTAAGTACTTATTTGTTTTCTTTCTTGGTTGTCCGGACGATATCTCAGCCATCCTTTGAGCTAGGAAGCTGAAATTTCGGCACAGTCGTGAGCAAGTCCTTTGTCAAATACGGTATTTTTTGTTTTTTGAATAATCAATTAATTGAGGAGTTATTTAATTATTAGCGTTTAATTAAGTACTTATTTAATTAATTAAATTTCATTTCTCTTCTGACCATTATTAACTCAGGCACCTTTTGAGTTAGGAAGCTGATATTTGGACATGCCAATGACCAGGTGATTTGGCTGCAAAGGATATTTTTGATTTATTAATTAATCAATTAATCGATTAATTATTTAATTATTCGATTAATGACCCAAAAAAATTTTTTTTTTAAGTTACAGATTCTGATGAAATAGTGGTAGTTTATGTGTTCTCTGACCAAATTGATTACCAATTTAATTTTTTTATGATTATTATTTATTTATTTTCATTATTAATCATTTATTTATTTTCTTTCTCATTTGGCCAATATCTCAGGCACCTTTTGAGCTGGGAAGCTAATATTTGGACATAAGTGACCAAGTGATGTGGCTATCAAGGATATTTTTGATTTATTGATTAATCATTTCATCTATTAATTATTTATTGATTAATCGATTAATTATTTATTGAGTAATCAATTAATTATTTAATTTTTTATAAATGACTTATTTAATTAAATTTCTAAAAGATACATCTTCGGATGAAGCACTAGTGGTTTAGTTATGCGATTAGCCAATTGATTATGAAAATATTTTGTGATAATCTTTTATTGATTTTAATTATACAATTAATCAATCAATTAGTGTACACCTCTCCCTCCCAATGCAGCCTTAATGAGCTGCACTGCGGTATTGCCGGGCGCCGGAGGCGCCCCGGCAATGCCGCGCTGCAGCATATTTAATTATTTGGCATGGGGCGGTGTACTTTGAATGTATGTGTACTTGTTTTTGATTTATTGATTAATCATTTCATCTATTAATTATTTATTGATTAATCGATTAATTATTTATTGAGTAATCAATTAATTATTTAATTTTTTATAAATGACTTATTTAATTAAATTTCTAAAAGATACATCTTCGGATGAAGCACTAGTGCTTTAGGTATGCTATTAGCCAATTGATTAAGAAAATATTTTGTGATAATCTTTTATTGATTTTAATTATACAATTAATCAATCAATTAGTGTACACCTCTCCCTCCCAATGCAGCCTCAATGAGCTGCACTGCGGTATTGCCGGGCGCCGGAGGCGCCCCGGCAATGCCGCGCTGCAGCATATTTAATTATTTAGCATGGGGCGGTGTACTTTGAATGTATGTGTACTTGTTTGTTTGTTTTCTTGTTTCCTTGGTTGTCCGGACGATATCTCAGCCATCCTTTGAGCTAGGAAGCTGAAATTTCGGCACAATAGTGAGCAAGTCCTTTGTCAAAAACGGTATTTTTTGTTTTTTGATTAATCAATTAATTGAGGAGTTATTTAATTATTAGCGTTTAATTAAGTACTTATTTAATTAATTAAATTTCATTTCTCTTCTGACCATTATTAACTCAGGCACCTTTTGAGTTAGGAAGCTGATATTTGGACATGCCAATGACCAGGTGATTTGGCTGCAAAGGATATTTTTGATTTATTAATTAATCAATTAATCGATTAATTATTTAATTATTCGATTAATGACAAAAAAATTTTTTTTTTTAAAGTTACAGATTCTGATGAAATAGTGGTAGTTTATGTGTTCTCTGACCAAATTGATTAATAATTTAATTTTTTTATGATTATTATTTATTTATTTTCATTATTAATCATTTATTTATTTTCTTTCTCATTTGGCCAATATCTCAGGCACCTTTTGAGCTGGGAAGCTAATATTTGGACATGAGTGACCAAGTGATGTGGCTATCAAGGATATTTTTGATTTATTGATTAATCATTTCATCTATTAAGTATTTATTGATTAATCGATTAATTATTTATTGAGTAATCAATTAATTATTTAATTTTTTATAAATGACTTATTTAATTAAATTTCTAAAAGATACATCTTCGGATGAAGCACTAGTGCTTTAGGTATGCTATTTGTTTTCTTTCTTGGTTGTCCGGACGATATCTCAGCCATCCTTTGAGCTAGGAAGCTGAAATTTCGGCACAGTCGTGAGCAAGTCCTTTGTCAAATACGGTATTTTTTGTTTTTTGAATAATCAATTAATTGAGGAGTTATTTAATTATTAGCGTTTAATTAAGTACTTATTTAATTAATTAAATTTCATTTCTCTTCTGACCATTATTAACTCAGGCACCTTTTGAGTTAGGAAGCTGATATTTGGACATGCCAATGACCAGGTGATTTGGCTGCAAAGAATATTTTTGATTTATTAATTAATCAATTAATCGATTAATTATTTAATTATTCGATTAATGACCCAAAAAAATTTTTTTTTTAAGTTACAGATTCTGATGAAATAGTGGTAGTTTATGTGTTCTCTGACCAAATTGATTACCAATTTAATTTTTTTATGATTATTATTTATTTATTTTCATTATTAATCATTTATTTATTTTCTTTCTCATTTGGCCAATATCTCAGGCACCTTTTGAGCTGGGAAGCTAATATTTGGACATAAGTGACCAAGTGATGTGGCTATCAAGGATATTTTTGATTTATTGATTAATCATTTCATCTATTAATTATTTATTGATTAATCGATTAATTATTTATTGAGTAATCAATTAATTATTTAATTTTTTATAAATGACTTATTTAATTAAATTTCTAAAAGATACATCTTCGGATGAAGCACTAGTGGTTTAGTTATGCGATTAGCCAATTGATTATGAAAATATTTTGTGATAATCTTTTATTGATTTTAATTATACAATTAATCAATCAATTAGTGTACACCTCTCCCTCCCAATGCAGCCTTAATGAGCTGCACTGCGGTATTGCCGGGCGCCGGAGGCGCCCCGGCAATGCCGCGCTGCAGCATATTTAATTATTTGGCATGGGGCGGTGTACTTTGAATGTATGTGTACTTGTTTTTGATTTATTGATTAATCATTTCATCTATTAATTATTTATTGATTAATCGATTAATTATTTATTGAGTAATCAATTAATTATTTAATTTTTTATAAATGACTTATTTAATTAAATTTCTAAAAGATACATCTTCGGATGAAGCACTAGTGCTTTAGGTATGCTATTAGCCAATTGATTAAGAAAATATTTTGTGATAATCTTTTATTGATTTTAATTATACAATTAATCAATCAATTAGTGTACACCTCTCCCTCCCAATGCAGCCTCAATGAGCTGCACTGCGGTATTGCCGGGCGCCGGAGGCGCCCCGGCAATGCCGCGCTGCAGCATATTTAATTATTTAGCATGGGGCGGTGTACTTTGAATGTATGTGTACTTGTTTGTTTGTTTTCTTGTTTCCTTGGTTGTCCGGACGATATCTCAGCCATCCTTTGAGCTAGGAAGCTGAAATTTCGGCACAATAGTGAGCAAGTCCTTTGTCAAAAACGGTATTTTTTGTTTTTTGATTAATCAATTAATTGAGGAGTTATTTAATTATTAGCGTTTAATTAAGTACTTATTTAATTAATTAAATTTCATTTCTCTTCTGACCATTATTAACTCAGGCACCTTTTGAGTTAGGAAGCTGATATTTGGACATGCCAATGACCAGGTGATTTGGCTGCAAAGGATATTTTTGATTTATTAATTAATCAATTAATCGATTAATTATTTAATTATTCGATTAATGACAAAAAAATTTTTTTTTTTAAAGTTACAGATTCTGATGAAATAGTGGTAGTTTATGTGTTCTCTGACCAAATTGATTAATAATTTAATTTTTTTATGATTATTATTTATTTATTTTCATTATTAATCATTTATTTATTTTCTTTCTCATTTGGCCAATATCTCAGGCACCTTTTGAGCTGGGAAGCTAATATTTGGACATGAGTGACCAAGTGATGTGGCTATCAAGGATATTTTTGATTTATTGATTAATCATTTCATCTATTAAGTATTTATTGATTAATCGATTAATTATTTATTGAGTAATCAATTAATTATTTAATTTTTTATAAATGACTTATTTAATTAAATTTCTAAAAGATACATCTTCGGATGAAGCACTAGTGCTTTAGGTATGCTATTTGTTTTCTTTCTTGGTTGTCCGGACGATATCTCAGCCATCCTTTGAGCTAGGAAGCTGAAATTTCGGCACAGTCGTGAGCAAGTCCTTTGTCAAATACGGTATTTTTTGTTTTTTGAATAATCAATTAATTGAGGAGTTATTTAATTATTAGCGTTTAATTAAGTACTTATTTAATTAATTAAATTTCATTTCTCTTCTGACCATTATTAACTCAGGCACCTTTTGAGTTAGGAAGCTGATATTTGGACATGCCAATGACCAGGTGATTTGGCTGCAAAGAATATTTTTGATTTATTAATTAATCAATTAATCGATTAATTATTTAATTATTCGATTAATGACCCAAAAAAATTTTTTTTTTAAGTTACAGATTCTGATGAAATAGTGGTAGTTTATGTGTTCTCTGACCAAATTGATTACCAATTTAATTTTTTTATGATTATTATTTATTTATTTTCATTATTAATCATTTATTTATTTTCTTTCTCATTTGGCCAATATCTCAGGCACCTTTTGAGCTGGGAAGCTAATATTTGGACATAAGTGACCAAGTGATGTGGCTATCAAGGATATTTTTGATTTATTGATTAATCATTTCATCTATTAATTATTTATTGATTAATCGATTAATTATTTATTGAGTAATCAATTAATTATTTAATTTTTTATAAATGACTTATTTAATTAAATTTCTAAAAGATACATCTTCGGATGAAGCACTAGTGGTTTAGTTATGCGATTAGCCAATTGATTATGAAAATATTTTGTGATAATCTTTTATTGATTTTAATTATACAATTAATCAATCAATTAGTGTACACCTCTCCCTCCCAATGCAGCCTCAATGAGCTGCACTGCGGTATTGCCGGGCGCCGGAGGCGCCCCGGCAATGCCGCGCTGCAGCATATTTAATTATTTGGCATGGGGCGGTGTACTTTGAATGTATGTGTACTTGTCTTGTTTTCTTTCTTGTTTGTTTTCTTGTTTTCTTGTTTGTCCGGGCGATATCTCAGCCATCCTTTGAGCTAGGAAGCTGAAATTTCGGCACAATAGTGAGCAAGTCCTTTGTCAAAAACGGTATTATTTTTTTTGATTAATCAATAAATTGAGGAGTTATTTAATTATTAGCGATTAATTAAGTACTTATTTAATTAATCAAATTTCCTTTCTCTTCTGACCATTAACTCAGGCACCTTTTGAGTTAGGAAGCTGATATTTGGACATGCCAATGACCAGGTGATTTGGCTGCAAAGGATATTTTTGCTTTATTAATTAATCAATTAATCGATTAATTACTTAATTATTCGATTAATGACAATTTTTTTTTTTTTTTTTTAAGTTACAGATTCTGATGAAATAGTGGTAGTTTATGTGTTCTCTGACCAAATTGATTAATAATTTAATTTTTTTATGATTATTATTTATTTATTTTCATGATTAATCATTTATTTATTTTCTTTCTCATTTGGCCAATATCTCAGGCACCTTTTGAGCTGGGAAGCTAATATTTGGACATGAGTGACCAAGTGATGTGGCTATCAAGGATATTTTTGATTTATTGATTAATCATTTCATCTATTAATTATTTATTGATTAATCGATTAATTATTTATTGAGTAATCAATTAATTATTTAATTTTTTATAAATGACTTATTTAATTAAATTTCTAAAAGATACATCTTCGGATGAAGCACTAGTGGTTTAGTTATGCTATTAGCCAATTGATTATGAAAATATTTTGTGATAATCTTTTATTGATTTTAATTATACAATTAATCAATCAATTAGTGTACACCTCTCCCTCCCAATGCAGCCTCAATGAGCCGCGCTGTAGGATATTTAATTATTTGGCATGGGGCGGTGTACTTTGAATGTATGTGTACTTGTTTTATTTATTTATTACTTGCAAAATCGAAGATTTTTCAAGTATATATTGACTGGTCTAGTGCGTTATTCTGTCTGTTTGTCTGTCTGTTTGTACGTCAATTGCTTGCAGGTCACAATTTTAAACCGATCTTCACGAAACTTCACCAAATGGTGGGGTTGGTCATAAGGAAACGGCCTATTGATTTTTAGTTCAAAGGTCATCTTGAGGTAGAATTTCTAAACTTTTCATTTTTTTTATCTGATTGACTTGAAAGTTGAACAACATTTGCATATTGAGTCACTACATTTGGAAAGCAACTTTTTTTGAGGTTAACAGGTCAAAGGTCAACTCAAAGTCAAACTTATAAAATCATCAATTTTCATCTGAAAAATCGTCAATTTTCATCCAATTGACTTGAAAATTAAACAGCAATTGCATAGTACATCATGGAATTGGAAAAACCAACTATTTTTGGGGTCAGAAGTCAACTCAAGGTCAAACTTATAAAATCATCAATTTTCATCTGAAAAATAACCAAATTCAATCGGATGAAACCAACCTTTGATTAAAATCGTCAATTTAAATCTTAATGAAATGGACAATTTGATGCACTCATGGCAACCTTTTTTTAGATGGGGGTGGATTTTGCAAGTATCATGCTCTGCACGATGGCTTTCTTGTTAATTAATTTAAATAACTTTTGTTCTAACTATTTTTGCTGTTTCTTCTGCCAATCACCATGCCTTATAATAGTATATTATATGATTTCCCTTTACAAGGAACGTCAATGCTGGAGGAGACTATTCTGTCCATCAAAGCCTACGCTAATAATGCCAACATATGGCAGTATTTCTTCTAAATGCTGAGTGTCAAGCAATGAAGCAGCACATACTATTTTTAAAGACGTTGGTGGCAGAATCACCAGCCTCCCTGTCTTAGAGCAAGCACCACCGAGTCCAGCATAAGATGGGCCCATTATAAAGTCATAATTGACAATTTCCTACTTACAAATGTGCCTTGATTTATGGAATTCGAACCACAAACCCATATAAGGATTCGTTAACCACCCAGCCATTCATTATTAAGGACATACCCAATCCTTTGCCTGGTCTTCTTCCACCACAGCATCCTTGTATCATGAATACCTCTATTTGGATGTATTCTGGATCTGCTGCTGTGGCAAATGCTGCTCTCGTTGTTTCTTTCACTTTTGCTCCAAATCACTCTGTTCTCATGTCTTGTTTCCAGTTTCCTCTGTCTGATTACCTCCTTCACCAAAGGTGGACAGTGGTTAGGTGCTCACTTCTGTTTCTCTGTGAGCAGGATATATTAAAGAGTTATGGACGAACTTAGATGAAACTTGGTGGACATTGAGTTGGGTTGAGTGTGTGACAAGGAAGAATTGATTCGATTTTGATGAAGAGCCGAATCCGTATCCAAATACGAGTGTCTTTTAAATTTTACGTGATTCTTCACCATTGAGAGATGGTGCCAAAAACTATATATGGCATGTTATTTCAAAAACTTGTGAATGAGTGATGTGTATATATATATATTGTCGTGTCCCCGGGGTTAAGATCCCAAGAGGACGAATGGCCAAAACGAGCTTTAACTCCAAGGCGTATCCCCAACTTGGCGATAGTTACATGCGCACGCGGGAAGGTTCGAGGTCTTATCTGATCAGACACACATGCAGGGATTATCCCATCACCACAGACACACAAACGAACCAGGACAATAAAAGTCAAATTCAACAAATAATGATTTAATAAAAATGAATGCAAATAACAATAAAAGGTGAGGTAAAAAGTAAAATTCCTAAATGAGGGACCCTCCACTCAGACTCGTATACAAACACTGGGGAAACGAAAGTAAACATAGGGGCAATACCCCTGGTGCTCACCTGGTAAAATAAACAGTATACTGCACTGAATGAATGAATGATCGTTTTAAGGCCATTTTCCCCGCCAGAGCAGAGGTTAGCCTTGCGGGCCCCAAGACAATCATGGTTCCCTGTTTTGAGGCAATGTTTTTATGGCCGGATGCCCTTCCTGGCATTTTAAACCAGTTTCAATGGTTGCTAGAAAACAGGGCAGCATGTAGAATCATACTAACATAATCATTAGACTTTAAATAAACAAACAAAAAAATACCTATTTTGTGGGACACCCCCCCCCCCCCCCCCATATACCACCTTAGACCCCGATTTTTTTTAAATGCCAGGAACAAACTTTGGTACATCACAGATGGTGAAGGTTGTGGTGAAGTTTCATCTAAATAGTGTGTGTAGTTTCAGAGAAGAAAGCATATATCTATTTTGGGGGGTCAAACCTGGATCCACTTTGACCCCTGGTAGGCCCCCTTAGACCACGATTTTTGTTTTAAATGCCGTGAACAAGCTTTAGTCACAATACAACAAATATAGTTTGTGCCAAATTTGGTCGCAATCCCATCAGCGGTTTCAGAGAAGAAGTTTAATGTGTTTACGGACGGACTGACTGACGGATGGACTAACGGATGGACAACGCGCCATCGCATAAGCTCCCCTGAACTTCATTCCAGGTGAGCTAAAAATAAATGATATTTCGTTTATTGCCAGCCGGCACTTAGCTTTGCGTCCCCAAATGTCTGGTACCAGAGTCGAACCAGAGTACCAGAGTCCAGAGCTGGTCGTCGAACCAGACTACCAGAGTCCAGAGCTGGTCGTCGAACCAGAGTACCAGAGTCCAGAGCTGGTCGTCCAACCAGAGTCATCATGCAGGAAGCGCACATGATGGTGCAGAACCACGCCCGTAGCCAGCCGCCGTTGTGCAGCAAGCAGGCAGGATCCCTCTTTCTTTTGCTCGCGACCCCCTCCTTCTCTGCAGAGCACCACCGTCAACCAACTTCATCAACGTCAACGTCAACAACGTCAATGTCAACGTCCACTTCATCCGATCAAGATGAAATTTATTGAGCATCATCTAGGGATAAATTGGTGGAGAAAAATAATAATGATGACGTCATCAGTCATGTGGTTCGGCCGCCATATTTGTTTTAACACTAAAGCCTTAAAAACAAGTAAAACCACGTCCTGGCGAGGGTCTGCTATCTCTGATTGCTCTTTCTTGTTCAGCTTTTGTAGAAGGACTTTTGCATAAGAACTAAGTACATTCAGACCTCTTATAGCACCGTGGATGTGTTCTAACCTATTAGAGTGCTATAAGAATCAACGCTCTAAGAGGTTATTATAACATGGTTCCGATGGAGATGCGTTCCCAACGTTATCTCTTACCGATGAGCGATATATGAGTGCTTAATTGGGCTCATTGTGATATCGCTAATAGCACTAATAATGACAGTCTATGTGATAAACGTATTAAAGCATTTTATAAATACAGGGAATTATTTTTAATGACAGGTAATGACATAAACAACCAGATGGTATTCATAGAATACTTATCCTGCGCAGACGACTTGGTGCAAGCCAACTCTTCTGTTTTTTTAAGGGTTTTCTTGATCCAATATGGCTGTCCCATGACGTCATAAATTTTTATTTTCCAACATAAGTGTTGCGTAGATCATGCTCAAGAAATTTCAAACTGATTGGACTAAGCATTGTACTTATCGAATTAGGACGTCATAATGAGGGCACCAATGACGCCATCATTAACAACACTTATTCCCCATGTGGAGTGTTCTTTACAATGAGCCATGTTTCAATGTTTTCCATGGAGCGGTTTTGGAGATATAGAGGTGCAACATTTTTAGCTTTTTCCAAGATGGTGCCAATACCACGTTACATATGACTTAATAATTATCACAAAAACAAGTGAATCCTCTTGGATTGCGCTGAGGTTCGGGCATGGAATTTCTAGGAGGAAGTATAATTTGTATGCAATGAAAGTACATGTAATATGGGATCGAGTAAGATCGAGTAAGCTTCACCAGTGCGCGTGCGCGAATTTACGTCACGTCGGCAGCGAGAAGGCGTTCCCCAACACGAACCAATCAGGAACTGCCACGCCCACTTATATGATCTCAGAATTCCTGTGACAGGAATTAGCGTTACACTGGCTGGAAGTCATTCGCTAGAGGCGCTTCCTCAGAGCCAATCACCAGTGCGCGTGCGCGAATTTACGTCACGTCGGCAGCGAGAAGGCGTTCCCCAACACGAACCAATCAGGAACTGCCACGCCCACTTATATGATCTCAGAATTCCTGTGACAGGAATTAGCGTTACACTGGCTGGAAGTCAATCGCTAAAGGCGCTTCCTCAGCGCCAATATACTTGAGTAGATGCATACTAAGGTGAAAATTTCGTGTCAATCGGACCAACAGTTGGCAAGAAAATCAATTTTAAAAATACAGACGTTTAGATACGATGTACGTGTGTGTGACGTACACACGTACTTACACAACCGCTTAACCCCGCTTTTCGCTTCGAGAGCACAGGGTAATAGTCCTGGAGAGTTCATAGAGCACCTTACTTGAGAAAAATGTCTTGTCAAAGAACGTCCGCGAAATCTTGAGAAAAAAAGGACATGGGTGGGGTCTGCGAGCAGCAAATTCGATTGGTTGAGATGATGTAAAATGTCATAATATTTTGTCCAAGTACTGCAAAACGAAAAGGTTTTGAAAGTGCCAAGAAGATGATTATTTTTCTACAGTGTTCACCGATATAATTCAATTCAAACAAAATCCAAATTTACAGGTCGAAGGAATTTTTTTTCCAGAAGTTTATTGCTGTTGATGCACCATCTTTTACACCACCTTATTTAACACATTATATTAGTTATTCATGCTTGTTGTTTATGTCTTTACAGGCATCTATAAAAACAGTAAGATTCCTGTTTGGAATAATTTCCCATTTTCGTTAGCAGCCAGATGGGCAGACAGAGTATAAAAAATTATCTCACTTCTTTGCGCATGCGCGATCGAGACAAATTCAGACCCAAAGTACGGTAAAACTACAGCTTTGTTTTCTGATTTGTGTTCAAAATATTACATTCAATTGAAATCAAGGTGTTCCTCAATCAGAAACTGACTTTTGTGGGCAGACAGACAAAGTGAAACAATTGCTTAACCCCGCTCTTTGCTTCTCATGCGCGGGTCATAAGTTATGGGGGGGGGGGGGGGAGAGGGGGTAGGGAGGGAAGGGGAGCGGAGGAGAAGGGGGGGTAGGGGGAGAGAGAGGAGAGAGGGGGGAAGGTGGAGGGAGAGGGGGGATGGGGGAGGGAGAGGGGGGAGTGGGTTGGGGGAAAGGGGAGGGAGGGGGTGGAAGGGTAATGGAGGGGGGGGGTGGCAGGAGAGGAAGGGGGTTCATTTATATGCTGGTGCATAAATGTGGCATTCATCCCGTTTCTGCGTTAAGTGTGATGCCGAACAGGAAGAAGAAGAAGAAGCAATACTACCAACTTCGTACACTTCCGGAATTGTTTGATTTATTTGTATTCAAATGTCTGGTGATTGTTTTGTATTTATTTATGCGAATGTACACTTGTATATAAGTGTCATTAATTTAAAAAGGCTTAGGCACTATCGAGCGATGAAATTTTTTTTTTCTTACTCCAAAAAAACGATCTTTTTTTTTTTCATAAAAAATCTTTTTGCCCTAAAACACTCCCAGGCACTCACTGATGAACCTCTGAAAGTTTGGCGAAGATCCGTTCAGCCATCTCTGAGAAAAATGGCAACACACAGACAGACACACACACAGACAGACATCTCTCTTATATAGTAGATTAAAACAATCTAGTCTGACATGATGATGAAGAGATAGTGCACTCACCTTTAAGCTTTGATTCCAGACTCTAATACAACCTGTCCGATCGGTGCTTCGCACGCAGGTCGTTGAATCACAAAGTGCGCCGTATCTTGGATGGGCGTTAAGCTGGATGTCCCATATGCTAGCATTAGTTGATGGATGTTAAATATCTCATAATGTCTTTCATGAAGAGTAGACGAGTTGTCATGGGCACTTTGAGCCCAAAGTCAGGCCAGTTCTTGATAGACTCGGGGGAAAAGTTATTGATAGACTTGGGGCAAAAATCTTCCCCTGCTAACCCAACAATAAGTTGGGAAAATGTTTGGTTGTAAAAAGAAGGCGCAGTAGTAGTCTGTCTTATTTAAAGAATCTACATATAATCCGGAGCATTTTCAAGTTATCTGTAGTTAGGCAGCACAGGTGATATTCCTGGAGAAGTTATGGACAATCAGTACCAGCAGATACTGCATCACTGTTTGAAGTTACCAAAAGTCACCCTGCGAAGGACAATTTTTTACGATCTTTTCTTTAGGGTTGGTGCACAATCTAATGCAGTTATCCTGGCTCTGATTATCCAGTGCCAAACCTGTTTCAGCAAAGATTTATGTTCAGCTCTACTGCCAAGGAATTCTCATTCTCTCATGCCTTAAATTACCCCGTTGCCTTCACAAATTCAGCGAAGTATCAGCTATTTGCTGATGTTGTTGCTTCACCGACAGAACATTTCTCCAATCAACATCGGTCTCATGGATGTCATAACTCAGTGTCCGCTCATGTCAGTCAGGAAGTCTGATCCCAAATGTTTGACTAACAATACTATATGACTTTCTTTTGTTGAAAACTTTGAGATAGGCATTATCTTGTTTGTTCTGAACAATAAAGAAAATGCATGTCTGCTCCTTTTATGATTCAGAGTTTATGAAGTTGATTCATTGCAATCTAAGGCCAGCTTTCGAGATTTGAGGATGCAGCACAATTAGGTGAAGGGTCGGCATGGCTTGTTGACTTCTAAGTAAGACCAACCAATTCAAGTGCTATGCCCAACGCTGTCAAACATGTGCGCAAAATGTGTTGGTTTGGCGGTTTGGCTGATTGTCCAATACACCGATGCTGCAAAAAAGGAAATTCCCAATTCTTGTTTCCAGGATGTTTTGAGAGGCGTCTGCAGTGATGCCTTACATACAACAGATTGCTGCCACCTTTCTAGGCCTAGCCAAGTCAGTATTTTGCCTTCTGTTCAAAAACAAAAACAAAATCTTGAAAAAAAAAAAATTAAACTTGTCAACCATGCACAGCTCAGAGGCAATACACCTCTCGGCGGCTTTCCTGCCAGCCCACTAAAAATAATGAAACAGTAATATTCGAAAAAATAAAGACTTCACAGTGTTATAAAATCTTAAAGATGAAGACAGTTGGCCACTGACTGTCACAAATGATCACTAACGTTTTCATTGGCTCCAGCCAAGGATCAAGGATCAAGATGATGCAAGGATCAATAGGATCCTGAGATGTTCCCGGCATGTTTCTTGTTAAATTGCTCTGTCTTAGATCAACTTTCCAGCTCCAGCACAGGTGAATATATTGTTCATGTTCATCTGCATAACAAGGCCTCCATTTTCCATCCTCATCTCTTCTTCTTCTGCGGTAGTTTATCCAACTTAGGTTTTGCAATAAATAACAAGAAAAAGAGCAATCAGAGATTTTAAACCCTCGCCAGGATGTGTTTTCATTGTTTTTTAAGGCTTTTGTGTTAAAACAAATATGGCTGCCAACCACGTGACCGATGACGTCATCTATTTTTTTTTCTAAACAAATTTATTCCTAGATTATGCTCAAGGAATTTCATCTTGATCGGATGAAGTTTTGTACTTGTCGAATTATGATGTCATACTGGAGGCACCTATGACATTATCATTAACATATTTTATTCCCCATGGAGAGTTCTTTACAATGAGCCATGTCTCAATTTTTTCTATTCAGCACTTTAGGAGATATAGAGGTGCAAAGTTTTTCGGTTTTTCCAAGATGGCGGCCGAACCACGTGACCTATGACGTCATAATTATTATAAAAAAATTATACAGGTGGAGTTGCACCTATGGTGAAAATTTCCTGTCAATCGGACCAACGGTTGCAGAGAAAAATATATTTATTCTGTGCGGACAAACAAAGAAACAAACTAGAAATCGGTCAGATACCGAGGACTTGCCGGAATGTACTTTTTTTTCAGGGATGTTGGTTAGAAGGGAATCGGATAATGTTTGACAGTTATTAGTAAAAAAAAACAATTTTTGACCTCAGGTTTGACCATTCAAGGGCACTCAAGGTCAAAGGTCATGGTGCCAAATGAAATGTATGTGACTTCCTATATGTCAGTATAGGAAGCTCAAGTGCGGAGAGTGGTTTTGCAACACCAACACAAGTGAGACAAGTGGTTTTTCAACACTAACACAAGTGCGAAAAGTGGTTTCCTGCACCAACACAAGTGAGACAAGTGGTTTTTCAACACTAACACAAGTGCGAAAAGTGGTTTCCTGCACCAACACAAGTGAGACAAGTGGTTTTTCAACACTAACACAAGTGCGAAAAGTGGTTTCCTCCACCAACACAAGTGCGATAAGTGGTTTTTCAATACCAACACAAGTGTAAAAAGTAGTTTTCCACACTAATACAAGTGCGAAAAGTGGTTTCCTACACCAACACAAGTGCGAAAAGTGGTTTTTGTGGTGGCAAACGTGGCACACGTGGCACAAAAAAGTGGCAAACGAAAAGTTGGCTAACCCCCGCTCTAGCAGGGAAAATGGCCTTTTAAATGCATGTTGTTGTTGTGTTGTTCCTATATGTCAGTAACAGTAAGTGTATGCATATCTCTTGTACTTTTAGAGTTATAGTGTTTTGAAATATATTTTAAATGAAAACTCGACCCCCTGATTTCACGTTTTGGGTGACCTTGAGCTTGACCCTGGGCCTAGAGAGTTAAAAATTGGGCACAGTCTATTCCATGGCAAGGGAAATATGTGTATAAAGTATGGTGATGCTATGTGCAATGATGTAGATGTAGTACTGCACACAAACAACCAGACAGACAGACAAACCAACCAACCAACATACTTGCCGGAATCTATTCTATTCCGGCAAGTAACAAACAAACAGACAGACAAACAAAGACAAGCAAACAGACAGGCAAACAAACAAACAGACAAGCAAACAGACAAACAAACAGACAAACAACCGGACAATCAGACAAAGAGACAAACAATCAGACAAACAAACAGACAGACAAACGGACTCAAATGCAATACCCTCTCCTATGGCGAGGGTGATAATGCAAGCAATTGTACAAAACGAGTATGCTTCACACTATGACTTGTAAAAAGGATTCTGCAAAATGTTTGCTAAATGGGGGGAAAACCCGTAAAAGATTGCACTTGTGCGAAACAAAACTCATCATTTACAAGGCAGCTTATTTCAGACACCGCTTCCAAATTGGCTCTCCGATAAAAAGAGGTACCTCCGGTGGTTTGACCAAAAGACAATACATTAGATCCTTCACATTTCACCACAAAGGATGATCAAACGGTTGTTCTGTACCCCACTTGGGATAAATAAATAAATGAAAACCCTACTTGGGATAATAGGTCGTAAATAGTTTCGCATCTGAAAATGTACCCTGGACAAGTCACTAATTCTTCGCAGGTGCTGTAAAGGATTAGCAACCTCAATCAGGGCAGGAAATAAGAATTTGGTCATGGTATGGGCAAACAATGGCCTACTCTCTTTGAAAGCTCACCTCCATTCATTCCTTCCTCTTTGTTACCCACCTGTGGATCCAACTTCCTCAGTCTCTTCAATTTCATTCTTTCCCTCCAGGTTGTCAAGACAGCTGGTCACCACCATCTCAGATCACCCTCCATCCAAAACCAAGATCATTTCTACCCTCGTTAACCTTCCCCAATCCCATCTCTTTCCAAATTTCCAGTCTTTTCTTCCTGAGAGCATCTGTATCCCTGGGCATCCTCTCATACTCCTCATTCCTCCCCACATCCCTTACTTGTTCTAATGTCCCTCTATTTTGTCCCTCAACCCTGCTATTGGTGTGTTCTCCCCTCTCTGCTGGTCCTTTTGTTCTTTTACGTCCTGATCCATTCTATGTTCCAGCTCCTCCACAAGCCTCGACTTTATATGCAAAAAAGCAACCTTGGGATCGTTACCATCCCTTAAGTGAATACTCGTAGAAGGGACATTCAGTTTGATGTCCCCTCTAAAAGACAGCTTACTCATTAATGAGAATCATACCAGCAAAGCACCAGGACTACAATCTAGCTTGTTTGTACTTCGCACCAAGACGAGACAGCTTAAAGGTGAATGTAACTGCCACGCTTCCTGAGAATGATACAACGAGCAGCCTCAGGCTACATAAGAAACAACATAATAGAGGTTATGTTTGTGGATGGAGGTTATGTTTTCACCCCTATCTGTTTGTCTGTCTGTCTAAAACCACCTTTAGAGGCCATTTTTCCCCGCAAGCGGGGGTTGGCCTTTTTCGGGAACCGTGGTTGTTGTTGTTTTTCGGTCCCCTTTTTGAAGCAATGTTTTACGGCCGGATGCCCTTCCTGACGCCAACCCTTTTTGCCACCTTTAACGACAAACAGGGAATTACCAGTGAACTGGTCCTCAATTAGCCGACCTCGGAAGGATGACAGGCTGAGTCAACCCCCCTGGCGTTAATTCAGCGATCGACCGGGATTCGAACCCAGGATCCTAGGATCCTAAGCTGACACCCTAGCCGCTAGCCCAACACCAGGGTTGTCTGCGGGAAAGATATCTAAAAAAGGTTATGTACGGATTTGGATGAAATTTTGTGGACAAGTTGGGTGTGACAAGAACGAATCGATTCGATTTTGGTGAAGGTCTGGATCCCGATACGAAAAAAAAAATTTTTTTCAAGTGATCCTTCACCATCGAGAGATAGGGCCAAAAACGAGACATAAGACAATATCATGGAGTACAGTAGTACTCCATATGTAGGGATGGCAAGAGAAAAATGGCTGCCTATTCAAGTGTTGACTGTTTTGTGTCATAAGTTTTGAAGTCATCGTCATATTTTGAGTCATAGTCATAAGAGTGAAGTCATAATTTAAAAAGCTATATCATTTATTCTCGAACGTTTTCATAACTAACAAGAATGAAAAAGATGCCAGAATACATCGCTAAAGTTCCAAATCGAGAAATCGCAAAATCGCCGATTTGTTCATTCATTGAGTTTTTCATAAATGTCATCCTGCCTCGCACAATAATGGTTGAAGCAATTACAATGATTCCAATGGAAGGAAGTGGCATTGTCTCCTGGGTATTGCACCCATACTAAACAAAAAAAAATCAGATTAAAAAAATAATACACTACTATAATACATATAAAATAATACAATAATACAAAAATATATATACATACATATAATAAAATATAACTATGTAATAAATATAAAATAAAAGGATATATTTAAACAATGACTCATTAATTATTAGAAGGATTGGAAATGAAATTGGATAAAGCAGATTATTTCATGTAAATAAACTGTGACATCCTTGTAAAGCTCAAGGCAAAGAAACTTCAGGTATAGAATAGAGCAGAACAAGTGGTACTTTCAGATTCAGGATTGTTTGGGATGTTTGGGATTGGCAGGATAGCCTGTATGTACACTATATGTATCGGACGAGCATGTACATCCGTCTCAAAGCTGTCTAACGTGGGTTCAAATCTCAATCCAAATATAAACTTCCATCCTGGTGTTTCACAGACAGAGTTGACGTTAAACTGGATGTCCCATCAGCCAGTATTGGAGGATGTTAAAGATCCATTCAGTCAGAGAGAGTGGTTAATGCATCGGAAGGTCTCACCAGAAAGGTAGTGGCAGTGGACGGGATGTATAAGTTTAAATGGGACTGAGATAAGTACGTATATACCTGGATGTCTTGGAGATAGAGGGGTATGGGGATATTGGCAGTTCTCCGACCCAGTAGCTCATGTGCGGATGAGTGTTGATACTGGGTGTTGGTGCAGTGCAGACATGATGGGTACAGGGACATTGCATCAGCGACACAGCTGCACCCACGGCAAGTGTTGCTGCCCACAGACAGCCATGTGCTGTACTGTATACAAAAGAAGATTCAGCATATGGAGACCATGCAGAAGCAGATTCCACCCTGAAACATGTTAATGAGCCAGATCAGTTATTACTGAGAACCCAAATGAGATGTGGCAATTCTCCTGAGACCAGCTTGATTTTCTGAAGATTAGAATCCAAATCCTTTATACAAATGCATTCAGCTGGATTTGAACCAACACCGTTTTCTCATCAATAGGCCATCCCTCTACCCTTCCTGTTCACATTAATCTTGTTAAATAATTGGTTTTGGGCATCAGTGTGCATGATAATACAGAGCAACTGTAATGAACTTTTGGAAGTGTCTAAACTATCATTCATTCACATCAGAAATGCAATAAAATGTCTCCGGGTTATAAAAGAACTTTCCTTTTGATCAGAGGGTTAGTTGGAATTGGGAATGCTTTAAACCATCGCCCGCCTCCATCCCCCTGATTCCCACTCTATAGTCCAGAAATGTATCATGTGATATCCATCTCTTCAGATCACTCGAGGAGCATCTGGGTGGCATCAAGTTTCAAAGTGATGAGGATATCAAAGCAGATGTCCTGAAATGGCTGTGTACCCGTCCAAGAGATTCATGTCCTTCTGGCTTTCAAGCATCACCACAATGATGGGACAAAAGTGTATGTTGTAGTGGAATACATTGAAAAAATAAGGGTGAAGCTTCATCAACCACACTTTTCCTTCAAATTCGCTTGTATAAAAAGTGAGGATTACCCTTGAACATCCCACATAATGTATGATTCATTCACAACATTATAATAGGAGAAACATCTAGCTGTGATGGAAGAATATTTGATAATGGAAACCTATTCAAAGTCACTCCCATCTTCTGATCACCCACCTCCATTGTGATCCTCTCCGGAACATCCAAACAAACTATTGATTTGGTCAGGGCTTTCCAACATCAATAGTTGGCTCGGAATGGATGACCATTGTTCCAGAAATTTCCTGGAAAAAAACCCAGAAAACTAGAAAGCTTCTGAAAATGCAAAGCCCGTCCGCGTCCATTTGTATCCAGACGTCTTCTTCTACTTCCATATGTTCAAACAACAAAAACAGTTTAAAAAAAATACAAAATGATAATTTATGATTTTATGCAGACTTGACCTTTGACCTTTTAATCTAAAAAAACAACTGGCTTGTAACTTTTGATTGGTGAACAAATTCAGCGACCCAATATGCAAATTCTTTAAATTTCAGGTCAATCGGGTAAAAATTGGACATTTTACACAATCTTGACCTTTTGATCTTAAAAACAATCAGCTTCTAGCTTTTGATTGGTGAACCAATTCAGTGACCTAACATGCAAATTCTTAAAATTTCAGGTCAGTTGGATGATAATGGATGATTTTGTGACATTGACCTTTGACCTTTTGACCAAATTATAAATTTGCCTTCTCCATGTTCTCATGTTAAAGCTTTGGTGAAAATTTGATGACAAAACTCAAATGGTAAAAAAGTTACTGCCTAGACACACACACACACACACACACACACACGCGCGCGCGCGCACACACACACACACACACACACACACACACACACACACACACACACACACACACACACACACACACACACACACACACACACACACACACACACATATGCACATATATACACATATATACATACACACACACACACAAAAAAATTAATACACCCCATGTAAAGTTTTGACTTTTTCAACATATTTCAACATACAGCTATTTCATCTTCATTTCAACAATATTGAAAGATAAAGGTGATATAATATAACAAATATCATGAAACATTTACATTTTGTAGTCCATTGTATAATTTAAATAAACATAAATGCAAATTTCGCATGTGGAAAAAGTAAGTACACCCTTGGCTCTAATCGGTGGTATTGCCCCCTTTGGCAGAAACAGCCTCAAGTAGGCGTTTCTTATAACTGTCTACCAGTCTCTGACATCGACTGGGAGAAATTTTTGCCCACTCTTCCATGCAGAATTCTTTCAGCTATGCGATGTTTGAGGGGTTTCTTGCATGCACAGCTCGTTTCAAATCCCTCCACAACAGCTCGATGGGATTTAGATCCGGGCTTTGACTTGGCCATTCCAGAACCTTCCATTTCTTTCTTTTCAGCCATTCGTTGGTGGATTTACTGGTATGTTTAGGGTCATTGTAATGTTGCAAGGTCCACCTTCAGTTGAGCTTCAACTTTCCGACAGATGGCCTCACATTATCCTCAAGCACCCTCTGGTACAATGAAGAATTCATAGTGGATTATATGATGGTGAGCTGCCCAGGCCCTGATGCAGCAAAGCTGCCACAAACCATAATATTTCCACCATCATGCTTTACAGTTGGTATCAGGTTCTTGTGGTCAAATGCTGTCTTTGGTTTTCTCCAAACATGTCTTCTGGTACTGTGGCCAAATAGCTCTATCTTTGACTCATCTGTCCAGAGCACATTGTTCCAGAAGTGCTGGTCTTTGCCGAGGTGTTCATTGGCAAACTTTAGTCTTGCCCTGATGTTCTTTCTGGACAGCAAAGGTTTCCTCCTGGCACACGTCCCATGTAGATCAAATTTCTGCAGCCTCTTTCTAATGGTAGACTCGTGCACTTTGACATCAACAGTGGCAAGAGCTACCTGTAGGTTCCGGGATGACATTCTGGGGTTCTTAGAGACTTATTTCAGCATCTTGCGGTCTGCTCTCGGGCTGAACTTGCTGGGGCGGCCTGGCCCGAACAAGTTGGCAGTTGTTTGGAATCTTCTCCACTTGTAGATGATCTTCCGGACAGTCAAATGATTGACTTCAATTTGTTTGGATATCTTTTTTAAATCCCTCCCCAGACTCGTCGGCATCTATAACCTTCTTTCTGAAGGCCTCAGAGAGCTATTTTGATCTAGACATGGTGCGCCGCACACTTCAACAACAAAGAGCAAACCAAACGAAATGTCTGAGGTTTAAATAAGACAGGTTCCTCCAAGATCCTCTCTAACGATGTTCTCATCATTTGCACCTGACCTGGTGCACCTGATTCTAATTTTATGTATTTGAAGTAGTGATAAATGTAGGGGTGTACTTACTTTTTCCACAAGCGAAATTTGCATTTATGTTTATTTAAATTATACAATGGACTACAAAATGTAAATGTTTCATGATATTTGTTATATTATATCACCTTTATCAATCAATATTGTTGAAATGAAGATGAAATAGCTGTACGTTGAAATATAATGAAAAAGTCAAAACTTTACATGGGGTGTACTTACTTTATCACGTGACTGTGCGCACGCACACACACACACACACACACACACACACACACACACACACAAATATATATGCACATATACACATATATACATACACACACGCACACATACATATATATATATATATTGTTACGGTTCTCTCGCCGGCCTTCTTCCCCTTATCAAGGGGGGATTAATCCCCTTGTCTTTACTAGCCTGGTGGAACTGAGACTTATTATGTCCTTTCCGGGCGGGCGCAAAATAGGGTTTCGGGACCAAATTCTCGCTCGTACCTAAGTACTCGCGCCGCCACGGAAACGAGGAAACAAGCCTCGCACGAACCACGTGTGATGTTGGTACGCCGAGCGGTTTGCGTACACGTGATCTGCGCAGTTAACTAGTGGAACCCGATTGGAGCGATCTTATTCGTGCCACGCTTAGTCAATTGGAGAAATCACGGGAACGATCGAATTCAGAAGAAAGGAAGAACAGATTGGTTTAATTATTATTACATGTATATACAGCTCAAGGACGAAGAGCCACAGAGCAAGCTTATACAATCTTAACTTATCCCAGGGACAACGGGCCCGTCTCACACACTCACACAGGGGATTGCAGATGGGCAGGTGATCCCCAACGCGTCCAGGGATGGTCCTCGTCCAGCTCTCCATGGCCCACATGCGTCCCGCGAAGGTGGTGATCGGCGAAGACGGGGCTCGTAGCGCGTCTCTCGAACAAAGGCGATATATCAGGCGGAACGGCAAGGGGCGGACTTTTACGGCAAAGGGCGGGCTTTTACACCAAAGGGCGGTTACTCAGCCATGCTCATGCAAGTGCGGCAAGGCGCATCAAGCTCATCCAGCACCGCACGTTCCGGTTGTAAGTTCTCTTGAATCTATTTCTCTCTCCCCGCAAGTCCTTTTATCGCAAGCCCCCCGATGTAAGTCCTTTACAACGCTGCAGTCCTGTCGAGGGCTTTGCGCAGCGGGTTATATCGGCACGCCCCGCGAACCTTCTGGAACTCACCAGACTCTTCTCACCACGCCCTCTGACGCCACCACCTCTGAGCCCTGATTGGCGGCTCATGCTTACCGTCATCGCCTCTGCCACTCCGGCTCGACTCCGCCCCGACCCTCCTCCGCCGCCCTCGTGTTAACTCGCCCAAAATGAACCAACGTTAACAAACTGTATTGAGGTTACGGACGTAGGATGATCGGTGGCAGTAGGGCCTATTTTCCTGGCTTTACACAATGCAGAATTAACACTGGAAGGGGCCTATTCTCACACATACTAAGAAATAACTATACTACAAATGAGGCTTCATGTTGCTTGTGTGACTATCTATGGGGGACAACTTTTAACCTTTATTAGGCTCACTGTACAAATCTCAAAACCGTAGCAATATATATATATATATATATACACATATATACACATATATAGCCTACACACACACACACACACACACACACACACACACACACACACACGATTATAAAACCTGACGGGATAAAAACAATTCGCTCTTATGCAACAAGGTCCTCAACCAACTCAACAAAATGTACTTGTTTTCACACAAGGTAATTCACTTTCAACATCACAAAGTCACAACTAGACATTGTTGAGGATTCCAGCATAAGCAATTAATTGGCTCTCATTGTTAGCGAATACACATTAAATGGACATTAAATTACGAATTTGATCCGTTGGTTGCATCATCGCTTTGCGCCTGATCTCGGGCCTTGTATTTGTAATTTGCCCAGTGTACAGTGCGCAAGCTAGGTCTCAGTGCGGTTCCAGACATCTCATTGACTTTACCAATCAAATGACGTGCCGTAGCCCCGTTGGTCCAAGTTACCTTCTTGTTGTGATTCAATCACGAGGATAGCCGAACGAAAACCTCTGGCAGTTGTCTCCAAATATTTACTTTAGGTAGGCTAGCGCAACCTTCAAGATGGATGCTGGATGCGCTCAAATGAAGCACAGAGATGGAACAACTACAAATATAAATTTATTCATTAAATTACTGCACACATATTTACAATAGTTCTACTAGTACCCGACTGCAAAGCTGCAATGAGCCGGCGAAGCCAAAGCCTCTTGCCACTATTTTACCCATCACGATGGCATCAGTAGGTTAGGTAGTTGGTAGTAGGTAGGTGTAGTAGTTACCGTACCGAGTTCAAAATGTCACCATTTGCATTCTGGATGAGATTAAAATTTATAAAATTTCCTACCTGATTAATTCGGTGAATTCCGTCTCAACTTCGGATATTTCCGGCCGTGAAAAACTATCCCCTACGGCCGCGAGATTTCTAAAAAATAATTCTTCGTCAATTTTAGAATATTTGACGCCGTTTTCAGCGTCCGAAATATGGTTAAAAGCTTATTTGAAATATTTTTTCAAATGCTCGAATCTCATTGGTTCCGGGAATTGGTGACGATTTTCGTTGAAGATAACCAGGGCCCGTGTGGGCCCGGGGAACGAGGTTGGTCTTAAAGTATTTTAATTACAAATTAGAGGTGCATAAGATTTTGAATCAAACAAAGACGGGTGAAACAAACTCCTATTGAACGTTTTCGCAATTTTTTAATGCAAACTTCCGCATCCGGAAGATGGCGGCCTCCATGGAGTGATTTGGTCTTTGAAATATTTTTTCAAATGCTCGAATCTCATTGGTTCCGGTGTTAGGTGACGATTTTCGTTGAAGATAACCAGGCCTGTGTGGGCCGAGGTTGGTCTTAAAGTATTTTAATTACAAATTAGAGGTGCATAAGATTGTGAATCAAAAAAAGACGGGTGAAACAAACTCCTATTGAACTTTTTTCAATTTGTTATGCATACTTCCGCATTCGGAAGATGGTGGCCTCCATTGAGCGATTTGGTGCGTCAAAGCTTCGAAATTCTCAAGGGATCCAGCAAAATCTGGCTTTTCAACATAATACGTACGCGTTCATTCACAACACCGGCTTCGCCGGCTACTAGTACCCGACTGCAAAGCCGCAATGAGCCGGCGAAGCCAAAGCCTCTTGCCACTATTTTACCCATCACTATGGCATCAGTAGGTTAGGTAGTTGGTTGTAGGTAGGTGTAGTAGGTACCGTACCTAGTTCAAAATGACACCATTTGCATTCTGGATGAGATTAAAATATATAAAATTTCCATCTTGATTAATTCAGTGAATTCCGTCTCAACCTGGGATATTTCCGGCCATGAAAAACTATCCCCTACGTCTGCGAGATTTCTAAAAAATAATTCTTCGTCAATTTTAGAATATTTGACGCCGTTTTCAGCGTCCGAAATGTGGTAAAAAGCGTTTTTGAAATATTTTTTCAAATGCTCGAATCTCATTGGTTCCGGTAGTTGGTGACGATTTTCGTTGAAAATAACCAGGGCCCGTGTGGGCCCAGGGAACGAGGTTGGTCTTAAAGTATTTTAATTACAAATTAGAGGTGCATAAGATTGTGAATCAAAAAAAGACGGGTGAAACAAACTCTTATTGAACTTTTTCGCAATTTTTTATGCATACTTCCGCATCCGGAAGATGGCGGCCTCCATTGAGCGATGTGGTGCGCCAAAGCTTCGAAATTCTCAAGGGATCCAGCAAAATCTGGCTTTTCAACATAATACGTACACGTTCATTCACAACACCGGCTTCGCCGGCTACTAGTACCCGACTGCAAAGCCGCAATGAGCCGGCGAAGCCAAAGCCTCTTGCCACTATTTTACCCATCACTATGGCATCAGTAGGTTAGGTAGTTGGTAGTAGGTAGGCGTAGTAGGTACCGTACCTGGTAAGACTTGGTAAAAGAGAAGAGCAGACAGTCCTCCCCAATACCTACATACAATAAATGTCATAAGAAGCTTAAGGAAGTAACTATACGATGTGCTAGCTTAGGGCCTATTTTAAGAAATTTTAACTGGGCTTAATATACGTTTTCACAGTATGTGTGTCGTCTTCTAACTTCAGTCGCTATCAGGACTGGTTCTCTCCGGGCACTGCGGCTTCCTCCACCCGAAGAAGTTAGCTTGCAGTAAGATCAGTGCCGACAGATCAGACGATAGCGCCGTTTCAACGGCAATGTGTGACTGTCGTTAATCAAACCATGTCGATGGCGCTGATTGGCTGACCTAACCTGATCGCTGATTGGTCAGCTCACAAAATTTCGCAAATTCAGACCTAAAATGACACCATTTGCATTCTGGATGAGATTAAAATTGATAAAATTTACTTCTTGATTAATTCGGTGAATTCCGTCTCAACTTCGGATATTTCCGGCCGTGAAAAACTATCCCCTATGACCGCGAGATTTCTAAAAAAACAATTCTTCGTCAATTTTAGAATATTTGATGCCGTTTTCACCATCCGAAACGCGTAATAAGCTTTTTTGAAATATTTTTTCAAATGCTCGAATCTCATTGGTGTTTGGTGACGATTTTCGTTGAAAATAACCAGGCCCGTGTGGGCCGAGGTTGGTCTTAAAGTATTTTAATTACAAATTAGAGGTGCATAAGATTGTGAATCAAACAAAGACGAGTGAAACAAACTCCTATTGAACTTTTTTCAATTTGTTATGCATACTTCCGC
Source organism: Myxine glutinosa (assembly GCF_964187855.1). Classification (NCBI taxonomy): domain Eukaryota; kingdom Metazoa; phylum Chordata; class Myxini; order Myxiniformes; family Myxinidae; genus Myxine; species Myxine glutinosa. Next base: position 116,074,952 of record NC_136270.1, read on the forward strand.
ATCCGCAAGATGGCGGCCTCTATTGAGCGATTTGGTGCGTCAAAGCTTCGAAATTCTCAAGCCAAGGGATCCAGCAAAATCTGGCTTTTCAATATAATACGTACGCGTTCATTGACAACACTGGCTTCGCCGGCTATAATTATTACAAATCAAATGACAAAAAAGGCAAAGATTATCAAAATCTTTCAACTCAATTAAATTGTTAACATTTCGTCCTTCTTCTTCTTCCTCTTCTCCACCCTTTAGAAGGGGTGTGATGCAATGTTACCAATCCTCTGCCCTGCCTTGATCACGATACTCCGCTACTCCCCTCTGTCCCCAACCAACTCTCTCCATCTCCAACTATCCCACCTTATTGATATTCCTCCTCACACAATCTCCCCATCTCATCCTCGGTCTACCTCTTTTCCTCCTACCTTGCTCCCTCAACCTAGCTGCTCTATTTGCCATTTTCTCTTCCCCCATACGCATCAGGTGACTGGCTCACTTCAGCTGGTTTTTTTTTCTTACCAATCTCCCCATCAAGATAATCGGCACACCAACCTCCTCTTTCAATTCATCCATCCTCCTTCTAGCCACCCTCTTCGCTGCCGCAATCCTCCTGGCCCAATTGTTCACGCAAACCTGCAGCCTCTGTTGTTGTCTCTCTGTCAGTACCACCATCTCCAGACCGACATTACACATGACATCAGAACCTTCCCTTTCAATTTCTGCATAACACAGAAGCTCCAGGTCTAGGTCTGCATGCATCCAGTGCAACAAGCCTGCATCCAGTTGCCCCCTTCTATCAATGATCTTCCCCATCCTCTATCCTTCAAATCAATAAGAATCAAAATGAATATTATGGGATCAGGGGTCACAATCAGTCAACCACCCATAGGATGCACAAAGATGATGAAACCCAAGAGGTGGTGACCACACCCAGATTCTCAGGGCCTGGTGCGGCCAAAATTCTCTGCTGTTGGAGAAAACAGGTCGTTCGACCAAATACGAGTGAAAGAGGACTCGAGCTACAATGATGGCAATGGAAAACCAACTCGTCATCGATAATATAATACCGGTACTTTACCTATATTACCTTAAACCTATCCTTAACTGGATAGCTTAAACCATATTATGTTAAACCCATAAGATAACATATTATTAATTTTTATTATGATCAACGTGACAGCACAGTGAGCAGTAGAGGCAGTTATAAGTAATTGAAAATAAAGCAGTGTATGGTCGACTTGACGACGCAGTGCGCAGCGGTGATTTATTATCGAAACACCCCCCCAAATAAAATGATGAACAATTTGTGTAATTAAGTAAGGTTTTTGTATGTACTTTCAGTTTTCGCCCGAGGTTTTCAAGACTGAATAATGTGAAAATACAAAAGGGCCGCCCGTCATTTTGACAGGCTTTTCTGCAAGTCGAGCATAATTTCTCCAATTGTGGCCCCGGTACCAAACAAAAAATATATATATTTAGAAAAGCACTAAAAGCTAGGACAACTCCCACCCGTCCTCCCAAACATGATTATTAGGAAATATAATCAGTTAAAACTTACCCTTAATAATATAGGTAAATAATATAGGTAATTAAGGTATTATATAGGTGAAGTATTATATTGTTACGGTTTTGAGGTTTGTACAGTGAGTTCAATAAATGTTAAAGGTTTGCCCCCCATAGATAGTCACACAAGCAACATGTAGCCTCATTTGTAGTATAGTTATTTCTTAGTATGTGTGAGAATAGGCCATTTCCTATGTTAGTTCTGCGTTGTGTAAAGACAGGAGAATAGGCCCTACTGCCACCGGTCATCCTACGTCTGTAGCCTCAACCCCTTTTGCGTTAACGTTGGTTCATATTGGGCGAGTTAACACGAGGCAGGCAGAGGAGGATCGGGGCGGAGTCGAGGCGGAGCGGCAGAAGCGATGACGGTAGGCCTGAGCCGCCAATCAGAGCTCAGAGGTGGTGGCGTCAGAGGGCGTGGTGAGAAGAGTCTGGTGAGTTCCAGAAGGTTCGGAGGGCGTAGCTATAAAACCCACTGCGCAAAGCCCTCGACAGGACTCGCAGAGGAGAGAGAAAGATATGGACTTGCACCAGTTACGGGGAAGGACTTGCACCAGTTACGGGAGAAGGACTCGTTGTTGAACTTACAGCCAGAACGCGCGGTGCTTGATGAGCTTGATGAGCGTTGCCACACTTGCATAAGAACGGCTGAGTAACCGCCCTTTGCCGTAAAAGTCCGCCCCTTTGCCGTAAAAGTCCACCCCTTGCCGTTCCGCCCGATATCTCCTTCGTTAGAGAGAAGCGCTACGAGCCCCTGTCTTCGCCTGCCGCCACCTTCGCGGGACGTGCCGGGGGCCGTGGAGAGCTGGACGAGGACCATCCCTGGACGCGTGGGGAACACCTGCCCATCTGCAATACCCTGTGTGAGTGTGAGTGAGACGGGCCCGTTGTCCCAGGGATAAGTTAAGACGGTCTAAGCTTGCTCTGTGTCTCTTCATCCTTGAACTGTATATACGTGTGGGAATCATTAAATCAGTGTTCTTTCTTTCTTCCTGATTCGATCATTCCCGTGATTTCTCCATTTGACTAAGCGTGGCACGAATAGAACCGCTTAAATCGGGGTCCACTAGTTAAGACTGCGCGGATCACGTGCACGCAAACCGCTCGCCGTACTCCAACCTCACGTGGTTCGTGCGAGCCTGCTACCTCGTTTCCGTGGCGGCGCAAGTACTTAGGTACGAGCGAGAATTTGGTCCCAAAACCCTATTTTGCGCTCGCCCGGAAAGGACGTTTCAGGGCTCGGTTCCACCAGGCCAGTAAAGACAAGGGGATTAATCCCCCCTTGATAAGGGGAGAAGGCCGGCGTAGAGAACCGTAACAATATTATCGATGACGAGTTAGTTTGCATAGATATGATCTTCCCTTCAGTGTTAAGAAACAACTAAACCAGATACAGTGTTGATCTTTGGGAAGTCTGCCTGAATGTTGGGAATGACGGCATTGTCTTTCCAATTGCAGACGTCCATTAAATACATCACCAAGCTTGCAATGTTCACGCGAGGTAATCCCGCAACTTTCAAAGTCCACTCACTGGCAGCGATGATCGGAGAGATCGGGGTAAAACACGCCAGGCCTGTGGCCTTGCATGGGCCCTCATGGTCAGGAGTTTTTTTTGCAGTACATGCCACAAGATACACTACATGACCAAAAGTATGTGTACACCCGAACATCGAACATCTCATTCCAAAATCATGGGCATTAATATGGAGTTGGTCCCCCCCCCCCCCCCCCCTTTGCTGCTATAACAGCCTCCAGTCTTCTGGGAAGGCTTTCCACTAGATGTTGGAATATTGCTGCGGGGATTTGCTTCCATTCAGCCACAAGAGCATTAGTGAGGTCGGGCACTGATGTTGGGCGATTAGGCCTGGCTCGCAGTCGGCATTCCAATTCATCCCAAAGGTGTTCGATGAGGCAAGGGCTCTGTGCAGGCCAGTCAAGTTCTTCCACACCGATCTCGAGAAACCATTTCTGTATGGACCCTGCTTTGTGCACGGTGGCATTGTAATGCTGAAACAGGAAAGGGCCTTTCCCAAGCTTTTGCCACAACGTTGGAAGCACACAATCGTCTGGAATGTCATTGTATGCTGTAGCGTTAATATTTCCCTTCACTGGAACTCAGGGGCCCAGACCGAACCATGACAAACAGCCCCAGACCATTATTCCTCTCCCACCAAACTTTACAGTTGGCACTATCGATTTTGGCAGGTAGCATTCTCATGGCATTCGCCAAACGCAGATTCATCCGTCAGACTGCCAAATGCTGAAGCGTGATTCATCACTCCAGAGAACCTGTTTCCACTGCTCCAGAGTCCAATGGTGGCGAGCTATACACCACTCCAGTCGATGCTTGGCATTGCGGATGGTGATCTTAGGCTTGTGTGCGGCTGCTCGGCCATGGAGACCCATTTCATGAAGCTCCCGACGAACAGTTGTTGTGCTGACGTTGCTTTCAGAAGCAGTTTGGAACTTGGCAGTGAGTGTTGCAACCGAGGACAGACAATTTTTATGCGCTATGCGCTTCAGCACTCGGCGGTCCCATTCTGTGAGCTTGTGTGGCCTACCACTTCGCGGCTGAGCTGTTGTTTCTCCTCGACGTTTACACTTCACAATAACAGCACTTACATTTGACTGGGGCAGCTCCAGCATGGCAGAAATTTGACGACCTGACTTGTTGGAAAGGTGGCATCCTATGACAGTGCAATGTTGAAAGTCACTGAGCTCCTCAGTATGGCCCATTCTACTGCCAATGTTTGTCTATGGACATTGCATGGCTGTGTGCTTGATTATATATGCCTGTCAGCAATAGGTGTGGCTGAAACAGATGAATCCACTAATTGGAAGGGGTGTCCGCATACTTTTGGTCATGTAGTGCATCTTGGTCGAGTTGGTCAGAAAGTTGGCACTATATTAGCGTATAGAAAGTTCTCCAACTCTTTCATTGTGCAGAGGCACCGCCCTTTCTATCAGATATTTTTCCAAGTATTTTTGGCTTCTTTTGGAAGCTTTGTGGCCCATTTTACATTACAGTCCTTATCTAGCACACAATATACATTCCTTGACCTGATGGCCGTTCTAGATAAGGGTTTCTGCGCATGCATGCCAAGCATTCTGGAGTGAATGAAGTCATTTTGAAAGTTGCATATTTGCCAAATTCAGAGCCAAAGTACTGCTAAACTGCTGGTTCGTGTTCTGATTCATGTTCTGATTTGTGCTACAGAGTTCAAAATATGAAATTAAATTTAAATGAAGTAGTTCTTCGATCAGGAACTGATGTCTGTAGAAAGACAAAGTAAACCAGATGCTTAACCTCCCTTTGGGCTTCGCACACGGGATAGTTAATTTGTGAAGACACACCATCGACCAACCCCTCCCACTCCCTCTTCCACAACTATCGGGGACGCCTCTGCGTGGTGATTGTACCCCCCAACGCATGCTTGGGGCCAAATCTTTCCCATTTTTCCCCGCTGGCCGGATTCGTCAGGCCAGCGCAGTCATGGTCAGAGTGCTGATCCGTCCCCATGGACCGGCCCTTCCCCTCTTGTTACCTCCGCCACCAAAGGCGGATGGAGGTTATGTTTTCACCCCTGTCTGTCTGTCTGTTTGTTTGTTTGTGAACAAAATATCTCAAAACGTTGTGGACGGATTCGGACGAAATTTCGCAGAGATATAGCATATGTGACTAAATGATTTATATTTTGGGAAAGATCCGGATTCGGATCCGGCTCCTAGAATTATTCAAGTGATTCTTCACCATTGGGAGATAGGGCCAAAACGATACACAGCAGGATATCTCAAAAACATATAGATGGATTTGGACGAAACGTATTAGTTATTGGACAGGTTGTGTGTGACAAGGAAGAATCGATTCAATTTTGCTGAAGATCCGGATCCAGATCCGGCTAGTATATTTTTTAAAGTGATTCTTCACCATTGAGTGATATGGCCAGCCAGGCGGAGGTATGCTCTCTACTGAGTGCCGTTCTCGTCTCTGTCTCTTCTCTTTCTCTCTCGGCCCTAAATTTGTGAAGGCGGTGTTCAACATCCTGGATTTGGGGGATATCTGGGTCGCTCATGGGAGATCAATCAGCTTCCTCCGTGAGGCTAGCTTGTTTGAGAGACCTGTCTGGGACTATACAACAACACCAACAACAACAACTTCTCCTTCTTCCCCTCCCCCACCAGCTCTCAGCTCCAACAGCACACAATTGTGTCGTTTTTGAAAAAGATACCGTGCTATTCTCTATGTTCACTTGCTCAACGGACAGCGTGCTCAGTGGTGCAACCCCCTCCCTGCAAAGCATTAGGATGAACACTGAACAGTTCAGTATTGAATATCGATCTTCCCAACTACAAGCAGTTTGTTGTGAACTTTTCAAAAACATACACTATGAACGTAACAATCCGATTGTAAGTTGATCAGTTTCATGTTAGCAACCTATTTATAAACTTGACTATACTTGACTATTGTATTTGGTGTAGAAAAAGGTTCCAATAAGGCATCATCTATTTATTAAGTATGCAGAAAGGGGGAGATCAGGATTGAGTCGGGTGAGTGCCTGGTGGGTATAGAAAGAAATAAAGGGAAGGGGGAAATCAAAATTCCCGACAAAACTGCATACGTAATAAATAGATAGTTCAAGACCACACAAGGTGAATGCGCAGAATTGGAGTAGAGTAATTAGGTACAGTAAATCTTATTTATAGTGACCCCTCGATTGTGTAACCCACGGTCTGTTGGAAAGGGGTTAAAGGAGTGCCCAAAGCAGGAATTACCTGATTAAGTCTCTCCGGGGATTTACGCGGAAGATCTGAGCTAAGAATGCTGATGGGCGTTCTGAGACCCTTTCAAAGCTGGCAAATTAAGGCAATGGGTAATTACAAGGTGAAATGATCTGTGTAATTACAGATCCTGAGCACATCATCGGGTCACGCCCAGTAAACACCTGCCCAATGGGGACATTCGGTTCATTGCTACAGGACTACTCACAGAGATCTGGACGTGTAGACCGACATCAAAAAACTATCTATCGAATGCTGATTTCACTGGAATTAGATCATGGATTCGGTTCTGCTGGTTGCGTCATGACTGAGGCTCGTCTTGATGGGGAAATAGCTCAGGGTACTGGTAAGCAATGGCACACTCTTGTCTAAGGCACCGTGGGATATTTAACGTCCAACAGCGAAAACATCCCTTTGAAGGATGGCACACACATTGATGCCAACGCCATGCCTACAAAGCAACAGATCAGAGTGGCAGTTTAAATTCGGGTCCAATCTGGAATGAAATTCGGGTCCAACAACCCTAACAATTCGGGCCCAATCTGCTCAAAGGTGAGACCACTACCTATGCACCATTGAGCAGCAGAATAGGTCAAAGTAAGCGTGGTCTCCTCTGGATGCAATTCCCAGTGCAATCATATCCACAGTTTGTTGCAGTGTTAGTTTGACGCATTGCATCACAAAGCATCCCCTCCTTTTGAAAGGGTATTTGAGCTGTTTGTCTGTCTGTCTGTATGTCAGTGTGTTTTTCCGCATTTACATATTTTAGCTTTAAAACGTTTTTCTCTGCAACCGCTTGTCCGATCAATGCAAAACTTTAAACGTACGAGGGAATCCCAATGAAGAATATCTTATTGATAATTCTGACATCATAGGTCACATGGTATGGCAGCCATATTGGATTAAAGGGAAAAAAATTGGACATCTTTTTCTCCGAAACCGCTTAATGAAAAAAATTGAAACTTGGCATATGCCATCAACTACCCAAGGGTGAAGTGAAGTGGTATTCCAGCCATATTTGGTGGAATTGAAATCATTATCCAAAAAACCGGAAACTTCATATATATCTGACCGAAGACCCGATGTGAGTGAATAATTAAATCCATGATGTCATTAGTCATGTGGTGTGACAGCCATAATGGAATGAAAATAAAAATGCAATAAAATCTTCTACAGAATCGAGTTTTTATTGTCGAATCTTTTAGTCGAATCTTTCGAAGTCGAATCTTTTTTGTATACAGAATCGAGGCTCGTGTAAGAGCTAACACGTTGAACATGAAAACATGCACAGACACATAAAACATACAATGAAGGGAGCGGGAGACAAGAGGGGAAGAGAGAGGGAAGCACAAAGCACAACAACAGTAGAGAACAGGGACGTCGGTAGATCTGTGGAAGGGAGAAGATGTCACACTGTATAGGGTTGGCATAGGAGGCTACACTGTATAAAGCAAAGGAACACTTCTATGAATTTCAGGAAAGAAGTTGGAGATTGAAAGAGGCGGATTTGAGGTGTTTTAAGAGGGATAGAAAAGATCAAGATTTTGGATGGGGGAAGAAATGAGATGGTGGTGAATAGCTGTTTTAAAGACCTGGAGGGAGGAGAGGGATTGAATAGAGTGTGGGAGATTGTTCCAGAGGCGGGAGAAAAGATAAATGAAGGAGTGAAGGTGAGAAGAGAGTCTTGATTTTGGCAGTTTCACAAGAAGAGGGTTGCTGGCAGATCTTGCTCGTCCTGCAGGAATATTTGGGGGGGCAGAGCACAGACAGAGCTGGGGGGAGCTAGGCTGCAGAGTAGCCTTTAGAAGACAGAAAGACCACCTCAGAATCTGCTTCATCGTGGGAGATTCCAATGATTCTGAATGTTTTGGTTTCAACTGCGTGAATCCGAGCTAGGTGTGAGGCAGGAATACCAGCCCAAACGGGACAGCAGTATTCCATTGAGCTGCGGATGAAAGCCTTGTATGTGGTGAGGAGTTCAGAAGTGCCCAGAAAGGACTTCGCATGATGGAGGATGCCCATTGCCCATTGCCCAGTCGGCGACTGGCTTTGGAGGCCAGCTTGGAAATGTGGTTTTCCCAGGAAAGATCATGGCAGATAGTGAGACCCAATATCTTGAGTGACAGAACTTCTTTGAGAGGATTGTTGAGAAAGTAGATGGGAGGGTTGTCCAGTCGGTCTTTTTGGAGAGACATAGTAAGACTGTGACATTTGTCAGGAATAAAGGACATGTTCCACTTGTTTGACCAGTTTGTGATGTTATCCAGGTGTGCAGAGAGTGAGGAGGCTGCTGCCTCCCGATTTGAGGGATGAGATATGGAGCGGCAGATAGTGGAGTCATCAGCAAAGAGATGGAGAGGATTTTCCAGAGAGTCGGAGAGATAATTATTAATGAAGACCAAAAAAAGCACAGGGCCCAAAACACTGCCTTGAGGAACTACAGCCTGGACAGGAAGGGGAGATGCGAGAATTCCATTCAGGGCCACACGTTGACTACGACTAGAGAGGAAGTCCGCCAGCCATGCATGTATGTTTCCATGGATACCATAGGAGGAGAGTTTGGTGAGCAGAGCGGGGTGTCAGACCGTATCGATGGCATGAGATATGTCAAGCAAGACCGCTCTGATTTCCTGTTTGGCATTGAGGACCTCCATCCATTGTTGAGACAGCAGAAGCAGCATGTCCAGCGTAGATTGACCTGGTCTGAATCCAAATTGATGATCCGAGATCAAAGCAATTGGAAAAGAGGAAGAATTTCATGTCAGAAGCAATGATGGATTCCATGACCTTGCTGATTAAAGGGAGCAGGCTGATTGGTCTGTAGTTGCAAGGATCTGTTTTTTCACCTTTTTTGTGTAAAGCGGTAATGTTGGCTGATTTCCAAGCTGATGGAAGATGGCAGATGACCTTGAGCAAAAGAGAGGGTGAAAGAACATAGAAAGCAGCAGAGCAGGATTCTAGCAGGAAATGGAGCGGCAGAGCAGGATTTTAGGACTCATGCGGTGATGCCGTCTGGTCCAGTTGCAGAATCAGAGTCGAGGTTAGACAGAAACTTCTCCACCTTGTCAGGAGAGAAGGACACAGAGTCCAAGAGCAGTTGCGTATGACTGGGTAAGGTGGGTACAGCGAGCGATGGGTTTGGAACACAAGATTTTGAGGTGAACACAGGGTTGAGGCATTTGACTTTTTCACATGTGGTGTCGGCTGTGTAGCCGTTTGAGGAAATGGGGGGGGGAGGGGTGGAGGTGGAACATACACCAGAAAGGGATTTGACCAGACGTCACCAGGATTTGGAGGAGGGAGACAGGTTTGAGAGTACAGTCTTGAGAGTGGAGAGAAAGTGTTTCCTGGCTCTCCTGAGGATAGACACACACTTGTTCCGAATTTTGTGAAAAAAAAACTGAGATTGCCTTCAGATGGATTTGCCTTCCATGAGGCGAAGGCAAGTTGTTTCAGGGCAACTGCCTCACCACAAGATTCAGTGTACAATGCGCAGGAGGAAGGGGATGACAACTGAAGATGAGATGCGATAAATCTGTGCATGAGAGAGAGCAGTTTACTTTGGAAGAATTCCCAGGAAGAGTTGATGTCAGAGGCAATAGAGCTGGAAGACCAGTCCAGATGATTGATGGCTGCTTGAAGACCATGCCAGTTGGCCTGAGTGAAATGTCAGACTCGTCGGTGCTGAGGAGGCTCTCTGAGAATTGCCAGAGAGATGTCCACTTTAACGAGCATATAGTCAGATGAGCCGATTGGAGCAGAAGAAGAGCAGCAGACATTTGCAGAGAAGTTTGTCATAACCAAGTCTAAAAGAGGAGATGCTCCATTGACTGATATCCTGGTCGGGAAATTGACAGATTGTGTCAGTCCCAGTGAGTTATAGAAGTCCTTTGCTGCACAGGTGATGGGGGTTGTAGGAGGCAGGGGAAGGGGTGGTAGGAGACAGGGGATGGTGTGGTGGGCGGCAGGGATAGGGGTGGTCGGAGGCAGGGGATGGAGTGGTAGGGGGAAAGGGATCGGGTAGTAGGAGGTAAGGGTGGGGGTGATAGGAGGTAGGGAAGGGGTGGTAGGAGGCAAGGGATGGTGTGGTAGGAGGCAAGGGATGAAGTGGTAGGAGGTAAGGGATGGGTGGTAGGAGGCAGCGGATAGGGTGGTAGGAGGCACGGGAATAGGGTGGTCGGAGGCAAGGGATGGGGTGGTAGGAGGCAAGGAATGGGGTGGTATGAGGCAAGGGAAGGGGTGGTATGAGGCAGCGGATGGGGTGGTAGGAGGCAAGGGATGGGGTGGTAGGAGGCAAGGTATGGGATGGTAGGAGGCAGGGGATGGGGTGGTAGGAGGCAGGGGATGGGGTGGTAGGAGGCAGGGATGGGGTGGTAGGAGGCAGGGGATGGGGTGGTAGGAGGCAAGGGATGGGGTGGTATGAGGCAAGGGAAGGGGTGGTAGGAGGCAAGGGATGGGGTGGTAGGAGGCAAGGGATGGGGTGGTAGGAGGCAAGGTATGGGATGGTAGGAGGCAGGGGATGGGGTGGTAGGAGGCAGGGGATGGGGTGGTAGGAGGCAGGGATGGGGTGGTAGGAGGCAGGGGATGGGGTGGTAGGAGGCAAGGGATGGGGTGGTATGAGGCAAGGGAAGGGGTGGTAGGAGGCAAGGGATGGGGTGGTAGGAGGCAAGGTATAGGGTGGTAGGAGGCAGGGGATGGGGTGGTAGGAGGCAGGGGAAGGGGTGGTAGGAGGCAAGGTATAGGGTGGTAGGAGGCAGGGGAAGGGGTGGTAGGAGGCAAGGGATGGGGTGGTAGGAGGCAGGGGATGGGGTGGTAGGAGGCAGGGGATGGGGTGGTAGGAGGCAGGGGAAGGGGTGGTAGGAGGCAAGGGATGGGGTGGTAGGAGGCAGGGGATGGGGTGATATGAGGCAGGGGAAGGGGTGGTAGGATGCAGGGGAATGCCGGGTGCCTTTGCTTGTAATCAATAAAGCTATGGATAATGGCAAAATGTATGTGACATAATAATGTGCATGGATGATATGGGTATTTTGGCCATAACAACAGTGAATATAAAAGTACCGTGTTCAGTTAATGATGGAATTTTTGTTCCGAATGGACATGTGAGGTGAGGCTATACACTCCACCAGTGCCGTTCTGGGGCCGAGTCGGATTAATTGTCTAACCGTTGCGGTGTATCCCAAAGGGTGGGTATTAAGACAGGAAATCATGTTATTTCAGATTTCCATGTTCAAACCTGGAAAAAACATTTTTCTCTGTTCCAAACCCATTAATCAATGGAAACAGCACAAATAGGGAATGCAATGTTCATGATGCCCAATGATGGAAACTAAATGAGGTTTAAAAAAAGATGTGCTGGACATTGGCCAAAGCAATACCATGTTTTGAACAGCTCACATTTTTTCTTGATCTGTTCTCACTTTGGTTATCATGATGTTTGTTTTCCCTCCATTTTCATATGGAAAGTTTTCCACAACTCCTGCCAGGAGGATGTTTGTGGATTTCACCCACCACCGAGCTCTTCCCAACTCCCTTCCTCCCCCAACCCATATGCCACCCCATCCCCTATACTCCCATATTTTGCATCCAATTGAACCCCAAGCACAATGTCATATAAGCCGGTATATTTTCCCTTCCCTCGCAAAACAGGCTAATATGTCTCAAATTTGAACTCTGAATTTAAAAAGTTAACTTTTTATATCAAAACCGGATGTGACGTCACGCGAGTTGAAGCTGTGTCCTACGGCTAAAGATTTCTCGGGTCTGCTCGCAGCGCCAGAAATCTTAAAACGGGTTAAATAGAGATCACTAGTTTTTTTGCTGTTCGTGCAGGAAATTTAAATAACAAATAAATGACATAATCTGAAAGTGAAAGTGCATTCATGTTTCCCTTTTCACATTTTTTACAATGAACAAGGGTAGTGGAGGCAAGGGATGGCATCCCTTGCAATGTGGTAGGAGGCAAGGGACCCCCTGCCTCCTACCACCCCATCCCCTGCCTCCTACCACCCCATCCCCTGCCTCCTACCACCCCATCCCCTGCCTCCTACCACCCCATCCCCTGCCTCCTACCACCCCATCCCCTGCCTCCTACCACCCCATCCCCTGCCTCCTACCACCCCATCCCCTGCCTCCTACCACCCCTTCCCCTACCTCCTACCACACCATCCCCTGCCTCCTACCACCCCATCCCCTGCCTCCTACCACCCCATCCCCTGCCTCCTACCACCCCATCCCCTGCCTCCTACCACCCCATCCCCTGCCTCCTACCACCCCATCCCTTGCCTCCGACCACCCCATCCCTTGCCTCCTACCAACCCATCCCTTGCCTCCTACCACCCCATCCCCTGCCTCGTACCACCCCATCCCTTGCCTCCTACCAACCCATCCCCTGCCTCCTACCACCCCTTCCCCTACCTCCTACCACACCATCCCTTGCCTCCTACCAACCCATCCCTTGCCTCCTACCACCCCATCCCCTGCCTCCTACCACCCCATCCCCTGCCTCCTACCACCCCATCCCCTGCCTCCTACCACCCCATCCCCTGCCTCCTACCACCCCATCCCCTGCCTCCTACCACCCCATCCCCTGCCTCCTACCACCCCATCCCCTGCCTCCTACCACCCCATCCCTTGCCTCCTACCACCCCATCCCTTGCCTCCTACCACCCCATCCGCTGCCTCTGACCACCCCTTCCCCTGCCTCCTACCACCCCATCCGCTGCCTCCTACCACCCATCCCAACAAATGCTCCCTCCCAGGGGAAGAAGCGTGTACATGTCTAATGGAGGGCAACGCCACTGTATACCTATCCATGAAAGACAAACACAATACCTGCACCTGGAATCAGAATACTCGGATGGGGCCAACAAACAGATCCAAATACAGTACTGTATGTAGGCCTATGCTCCACAACACTATATTTGTTGACAGTTTATTTAAATACCATACTTTCCCAAATTATCCTCGATATTTCTGATGACTTCTTATCTTGGTATGAATTCACAATTAAGTGTACACTGGACTTCAATGAAATGCTCAATGAGAAATCCGAAAAAAAGGTGACAGAGAAGCTCACAGGTGAAGTTGGTATAGTGATTGCAGCAGAGTAGCAGGGTATACAGGTAAAGATCAAGCCACTATCCTCGCAGTTTAGCCAATATCGTTCAACTTCGATTGTGATATGAAGATCACTCTTTATGCCATGTCTCCGCATAGTTCATTCCACGGCAATCGTGCCTGGAGAAATAGTTCAGGGACAGCAATTGATCCGATACTGCTGGAAGAACTGCTGCATGTGCCTGTCAGTTAGGGCCTGGTCATTATCTCACTGGAGCAAATTAGTGGGGCGGCTTAGCCCAAATATTCAAAAGAATTGTGCATTTTGTGATACAAGCACCAAATTTGGCACAAATGTACATTAATATGTTGCGAACATTTTCAGATATTGGGCCACTTGAAATTCCGTAATTTTTTTTTTCAAATTTTTTCAAATTTCGTAATTTCAAATTTTTCGGGTGACACCGTCACAATTTCGGTCTTCGAGGCCGGCCGATAGGCAAAGTGTGACCGGAAGGGACGAGGTTCTCCTGACCACGTGGCCCTCGATCTGGGAAGCGAGAGGCGTTCCATTAGTGGACGCGCCCCTCACGCCCGACTTTTGGGCGGCCCCGGCAGGCCGTTTGTTTTGACGTTCCGTGACAGGCCCCGCACCCCCACCTCCGGGCCGACCGGAAGCTTGTGCTGAGTACATCATACCTGAACAACTCAGTGAGGCAGAACACAGCAGTGCACACCAGGGTGACCCCTTCAGTGCATAAACCAATTAACCTGTCCACTGCAGGGCATATAGAAATGAAGTTATTTTCTGCATATAATAATAATATAAGTTCAGTTCTATATAACAATTTCTGTTATCACCACTACCACTACAACTACCACTACTACAAGCTTTGTCTGGAATTTTGTGGACTAACAGACAAACAGACATACAGACAAGCTGGGATCAAAACATTACCTCCTTCCACCATTGAGTGTAGAGGTAAACATCATGGAAATTATATCATGCCCTAGATTTAATTCATGCTTACCCGTGTATTTGCTTCACTGGTTCACAAGGTCTTTTGCATACATGTAATTCAGACTCTCGTCTTCATTGCTGACCACACAATGTTCGCAACATATTAATGTACATTTGTGCCAAATTTGGTGCTTGTATCACAAAATGCACAATTCTTTTGAATATTTGGGCTAAGCCGCCCCACTATATCGGCCGGCCTCGAAGACCGAAATTGTGACGGTGTCACCCGAAAAATTTGAAATTACGAAATTTGAAAAAAATTTAAAAAAAAAATTACGGAATTTCAAGTGGCCCAATATCTGAAAATGTTCGCAACATATTAATGTACATTTGTGCCAAATTTGGTGCTTGTATCACAAAATGCACAACAGGTTTGCTATGCTGCTACACTAAATGTAAAATTCTGAAACCCCTAAATTACCTCCCCCGACCTCAACTCTCATCACCACCCACCTTGCAGTACATTAAGGCTGCTATCGGTTTGTGCAACAATTCGAATAAGAATCCCCCCACCAGAGACAGAAACTTTCTGCTGTTCCCAAAACTAACCTCCATTTGCACACAAAGGTGGTACGTGAGTGGCATGGCGAGGACTGAGTTATGCAAAGCCGCCACAAATTAGGGATAGGTCAGGACCACAGAACGCTCGATTCACTTCTTGTGTGGGCTTGTGAATCTACACCCAGGACAGGTTTCTTGGTGCTAATAGCAAAGGTTTCCATATACGTATTAGCAAAGGTTTCTGGGTTTCGCTCTCCAGGTCCACCTATTTCCGGGTTTCCAGTTTTTCCATCCACTTCTGTGATTGAGTCTGCTGCTGTATATCCATCTTGTTCACCTTCACCTTGTCCTCATTCTTTACCAGATCCCTTATTTTTCCAAGTCTCCCTCTATTTTGTCCCTCAATCATACAAGCAAGGGAGGGTGGGTTTGGTTGTGGAGCAGGCATGCACAACCTTATGAAAAAAGCATATATTTCTTTTTGTTAAAACGTGCACGAGATGGAAATGTCATTCATCTGAGCTCCAGCCTCAGTGGGACTGACTCATCTGTGCGGAATATTGTTGGGCTTGCACTGTAATGCAAGGCTTATGAGCTAACATCAGGCCATTTGCTCCACGGATACTATAGCGTTCGTTCAACGGACATATACGAGGAGTATATACGACTACTCCTTCATGGGACAACTTGTCAGGTCATCCGCTCTGATCTGATGATGGCCATGGAACCAGAAATGCATCCGTGGATTGATTCCTTTTCACAGGACTAGTGATTTTACCAAAAAAATGGCTTCTAAAGCTAAGTAGGGCGACTGATATTGCAGTCAGCCGTGTGGCAGCTGACACTGCATGAAGCAGTGGGCACTTTTGGGTTTTTCAGAAACACACACACACACACACACACACACACACACACACACACACACACACAAACGGTGCCAAGATACCAGGAGAGGATGCGGGAGAGGCAGGAATGCGGTAGGAGAATGGCTTGAGGAGGTGGATGATGGGGGTGCAGGGGCGGATCCAGGAACTTCAAGACGGGGGGGGGGGGGGGGTGCATGAAACTAAACTAGAGTCCCTGTATAAAGAGAGTTGCGCCATGCGCTGACCCGAGATTTCTGGTCACGTGATTTCGTGGCGCCATTTTGTGTCTAACTTCACCGTGCGTGAACGTCAGCTTGGTACGGGAATGTTGTTTATTGCCAAACAAAATGACTGGTTGTTCTGCTTTTGGTTGTTCAAACCAATCTGGGAAATATAAGATGTATAGATTTCCAAGTGATAAAGTCAGAAGACAAATTTGGGAAGCGAAAGTCAGACGAAAGAGCTGGAAAGCGATCGACTCCTCGAGACTCTGCCAGGTAGGCCCATGCCGCTTGATGATCGATGTTCAAAAGCAATTCTATCTGCTCGGTTTTTTTTTGGTTGTCTGTCCGTTGAAAACCCTTTTAAAGGGAAGTGATTTGTGTTTGTTTATAATCTTCAAGGAGCTGACCAAAAATGCATTTCCGTGGGAAGAACCCTGCTCAATTTTTTTCGGGTAGTCCTAGCGGACCGCTTGTGATTCTTGTGACTTGTGACTTGTCACTTGTGAGGAGTGAACGGAGTAGTGATGGTGTCTCACTTGTGAGGAGTGAACAGAGTAGTGATGAGTCTCACTTGTGAGGAGTGAACGGAGTGGTGATGAGTCTCACTTGTGAGGAGTGAACGGAGTAGTGATGAGTCTCACTTGTGAGGAGTGAACGTAGTGGGATGAAGTGTTGGTCTGGTCAGAGTGTTGTATTACGGGCAGAGTTTTCTTACGGTCTGAATGTATGAATCATGTTCTGTACTGAATGTATGAACCAAGTTTTGTACTGAATGTTTACTGTGTTGGCCTCATCGTGTTCCTGGTGAAATTAAACAAGTTATGGTGAATACGACGTCTTATCTGTGCTTTTCCATATCTGTTCGACTAGACGAACCGTGCACACTGCAGGTATTTTTAAAAGTTTTTTCTCTGTTTAATTACGGCTTGGCGCAGTCGAAAATTTAGTGTTAATTAAGTCGCCAGCTATGAAACATATTAATCGATCAGGCAATATCCATCAGAGTTCTGGGCAAGGGTGTAGTAATAAATGAACGTTTCAATCTTACTAGATGCCGATGACGTTTTCCTTATGTCAGAGACAGAAGCTGACTTGCAGCTTGTTAAATCATTACAATGGAAATTGAATATAAATGTCGATAAAACTAAAGTTGTACACTATAGAAATATGGCAATACCACGTACAGAATTTGTTTTAAGTGTGTTAGACTATATGTCGGCTGGAAGTCCTACACCGGAATTGCTCTCGGCACCCTTTAAAAAATATTGGATATGCCCACACTCCTTTCTAAAAGTTATTAAAATTCAGAGAACGACAGCATTGGTTTGTCTTACTTATAATGTTAGCTCTTATATGCAGTGTTGGCTTGTAATATGCATTGTCATACCACTTTTAATATCACCACACAGCTCTTTTTCACGGCAATAGCTGAGTTTTTGACAAAACAAATATCACCTGTATGTAATAATAAGACTAAATATGTGCAGTAAAATTTTTTTTAGCAGGTTTAGAATATATTGTTGCGGATATGGGATTTGGCCTCCATCCATATCCGCTTGTAAATATTTCCCTATTTCCCCAATACTCCCCAACTATCCCCAATCCCCCATTCCCTAGTCCCATTGTCTGTAAACAACACTCTGTAGAACCGACCTTCCCCTTTTCCCCCCATTAAATGTCGTGCCCAGGTTCACCGCATCTCACGTAGACAACTATAGGACATCTTGCTAGTTATTCTTAGTCTATGTCAGTTAAGGACTCGTTTCCATTAATTCTGACTCTTCGTTGCACCAGAATGTGATTGTATGGCACCAGTAGTGAGTTTAGGACCTCCCCATACCTCCTCCCATCTTCCTCATGAAACAACAACAACAACAACTACAACAACAGTGCGCGGGGAGTGTGCGTCCTCACTCCGGCTTGGTTAGCCGCCATTGCCCATGTGCGCCGACTGGGTTACCACGAAGGGGCTGACTGTCGGCCCCTCGTCAAGGGCGGAGCCCGGTAACCCCCCGCACCCAATAAGAAGCAACGGGCCGATTCCATCTGGGGCGGAGCTAACGAGCCGAGGGCGTGTCACTCCCCGCTGGATATACGCAGCCACTTACCGGACGTGACGTCAGATGCGCCCCCAGCTTGGAAAAGAGAAGTCGCCACCTCCGAGCGCTGAGAGACCTCCCGCATCTCTGGACCGGACCGGGTCGATTCTGCCCCTGAGCCAAGGTGCACCTTGAGCCTCGACTACCTGCCCTTCCTTGCCATCAATCCCTGTGTGAGTCAGTTTTGTCCTGTTTATCTGTGGTCTGTCAGAGCTACTATAAGACCGTAATTAAGTGCCCACCTTCCTATGCTGTCCCTCTTGTCCTTGTAATCTAAACGTTCCGCATATCCCATATTATAACCTCCTCCGGAGGTCTTGAGAACTGTACCCCTGGTGTCGTGTCATCTAACCCAGCCGTTGTGTCCTTTCCTTCATTGATTTAGCGTAGCGCGACTCGGCCAACGTTCGAGTATAATCGGGTAAACTGTGCAGACGCGGTCATACCAAACCGCTCGGTAAACTAAC
Organism: Myxine glutinosa; assembly: GCF_964187855.1. NCBI lineage: Eukaryota > Metazoa > Chordata > Myxini > Myxiniformes > Myxinidae > Myxine > Myxine glutinosa. Next base: position 116,093,519 of record NC_136270.1, read on the forward strand.
ATCCAAAACCGCGTGTGTAACATTTGGTGTCGAGGAGTTGGATTCGGACCTGGGACTAAATTTGTTAGGCCCAAATTTTGGAACACCAATTGTACCATTAGGGTAACATTTGGTTTTGGACGCGGTTTTGCCGCGTTGGTAACGATTCGATCCGGAGCGCGTTTCACGCGCTCAAAATTATAACGGCGAAATTTGATTTTGTTTTACGAAAATAAAAACCCGAATTTTGAAAGTCGCGCTATGGCAGACCAAGACGGCTGGGTTCCGGTAGAAGAGAGTGAGGCAGGGTCGATCCAGGACCAAAATGAGGGACATAAGGAGAGCGAAGCAGTGAGGGTGGCAGGGTCGCAAAATAGCGTCGTCGCGCACGAGATGGCCACGGCGTCCACGCCCGCGACCGTAGTAGCGCCGCCGATGGATTTGAACCTTTTTTTTATACAAATGAAGGCCCATATGGACAAGAATAATGAAGAAATGGAAAACAGAATGAGGAGGGCAATGTCAATGAGGGATGAAGCGAGGGCTCGGAGTGAGCAATTGGGGGTAATGGGAAACCAAATGGGGGTAATGAGGGACGAAGCGAGGGGTACCGGTGAGGGGTTAGACAAGAAATTTGGGAAGTTAGACAATAATTTTGAGGAGTTAGACAAGAAATTTGGGAAGTTAGACAATAATTTTGAGGAGTTAGACAAGAAATTTGGGAAGTTAGACAAAAATTTTGAGGGGTTAGACAACAGGATAAAAGAGGTGAAACATGGGTTAATGGGGGTGGAAAATAGAATGGCTGCCCAGGAGAATCAGATAGAGGGAGTGAAAAATGGGTTAGAGGGGTTAGAAAACAGTATGGAAGGCAAATTGAGGGACATGAGGGACCAAGCGGAAAGGGAAGTTAAACAAATGGGGCAGCAGATAGAGGGGGTCAGAATGGGGGTAGAAACCAAACTGGATGCTCACAGGGAGGAAATGGAGCAGATGAGGGTGGCATCTGGGCAGGAGATGCAAGTGATGGGAGAAGAGATTAGAAGAGGTGTGAGTGAGGAGGTCGGAGGAGTGCGCGAGGAGGTGAGGCACTGTAAGGAGCACATGGAGAAGGAGGTGAGAAAGGGGACTGTAAAGTTACAAGGGGGCATAGAGGACCTGACGCAGGAGGTGGAGCAGCTGACGGTGGGACAGACGGAGTTCGTGGAGCAGGTACAAAGGAACACTGCGGTAATAGGAGGGTTAAAAGCGACACAAAATGACCTAAAAAATGACTTGGTAGCGACGAAGAGGGAATGTCAGATGGTACGTGAGGGATTGACAACGAGGTTGGACGAGGTGATAGAGGTAATGGAGACGAAGGACCGGCAGGTGAGGACGCACATGGAAACGGTCAAGGTAGCCTTAGAGGACGAGCTTGAGGAGACGTACCGGGGAATAAAAGAGGTGAAGCAGAAATTAGAAGAAGTGGAAGAAGGGGTGAGCGAAATTAAGAAGCGACGGAGAGGGGATAAGAAAGAGATAAAAGAGGAGATAAAAGAATTGGTCCAAAGTCTGTGTTTGGATCGTGATGATGTGCTCATTAACCGGATGAGGGATTCGCAGGTGATGGAGGAGAAGCGAAGAGGAAGAGGACCCGGTGGAAGTGGTGACCAATATGGTCGTGCGTATGATGCGCCAGGGGATTTAAGAAGCTTGGGGGTCGAGATGGACCCGGGTGTTCGTGAGAGGCCGTTGGTGAAGTGTGCGACAGGTCTGGTGTGCGAAAAAGGAGGTGTGCGAGGAAGTCCGACTCTGGGGTGTGTGAGGAAAAAGTGCGTGCCAAGGAGTGAAGGTGCTGGCGAGAGTGAGTCGGTCGTAGCGCGTGTGCGAGGGAGCACATGGAAGCGCGGTGTGGTAAGTGTTACAGAGGGTGTGACGGGAGAGTGTGCGCAAGAGTATGCGCGAGAAAGGTGTGTGACGGACAGGTGCATGGGGAAAGAGTGCGCTGTCAAAGGCAAGGAAGAGTGTACACCTGTGGTGAGTGTTACAGAGGGTGTAACGGGAGAATGTGCGCGAGAAAGGTGTGTAACGGACAGGTGCATGGGGAAAGAGTGCGCTGTCAAGAGTAAGGGTGAGTGCGTTGTCAAGAGTGGTGGTGAGAGTAGTGAGAGTGACAAGGAGTGTGAGTTGGTTGCGACAGGTGAGAAAGGAAGCACACCTGGAATGGTAGAGCGTGAGTGGGAATGCACGCTGGAATTGGTAGTGAGGCACGTGGTTGGGTGTGCGAGTGAGGGCACACCTGTGATTGTCACAGAGGAGGTGACCGAGGAGGGGGCGCGAAGAGGTGTGTTGGTGAGGTGTGCGAGCGACGAATGTGTGCCAAGGTGTTCGGTGGTCAGGTGTGTGACCAAGTCGGTAAGTGGAATGAGAGTACCTGGGTGTGTAAGGAAAGGTACGAGGAGCATGGGAACAGCTGGATGTATGAGCACGAAAGGGGTAGCGTATGCTTGTAAGCATCCAGGTGAGGCATCGACAATAACCGGGTTAGAGGTTAGGTCGACTTTTAGCCGAAGCGGGCCCTCGGTGCGTGCCGGGCCTCGCTTTGAACGGCCGCGTCCGTGCTCCACTAGGCGGAGCTGGCAGCCCGATAGGAAGGGTCGTCATGGCGACCACTTTTTGTTGGGGCATTCCGGCAGGTCGAGATCGGGCCATGGGATGGCTCCGTGCCGAGATGGTGTGTGGGATCTCGGCCCGGGTAAACCTCCTTCCCTGCACCGAATGCCGGACGCATCCAGCCGCTGGCACAGAACAACCCGCATTCATGGCTTGGCTTTACGAAGCCGGGCTTTGGACAGGAATTGGCGCACCGAGAGGCATTAGTAAGTAGACTGTAATGACGAGGATAGTGTTTTGGCCCCAAAATTAGAAAGAAACAAAATTTGATGATTGGCAAAGGATTGGCAGTAATGATTGGCAGATGATGGGTAGTGATTGGCAAATTTTTGATTTGTTGAAATTTGATGTGCAAAATTGGTAGTGAGCGATGGGCCCGGTGGGTAAGGGTGGCATCCCTGCCACCCTTCCCATGTGGGGCAAATGCGCTATAGCTTATGGGGTGTATGGCAGTGAAAACTAGCCCGGGTGGGTTAGGATATTGATAGGGATCTAGCGAAGATGACATAAGGTAACGTTAAGGTTTAGATAGTGACTGATACCTGTAGTGGGGACGCAGGTAGATTAGTGTGGATGATAATGACGTGGGAGCGCAATAGTTTAAAGAGACGACTGGGAAGCGCAAGTTTCAGAGGGGAGTAGTTAGATGAGATGATGCTGTGTGAGAGCTGGACAGGTGTGTGGAGCAGTGTGGAGCAGGGTATGAGTAGTGAGTGTGTGGATCAGCGCGAATGCGCTTGGGGAGAGAAGGGTGCAGGTGGCACCAGGTGTGAGAGCACAGGTGTGCAAGTACAGGTGTGTGGAATACATGGAGCAGAGAATGAGTGGTGTGGAGAGAGTTGGAGTAAGTGGTACGGAGTGGTGTGCATGGTGCGAAGGTGTGGATGGGGGAAGAGTGGACCCCTTTCACGAGTACCCGGGGCGGGTAGTGTAAGTGTTAGGTAGAGGGTATAGGTAAATTGTGGTTGGATATTGGCATTTGTGGTGCGGTTGCAGAATGGTATTGTGGATGGGTGCATTAGTGTTGTGGAAATGGCTGGGCGTGTAGCCTGTTAGTGTGTGTAGTTGGTTGGGCACTCCACCACTGTGAGGATGTCGGCCAGGTGAGGCCGCAGGTGGGCTCTGGGAGCCGTTAGTGTCAGTGGGGCCCGAGGATCCGGAGGACGGACCCGGGTAGCCCAGTGCCAGAGAGGGCACTGAGTGGGGAGAGCGCCAGAGGGCCTTCCCCAGGTAGTTAGGTTAGGGTAAGGAGCAGGTAAGCTCGGAGGCAACTGCAGTGGTGGAGGTGTGCAGGTGGGTAGACCCGCTGGGAGAGGTACACGCCACAGCCCAGAAATTGTGCGAGGGCACCGGGAGATGAATCGGGTGAGTGAGACCCCAAATTGAAAAGCACCACAGTTGGTCAATGGGAATTGGTTTTTAGAACCCATAGTGTAAGAGGGCCAATGGTTTGGCAGGAGAAAGACCCCGGGTAATGTAAAGTTGTTAAAGTCATTTAGGAAATAGTTAGGATTGATGAACCTGTCGCACCATACGCAGCCACTTACCTGAGGTGATGATGATGACTCCACACCTGTGTTTTCTTTGTTCTGTGTGCAGGAAATGAGAATTTCTGTGAGGATTTGTGAGACGCATCACGATGTGGATGAGACATTGGGGTGATTCCATCTCTCCCTCCTTAGGAGGGACTGATGATGAATTGGTAATGGCAAATTATGATGTTGAGTTGGAGATGGCAAATTTTGATGAGAGTTGAAAATGGCAAATTTGATTGGTTAGGAGGGAGAGAAGACGAATTTGGTTTATGGGAGGAACGGGGAAGACAGTAGGGACGTTTGTTGATTTGTAAAGTAGATGTTTATGGGTAGTGTTGTGTTTTGTGGATACAGTAAGGGGTAAGGGAGGGGCAATGTAGGTTACCTGGTGGGGAGGGGGGGGCGTACGGTAGGAACGTACCTGTCTCACCTGGTTCCCATGTGCCCCTAGTGTGCATTACCTAATGTTGCGTGCACTTTTGCGCCCTTACCACCTTACTCACTTGTCCTCTTCTTTTGTCTCCCACCTCCGAGGATCTGGCTTTGGGGCAGAGAGAGAGGAGAGAGAGGTGCTGGCTCCGCAGTTGTGGGCCTGCACTTTCGCTGCTTGCTGCCGGGATCGATACACCATATGGACCGCAATGTTTGTGGCCACCCACCATGGACCGCAGTCTTTTGCGGGCAAGCACCACCCGTTGATGGACCTATGGGTCAACGTGGCACCTATGCCATACAGGTGAACCACTTTTAGTTGGCCCCCTGACGGCCACAATACAGAAATGGACGCGGTTGGCGCCTTTCTTTATTTTTGAAAGAAGCAAGAAGGCCAAGTGCACCACATAAAGGCAAGACCAGCGGCAGAACATCGGCCGGCTGCGACACCACCGGTGATTTATAAACGCTTTATTGGTGCACCGGACGGTGCTGACTGTGTAATGGGGTGGTGCTTTTGGTGCTTGGATGGGGTGCTCTGCACATTATTACAGGCCGTAAGGCCACAGAGCACTCGTGGGTTGGTGTATCGATGCTGGCATGCGTGCTCTCTCTATGCATAACATCTGCATGTGTTCCTCCAAAAAAACAGGTCCTGGATCGTAGTGTAAATATCAGCGTAGTCTCTTGTAAATAATGCTCTCTACCGGCTGTATGTTTAGTTTGAGAATTCTTTCCGCGATTCGGTTATCCTGTGGGTGTGTTTCTGTGAGGAGAAGGGTGCAACGTCGCAGGGGGACATATTTACTCATTTGTGAACATCTGTAAAACTGTCGCACTCAGGGTAGAGTTAATAGTAGAGGGAACTACATCTGAGTGCCACACTAACGTAGGTAAAAATTTATCGGGTCGGGACGCCCCGAGGGTAGAGAAGGGTGCAATGTTGCGGATATGGGATTTGGCCTCCATCCATATCCGCTTGTAAATATTTCCCTATTTCCCCAATACTCCCCAACTATCCCCAATCCCCCATTCCCTAGTCCCATTGTCTGTAAACAACACTCTGTAGAACCGACCCCTCCCCTTTTTCCCCCATTAAATGTCGTGCCCAGGTTCACCGCATCTCACGTAGACAACTATAGGACATCTTGCTAGTTATTCTTAGTCTATGTCAGTTAAGGACTCGTTTCCATTAATTCTGACTCTTCGTTGCACCAGAATGTGATTGTATGGCACCAGTAGTGAGTTTAGGACCTCCCCATACCTCCTCCCATCTTCCTCATGAAACAACAACAACAACAACTACAACAACAGCGCGCGGGGAGTGTGCGTCCTCACTCCGGCTTGGTTAGCCGCCATTGCCCATGTGCGCCGACGGGGTTACCACGAAGGGGCTGACTGTCGGCCCCTCGTCAAGGGCGGAGCCCGGTAACCCCCCGCACCCAATAAGAAGCAACGGGCCGATTCCATCTGGGGCGGAGCTAACGAGCCGAGGGCGTGTCACTCCCCGCTGGATATACGCAGCCACTTACCGGACGTGACGTCAGATGCGCCCACAGCTTGGAAAAGAGAAGTCGCCACCTCCGAGCGCTGAGAGACCTCCCGCATCTCTGGACCGGACCGGGTCGATTCTGCCCCTGAGCCAAGGTGCACCTTGAGCCTCGACTACCTGCCCTTCCTTGCCATCAATCCCTGTGTGAGTCAGTTTTGTCCTGTTTATCTGTGGTCTGTCGGGGCTACTATAAGACCGTAATTAAGTGCCCACCTTCCTATGCTGTCCCTCTTGTCCTTGTAATCTAAACGTTCCGCATATCCCATATTATAACCTCCTCCGGAGGTCTTGAGAACTGTACCCCTGGTGTCGTGTCATCTAACCCAGCCGTTGTGTCCTTTCCTTCATTGATTTAGCGTAGCGCGACTCGGCCAACGTTCGAGTATAATCGGGTAAACTGTGCAGACGCGGTCATACCAAACCGCTCGGTAAACTAACATCCAAAACCGCGTCTGTAACAATATCACCCCATATCGCGAATGTACATGTATATCTAATCCGACACACTTAGACACAAAATGGCGTCCAAATTTGAGTTGACACAACTCTCTATATACAGGGACGCTACATGAAACGATAGCGCTTGGGGGGGGGCGAGATAAAGCGGGGGTCTGGGGGTCGTCCCTCAGGAAATTTAAAAAAAAATTGATCGTCAGAAACGGCATTTCGTGCGTTCTTGGAAGTTTCTGCAGTTCCTTGTGTTCTTCCCTGGTCCAACAGTTCAGCAGATTCGCACCGCCTGCACCCTCATCCTGGATCGAAGGGGGGGGTGCGCACCCCCTGCACCCACCCACCCCCCCCCCCCCCCTGGATCCGCCCCTGGGGTGGTGGTTGGACAATGGGAGGAGAAGAATGTTTAGAAAATAAAAGAACATAAACACGAAATATTGCAACACACACTCCATACAGAGCTTCTGTCTGTGTCTATGAAGTTGCGAATCTGAGGAGACAGGAAATAGGAAGAAGAGGAAAATAAAATAGCCTGCACATCCTCTTGTGAAGAGGAAGATTGTCTCACACAGAGACAGGAAGCTGCACAGAGTCAGAAGACTGATGCGGTGCTATCTGTTTTTGGCAAAAAAAACAAAAAACATCAGGTGCCACAGAAAAATATATAAAGAAGGAAAATTGCAGTAAAGAGGAGAAAGAAATCTTCCTTCAATGCCAGGTCTATTCAGTCGGGAAAAACGATTCATGGATTAGCTGGGAAAAACAAAACTGGCAACTAGACGAGAGTCGGTCCCATTGTATAAATTTGCTAGGATTGCATGAACAGCGTAGAGTTCACGAGAGAGAAAACTAATAAAAGAGATAACAGACAAAGCCAGAGAAAAAGTGGTAGAAGATTTGAAGAGAATGGAAGTCGAGTTGTCGAGTTGGTGGACAAAGGGAGAATGAGGAGGTGACCGTGAGTGCACTGGGAGAGACAAGGTGGTAAAACCAGGGATTGGAACATAGCGTGGCATCGAACACCCAGCGGTGGGGATTATAAGTGATGGAGAGAGGGGATACAGACCCATTGCAGGCAAAGGAACAGACCCGACCCATTGACATGAACCGGGAGGCACTTGCACCAACAGGGGGGGGATAAGGATGGGAGGGATTGATAGTGATGGGCAGGAAAAGGAGGGAGAATGACAGAAGGAAGGAAACAAAGAAGAGAAGGAAAAATGTAGGGCAGCATGAAATAGAGGAAGAGCTGGCCAACAAAATAGAGGAGATGAGATTTATACCACTCAGAGAAAGACAACAACTCTACAAAATAGAAAATTAGAAAAGGACAAAAATACTGAATGGTGAGGAAAACCAACACAGCACTCAGAAAAATCATACCAAGGTCAACTGGATCAAGGGAAATCAACAACGTGAGCTTTGCAGCAGCATTGCTCATTCAAGAAAAAGTGACAGGCAAACATTGCTACAAAAAAAATAAACAAACCAGGCCCAACAGACAAAGACCAAGAACCATCATGGAAACAGAGACAAATGAAACAGAGAGAACAACCGGGAAAGGAAACGGGACAAATGCAGAAGTTTATACAAGGAAACAGAAGCCCAAAGCTTATAAAGAGAATCCAAAAAATGTCATCCGTGTCTGAAGAAAGCTGGTTCAGTTTGGAATTTTTAATATGAAATAGGGAAAGCCGAGAAATGAACAAAACCCATCAGAATCACCCTTTGGAACACACTAGAATTACCCATTAGAACACTTTAGAATTACCCTTTAGACCCTTTAGAATTACCCTTTAGAACCCATTAGAATTACCCTTTAGAACCCACTAGAATTACCCTTTAGAACCCACTAGAATTACCCTTTAGAACCCACTAGAATTGCCCTATAGAACCCATTAGAATTACCCTTCAGAACCCATTAGAATTACCCTTTATAAAACCCTTCAGTATTACTCTTTGTAATCCATTAGGATTAGCCTCTCGAACCCTTTAGAATTAAACATAGTGGGTTAGAAAGATTCCTCTTCATTTTTGACAGACAGACGGACATCGCCAAATATTGAAGTGGCTTCACCCCTTAAAAATATATTAAGCCGAGAACAAAGACCAAAGGTTAATGGTTGCTGAAAAAAAAACTTTAAAAAAAGGAATTATAGCAAAGAAGATTAAAAAGAAAGTATGACGAAGTTAACAATGGGAGGAAACAAAACCAGTTGTTTGAAAACAATCCGAGAAGATTCTACTGTGAGCTATGGAAGCAAAAGCAAGATATACCAAGTCCCGCTGAGAAGAATAGACTTGAAAACATCTGGAAAGGAATCTATGAAGACCCAAAATAACATAATAAGGAGGCAGAATGGATCCAAAACTTGGAAAAGGAAAAGCAACATCTAGAGGAAATGCTCCCAGTGATAATTGATGAAGGAAAAATAAAAAAACAACTTGCAAAAATGCCAAACTTTAAAAGCCCATGCCCAGATGGAATTTAAATTTTTCTGGCTAAAGCAACGAGATGCTCTCCACAATCATTACGCTCGAGCATTCGTCAAAAAATTCCAAGACGAGGAGGTGATGGAGGAGGTGCTCGCAGAGGTTAAAACCCTTCCTTATCCCAAAATCTGAAGAAACGTAACTACCTCACATGTATAAACCAATAACCAGTCTATTAACAACATACAAACTTATGATGGGAATCATCACAGAAATGATATACCATTACCGAAAACAAGGAGTCCCAGAGGCAGAACAGAAGAGATGTAAGAGAGGATGCAGTGGAACAATAGACCACCTACGACTAAACAAGGCCATCCACAAAAACTGTAAAACCAGAATAACCAAATTGTCCACAGCATGGATAGACTATAAAAAAATGTTTTTGACAGTGTCCCACATTCATGGATGATAAAATACATGCAATTGTACAAGATAAATCCTCAAATAATCAAGCTGATTGAGAAAGCCATGGATCTATGGAATACCACACTAATCCTGCAGCACGAAGAAGGAAAGATTGAAATACCAAGAATGAAGATACATCGTGGGATCTTAAGATGGTGATAACCTTTCACCCCTCCTGTTTTGCCTGGCCGAAGACTCACAGAGAAACCCCATTAATGAGAAAGGACACGGATACACCCCAACGTCCAACAAGAGCCGTCCAAAGAGACGAAAGGTGACACATATACTGTACATGGACGATTTAAAACTCTTTTCACCAATCGATGACAAATTGGTAGAACAACTGAAAGTAGTAAAATGGTACTCCAACAACATTAATAAATAGCACCGCAAAGCGGCGTAATCCCTCAGCCCATACTTGGTGGAAACCAATTTCAAGATCGCTGCCGTGGCGGCAATATTGAAAATCGCAGCGCACCCATTTTCGAAAGGAACCATCCTCTACTCAACAACAACATACACAGCAAAAATGGATTTAATCGGACAAGCCGTTCTGCTTGAAATTGACGGAAACCAATTTTAAGATGGCTGCCATGGCGGCCATATTGAAAATCGCAGCATGCCCATGAACCTTCCTCTACTCAACCCCAACACACACTGAAAAAATGGATTTAATCGGACAAGCCGTTCTGCTCGAAATTGACGGAAACCAATTTCAAGATGGCTGCCGTGGCGGCCATATTGAAAATCGCAGCGCGCCCATTTCCGAAAGGCACCTTCCTCTACTCAACCCCAAACACACACTGCAAACATGGATTTAATCGGACAAGCCGTTCTGCTGGAAATTGACGGAAACCAATTTCAAGATGGCTGCCGTGGCGGCCATATTGAAAATCGCAGCGCGCCAATTTTCGAAAGGCACCTTCCTCTACTCAACCCCAACACACACTGCAAAAATGGATTTAATCGGACAAGCCATTCTGCTCGAAATTGACGGAAACCAATTTCAAGATGGCTGCCGTGGCGGCCATATTGAAAATCGCAGCGCGCCCATTTTCGAAAATGAACTTTCCTCTACTCAACCCCAAAACACACTGCAAAAATGGATTTAATTGGACAAGCCGTTCTGCTCGAAATTGACGGAAACCAAAAGTTGACGGACGCCCGGATGGCTGCCGTGGCGGCCATATTGAAAATCGCAGCGCGTCCATTTTCGAAAGGAGCCTTCCTCTACTCAACCCCAACACACACTGCAAAAATGGATTTAATCTGACAAGCCGTTCTCCTTGAAGTTGACGGAAACCAAAAGTTGATGGACGCCCGGATGCCCGGACGCCCGGACGACGCCCGTGACGACAATACCCCGAACCCCAATTTGGGCTGAGGGGTGAAAAGCAATTTGGCCTGGATAAGTGTGCTAAGTGCACATTTGTACAAGGTAAACCAACAAAAACGGACAACATAAAAATCGACATAGATACAACAATACAGTAGCTCGACAATAAAGCATCTTACAAATACCTCAGAGTAGAAGAGAGCCACCAAATATGTCACAAACAAATGCTCAAACAATTACCAAACGAATACCTGCATAGAACAAGGCTGATCCTGAAAACATATCTCACCCCGAGACACAAAATCAAAGCAATCAACCAGCTAGCAGTACCAGTATTCCAGTACAGTTGTGGGATAATAAACTGGCCAAAAACGGAAATCAACAAACTTATTGAAAATCAAAACAAGGAAACATCTCACCATCCACAAAATATTCGAAAAATATTTCAATGCAACCCTAGAATGTACCCGCCGAGACATGAAAGAGGAGGTAGCGGTGTGATGGAGCTCAAACAAGTACACAGAATGACAACTGTAGGATTGGCAGAATAAGTGAAAAGCTCAACAGACTATAGAATCCAATTAGTATGCAAACATGAAGACAGCAAGCCAGAGAAGCTATCCCCAACCCACCTAGCAAAACATTTCCAAAGTCAGGTGCCAATGGAAGATATCACACATGAAACCATATCAGCAATGCATACAGCCCCAACAATTGCAAAAAAGACGAAATACAAATATAAAGGGAAATACCAACAGATTTACACCGAAAACTTGGAGTACGACAAAAGAGCAGGAGGATATAAAAAGAGTTGGGCAGAATTGGCATAGACAAAGAAGGCTCATTGGAATGGCTAAGAAGAGGTGAGCTCAACTAGGATGGAGACCAAACCAATAATTGCCCAAGACCAAGGACACTATATGGATGGCTTTAAGAAAATGCAGGACTGAGTCAATCAGCCAAGTGTAGATTTTGCAAGGTAGAAACAGAAATCATGAGACACCTCCTATAGGAACCACCTTTAGAGGCCATTTTTCCCTGCAGGGTGGGGGTTGGCCTTTTTCGGGCACCTTGGTCCCCTTTTTGAAGCAATGTTTTATGGCCGGATGCTCTTCCTGCCGCCAACCCTGTTAGTCGCCTCTTGCGACACACGGGGAATTACCAGTGAACTGGTACTCAATTTTCCGACCTTGGAAGGATGACAGGCTGAGTCAACCCCCCCTGGCGTTAATTCAGCGATCGACCGGGATTCAAACCCAGGATCCTAGGATCCCAAGCTGGCACCCTAACCACTAAGCTAACACCAGGTGTATTGGGTGGGATTGTATTGGGATTTTACACCTCCTATAGGGATGTAAAAAGAAAAAAAGTCATGTCAGTGCAGCTGTACACCAAAAAACACAACAAGGTATGTAGAGTAATCCACTGGCACATCGGCAAAAGATGCAATATCCCAGTTCCAGAAAACCCATGGAAACATGAACCAAAAACAATTATTGAAAACAAAAACATAATGCTCACATATGACTTGATGATCCAATCGAGCCTGCACTGAACAAAGCACTGTGACTGGACATAGCACTCGAGAACAAAAAGGAAATAAGCCGGCATTGTTAATTGAGGTTTCAGTACTCAGTGATTCTGTTCAAAATAAATGACCAAGAGATTCTGAAAAGAGCTCTTGGAACAAAATACATAATATTATACCAATATACGCATTTTGTGTCTGCCTGTCTGTCTGTCTTTTTGACTGTGTTGCATTTAGTCGTTACTGATCCAATCTCAACCAAACTTGACAGGTGGGAAAAGGGTCACACGATGGAGGCTGAAGCAACTTCACTTGTCTCCCTCCCCAAAGGGGTTTTCCACCCTGGGGCAAAATCTGTGTTAAGGTGTATACATAGCTTATTGTGGCGTTTCACCAAGTCTGCTTCTAAGTAATAAAGTCAACACTAATGATAATAGCAAAATATTAATGTTATTACATAACGATATTAATACTGTACTAATAATATCACCTCTCTCCAAGGGGATTTTCCTCCTTGAACAAACGATGTGTTAACATATAAATAGCTTGTCATGGCTTTTTGTGGGTCACCCCAAACAGAAAGTAAGAACTATTATAACCACAAACGCGTATGATTACATTTATAAACAGTCACTAGTGCTGTTTAACATGTAACTGAAATGGAGGAAGCCTGATGTTCTTAAGGCATTATATGTTTATCTCTTCCCCCACAGACTAACAGACCTGAGCCAAGATCTACTACAATCTAAATACCTCACAAAGGATAATAATGTGACCCTCCATGTTGTTCCTGTTGGGGGTAGGTATACTAGTATCGTAAATACAGGTTGATGGGTTAGCTGGACCAAACACAGCTGAGATTTCGAAATTGTACAAAATAATAAAGCAGAATATCTTTAACCTACAAATTTAAATAAGAAGTTTGTTGTTGTTGTAAATCACTCAAGATTCCTTGACTTACATATAGGATTGGAAGAACAGTCCAAACTAGAATGGCACTCGGTAGAGTACATTCCTCCTCCAGGATGAACAGTTTACGTTTTGTATCCCAAATGAAAGGCCGGATCTACATCCGGACCTGAACCAAAATCTAATCAGCTTGTTCTTGTCACCTAACCACGCCATTAAATACGTTTTATTATAATCCATCAACAACCTTTTGAAATATCATGTTCTATATAATTTTGGCCCTATCTCTCATTGGTGAAGAATCACTTGAAAATTTCAAATAATTTTCTTATCCGGATCCAGATCTTCAACAACATCTAATCAATTCGTTCTTGTCTAAACCCAACCTGCCCACCAAATTTTGTCTCAATCCGTCCATAACCTTGAGATATCCTGCTCACAGACAGAAACACAAGCAGGGATGAAAACACAAGTCCACCTCCAGATGCAGAGGTAACTGTCCAAACAAGCAAACAAAAACTGCATTCAGCAATTTATTCCTAATATCTGTGATCAACAGAGTTGGACAATCATGAATTGTATTCCTCCAGTAGTTTATGGAAATATAGACGGGTCTTTGATAATTTAAGATTTGATTCCCCCAGCAGAATGCAAACTACACTGCTCAAAGATTTTGACAAGCTCCACGTGGTTTCATTTCAAATCAAACTTATCCATAACCCCTGCCTCTTAGGATTGGTTGGTTACAGATAGAAATGTAATTAAGGAGCCGTATTTGGTGTAACACTTTTGTCCGTTTTTAAAGATAAAATATTGGCATCACCTGGTCACCTGGTATTATAAACAACGTCTGGAAGAAAATATGGTGGACCTAACCCTGGCTGGAAACACTGCATGACATCAATAAAGGTTAGGTCCGTTGGCAAATGCAGTTCAATCTTGGGAAATCTTATCTTCACCACTTATCTTCACTTGGGAAATCACCATCTCTTATCTTCCCCCATCCAAAACCTTGATCTTTTCTACCCCCGCTAATTTCACCCCAGATCCACTTTTTTGAAATACCAACTTTTTTCCTGGAAGTCCTTGCAGTATCCTTGTGTTTTATACTTCTCAAACCGCCCCCCACCCCCACCCCTTCCCACGCCTTCTCCCCCCAAGCCCTCTGCCTCCCACAGATCTCCCGATGTCCCTACTCTCAAATGTTGTGTTTGTGTGCTTCCCCTCTCTCCCCATCTTGTCTACCGCTCCCCTTATTATAAACTTTATGTGTCTGTTTTGATTTTTTGCGTGATAAATGTTTGTTCTTCACGAGCCTCGATCCTGTATACCAAAATAAAAAATAAATTTTTTTTTTTTTAAATGTAGGGGTGTAGGGAATGGGCAGGGATGATAGAAATGGGGATATCATGCAAGGAGCAGTTTTGGAGCATGTTGCTTCAGAGAATGATCCGGGGATAGTTGAGGATATGGGGTTACGCAGTCAGCGGTGCCAGGGAGGAATAGGAAATCTGATTTTAGGTAGTTTGTCACAGAGGTAAAGCAAAGATGAAAGGAAGTGCTATTTACATTATACAGGAATTTAACGAGACTTCACCTCAATTATGGACTTATTGTGTACACTTTTCGTTATTACCTTCGCAAAAGCGGAAGGTTATGTTTTGATCGCTGTGTATTTATTTGTATGTCTGTGTGTGTGTGTGTATGTTATTCGCATAACTCAAAAAGTATTCAACCGAATTGCATGAAATTTGGTGGGATGATTGGTTATTATACGGGACACATTTGATTAGATTTTGGGAGCAATCGGGTCAAAGGTCAAGGTCAAGGTCACGAAAAGGTCAAAATCGTATTTTTACCATAGCTGCGGCGAAGGTATGCGCTCTACCGAGTGCCCGTTCTAGTTGTAATTGAGTAAAGACGTATTGCAAAATAAGGTTCCGCAGCATAGAGCTTAACAGCAATATTGATTCCAGGGTTAAACAAGAGCGGCTCAGGTTAACTGGGCTTTGTATATTCAATGGGCGATGATCGAATTATGAGGGGATATCAGATAAATGTTTCGAATAATGAAAAGTATAGATAAAGTAGATGCAGATAAGTTGTTTTTTTTATACTTGGATTGACAGTGAGGGTAACAGGAGACACACCGTGAAATGGGGGTGAATATGGACAGCAAGGTGAATAGGGACACAAACTGAAAAAAAGTTCGGAAACCTTTTTCGCTGAAAATTGATAACCATACTGATTTGTTGATATTTGGGTTGAAAGTGTTCTCTTGTTTTTTTAAAAAGCAACTTATAGTCCCTACTAACCCCATATATGGGTTAAATAGGAATAAATAGGATTTTTATGGCTGTCCCTATTCACCCCGTTTTATGGGTGAATAGGGACAGTCACTAATACAAAAAAATAATAATCAAGAAATAGGGACAGTTTGGAGAAACTTTTTATCCCATATTTTTTTCATTGGCACCGTGGTTTATATTATGGGTGCATATGATGTGCATCCATCTGAGCTATCAATTTAGCAATAAGTTGGAAACTCAGGATTGTTTCTTGATTATTATTATTTTTTTGTATTAGTGACGGTCCCTATTCACCCGTAAAACGGGGTGAATAGGGACAGCCATAAAAATCCTATTTATTCCTATTTAACCCATATATGGGGTTAGTAGGGACTATAAGTTGCTTTTTAAAAAAACAATAGAACACTTTCAACCAAAATATCAACAAATCAGTATGGTTATCAGTTTTCAGCGAAAAAGGTTTCCGAACTTTTTTTCAGTTTGTGTCCCTATTCACCTTGCTGTCCCTATTCCCCCCATTTCACGGTACCTGTAGCTTGAAAGTTAAAAAGTTGGGATGGAAGTAAAGTAATTATTGGGAACCCTACTAAATTACGAGTAAATAAGGCAATTCTCTATGTATGTACATATGAAAATCATCGAAAAAAACAAGACTGGGCCGCGCTCTTCACAAAATTTCACATACATGTTGGTAGAACCTAGGGTCAGGTCATGGGCACAAAAAAATCCCCCCCTGCCCCTGCAAGATGGCCTACCAGTGCTCCCGAAGGGAGCGGCTGTTTTTAGTGTCACAAATAAAGCAAGTTGTTAATATAGGGAAATGCTTTCTGGAAAGGTGGGAGTTATAGGGACAGTAAATATGTTGAAAATAGAATTGGATTGGTCCCACCCGAGAAGCAATATCGAGTACAGTAAAAGTACAAATGTGCAGAAATGTTAGAGATTCTGGATTTGATGGGTGTGATCTGTATGTGTTGTGTGCATCTTGTGCTGTGTGTATATTTTGCAGTGTTGTCATTCTCATAGGTGTGTGTCTTGTCCAACATGAACGCATCTGTGTTAATTTTACCAACATCGCCCACCAAAAAGCCCTCGTCTCCTCTATGTTGTGAAGGGTGCCATCTTCTCTGTTATGTAGCTCTGCAACCTTCCCCTCCTGACGCTTTTGCATTTCCATTTTCTCATTCCCACACACTTCTCTCTCCCTCCACACCTCCTTCCTTCTTCTTGTCTGCACTCCCCACCTCCCTCCCACCACATAGCACACCCATGTCAGAGAGCAGCGCTTGAGTATCAAGTGTGCTGGGAGTGCAACTTGGCAGAGCCACAGCCGATACGACTTTTCTTGGACCTGATTGACATTGTGACAAAAACAAAAATATAGGACTGAAGTGAGCATTTCATAGGTTATTCATCAAAGTCTAAGCACAACATTTGAATAAACCACTGAACCATGGAATTCAAAGGAGAAAGGTGAAAATAAACTTGGTATCGTAATTTTTTAAACTATTAATGGCTCCTGTGATCTAAGGCTGCTGTATGTGTAGGACAAATAGATGGTTAAATAATAGAAACAAAAATCAACAGAGGAGATGAAATTCGAATGTGGTATCCTAATCTTATGAGTGATGGCCTCAAATAGAAATGCCAAACAAGGCCGCTCACAACATTGTGAACTAGTATCCGGATGTGGATCTGGACTTTCCTCAAAATCTAATGATTTCGGCCTCGTCTCACACCCAACCTCTCCACCAAATTTCGTTCAAACCGGTCCACACTTTTTGAAATATCCTGCTCACAGACAGACAGACAGACAGACAAACAAACAGACAGACAGACAGGTGTGAAAAACATAAACTGATGATCTATAAATTATAGCATTCTTTATTGCAGTTCACATAGCATAAGTTGTCATGTTAATCAATGGTCATGCAAAAGTTTGAAGAAAAGATGTCTAACAGTATGTGGATGCGACAGTGCAATTACTCAAAAGAAGATTGAAAGGAAAACCATCATAATGAGGGCAATGCAGCTGCTGACGGCTCAGCACAACGCCGTGTTGAAAGGCAAGTGTGTGGAAATGGTGTGGTTTTGTAATTGCACAAATATGTGTAACACCTGGTTAAGAACTCTCACACTGACAATGAGTGTCACTTTCAAAGATTAATTTTATTGTGTGGTGAAAGAACTAAGAAAAGCTGACTTACATTTTTGGGGTTTTTTTTCCACCATCTTCGTACTCGTCTGTGAGAAGCAAACTCTTGCACCTCAACTGCACGATTTCCACAGCTGGTTTGCAGAGCAGGCCTGTTCCAAAGGCCAAAGGTCCAAGACAATATGTGACAGCTAGCTATGACTTCTCTGGAGGAAAAGCAGGCCGGTAACAGAAATGAGGCCCCAGGATGAAGAAACGCATGCTGGGTTTGATTTCCGAGGAAGCTGGAGTCACTTGGAGCCTGTATTTTTTTCTATCCCTCTCTTCACAACAACATCTACGTTGGCAACTCTACTTATCCTTACACCCCAAGAATGAAAGCACATGAAACTGGACGCTACATAATAAAGCTTTCAATGGAGTCGTGCAGTAAACGGTGCTTAAAAAATAACTGCCTATCACATGTGCTACGCAGGATGGTCGACATGTGTGTTACTTGCTTGGCAAGTAATGTTGATGTTATGTTTTGTCTCCTGTCAGTTGTTATATTCACGAGGTTGTCTCGTATTGTGAATGAAAATAGTAATACAACTATATATACCAATACAAACAAACATATACAGTATATATTTATATACGAATTATTACATATATATACTTACGGGCATGACGTATAATTTATGCGCATGACGTCAGCGTCATGTCATAGGGTCAGTGCACTTATTTGGCTCAATTTAATATTCCTGCCTGCAAACCTAACTGGCGATGAGCAAGTTAGATACAATGTGTATGCGTGGCAGGTGACACTTGTTGCTAACAGGTTGTGCAGCAATTGCTGGGGTGAGACTCAATCTGTGCCTTGCTTCCCAGTCAAGTTAGGGGGTTAAATCTGTATGTGTGTGTGTGTGTGTATATATATATATATATATATATATATATATATATATATATATATATATATATATCTATATAATTATAAAATTGAAATCTTGCGTGTTTGTATGTAACATTCGATCGGTCCGGGGGCGTGGCTTACCCCTTTGAGAGAGTAGTAATATCCACCATTTTATTAACTCGCATAGCTTTGAGGCCTGTTTTGTAGGCCCGTGGTGTGTTGCTCTCTCTCTCAGTTTTATTTCAAATCAAATTCGATATATCATTTCATTTTTCACAGTCGCTAACATCGTTTTAGACTCGGTTGAAAAAAAACGGGAAGAAAATCCGATGAAAGTTTCCGTTTATAGAACGAAATGAATTCTGAAAGGCCTGTAACTTCAAGGCCATTGAGTCTGTTTCACACCTTTATCTTCAATCTAAGTCGCCATCTGATTTCATTTTTATCGATGGTTTTAGACTCGGTAAAAGAAATAATTGAGAACATTCACGCACACACGGGAAATTGCAGAGATATATTTTAAAAATCGCGCCACGTTGATATACGAAAATACACCGCCTAAAATAACAGGCATACAGTATATATCTTCGTCATTTCATTCAACATTATTACCCGGAAGTAAAATATGTTTCAGGAAATTACCGAGAGATATTTCTTCGATTTTTATTATTATTTATATGCGCATACACTTTAAATAGGTTTATTTGAAATCTTTAATTTTCACAATGTAATTTATTTGTCATTTGATGATCGGCAAAACGATAGCACAAACACAATACTATTTGCAGGAAGAATGTCGTATCAACCCTCCGACGGCGCTACGGACGCGGACAACGAATCACACCTCACGTCTATGGACGCGAATAGCAACATCCGCACGAATCAGTCATCAATGATTTTCATTGACGCGCCTGGAGGCACAGGGAAGACGTTTCTTATTAACCTGATTCTCTCTAAAGTGAGAGCGAGTGGAGAAGTTGCCCCCTGCGGTGGCCTCATCTGGCATAGCTGCTACCCTCATGCCTGGTGGAAGAACAGCGCACTCAAGGTTCCAAATCCCTCTGACACCGAGGGAAGATGGCGTATGCAACATCGATAAAAATTCCACTATCGCAGACCTCTTTCGAAGTACAAAACTCATCGTGTGGGATGAGTGTCCTCTGATCAGGAGAGAGAGTTTCGAGGCTGTGGATCGCACGTTGCGTGATGTATGTGACAAAGACGAGCCTTTTGGAGGGATCCAGACGATATGCTGTGGTGATTTCCGTCAACGTGATCGGAGATAAGGGCCGAAATCACGTGTCACAGGTAAGTGATTTAGAACGCTGGAGAGGTGAGCCTTATGGCTTGCTGGCCCAAATAATCTCCCTGATGATGTCCAGCGTTCGCTTTAGTTCTATTCTCATATCTATTCAAACTGACATTGACCCAACGGGTCATGGGTCATCTAGGGGTAGCATCATCATCATCATTGGCTGAGGGGTGGCATCATTGGCTGAGGGGTAGCATCATTGGCTGAGGGGCGGCATCATTGGCTGAGGGGTGACATCATTGGCTGAGGGGCGACATCATTGGCTGAGGGGCGACATCATTGGCTGAGGGGCGACATCATTGGCTGAGGGGCGACACCATTGGCTGAGGGGCGACACCATTGGCTGAGGGGCGACATCATTGGCTGAGGGGCGACATCATTGGCTGAGGGGCGACATCATTGGCTGAGGGGCGACATCATTGGCTGAGGGGCGACATCATTGGCTGAGGGGCGACATCATTGGCTGAGGGGCGACATCATTGGCTGAGGGGCGACATCATTGGCTGAGGGGCGACATCATTGGCTGAGGGGCGGCATCATTGGCTGAGGGGCGACATCATTGGCTGAGGTGTAGCATCATTGGCTGAGGTGTAGCATCATTGGCTGAGGACATCATTGGCTGAGGTGTAGCATCATTGGCTGAGGGGCGACATCATTGGCTGAGGGGCGACATCATTGGCTGAGGTGTAGCATCATTGGCTGAGGGGCGACATCATTGGCTGAGGGGCAGCATCATTGGCTGAGGGGCGACATCATTGGCTGAGGTGCAGCATCATTGGCTGAGGGGCAGCATTATTGGCTGAGGGGCGACATCATTGGCTGAGGGGTAGCATCATTGGCTGAGGGGTAGCATCATTGGCTGAGGGGCGACATCATTGGCTGAGGGGCGACATCATTGGCTGAGGGGCGACATCATTGGCTGAGGGGTAGCATCATTGGCTGAGGGGTAGCATCATTGGCTGAGGGGTAGCATCATTGGCTGAGGGGTAGCATCATTGGCTGAGGGGCGGCATCATTGGCTGAGGGGTAGCATCATTGGCTGAGGGGTAGCATCATTGGCTGAGGGGTAGCATCATTGGCTGAGGGGTAGCATCATTGGCTGAGGGGTAGCATCATTGGCTGAGGGGTCACATTATTGGCTGAGGGGTGGCATCATTGGCTGAGGGGTAGCATCATTGGCTGAGGGGTAGCATCATTGGCTGAGGGTAGCATCATTGGCTGAGGGGCGACATCATTGGCTGAGGGGTAGCATCATTGGCTGAGGGGCGACATCATTGGCTGAGGGGCAGCATCATTGGCTGAGGGGCGACATCATTGGCTGAGGGGCGACATCATTGGCTGAGGGGCAGCATCATTGGCTGAGGGGCGACATCATTGGCTGAGGGGTAGCATCATTGGCTGAGGGGTAGCATCATTGGGTGAGGGGTGACATCATTGGCTGAGGGGTGACATCATTGGCTGAGGGGTCACATTATTGGCTGAGGGGTGGCATCATTGGCTGAGGGGTCACATCATTGGCTGAGGGGTCACATCATTGGCTGAGGGGTGACATCATTGGCTGAGGGGTAGCATCATTGGCTGAGGGGTCACATTATTGGCTGAGGGGTGGCATCATTGGCTGAGGGGTGGCATCATTGGCTGAGGGGAGCATCATTGGCTGAGGGGTAGCATCATTGGCTGAGGGGTAGCATCATTGGCTGAGGGGCGACATCATTGGCTGAGGGGTAGCATCATTGGCTGAGGGGCGACATCATTGGCTGAGGGGCGACATCATTGGCTGAGGGGCAGCATAATTGGCTGAGGGGTAGCATCATTGGCTGAGGGGCGACATCATTGGCTGAGGGGTGACATCAGTGGCTGAGGGGCGACATCATTGGCTGAGGGGTAGCATCATTGGCTGAGGGGCGACATCATTGGCTGAGGGGCGACATCATTGGCTGAGGGGCGACATCATTGGCTGAGGGGCGACATCATTGGCTGAGGGGCGACATCATTGGCTGAGGGGCGACATCATTGGCTGAGGGGCAGCATCATTGGCTGAGGGGCGACATCATTGGCTGAGGGGCGACATCATTGGCTGAGGGGCGACATCATTGGCTGAGGGGCGACATCATTGGCTGAGGGGAGACATCATTGGCTGAGGGGCGACATCATTGGCTGAGGGGCGACATCATTGGCTGAGGGGCGACATCATTGGCTGAGGGGCGACATCATTGGCTGAGGGGCGACATCATTGGCTGAGGGGCGACATCATTGGCTGAGGGGCGACATCATTGGCTGAGGGGCGACATCATTGGCTGAGGGGCGGCATCATTGGCTGAGGGGCGGCATCATTGGCTGAGGGGCGGCATCATTGGCTGAGGGGCGGCATCATTGGCTGAGGGGCGACATCATTGGCTGAGGGGCGACATCATTGGCTGAGGGGCGACATCATTGGCTGAGGGGCGACATCATTGGCTGAGGGGCGACATCATTGGCTGAGGGGCGACATCATTGGCTGAGGGGCGGCATCATTGGCTGAGGGGCGGCATCATTGGCTGAGGGGCGGCATCATTGGCTGAGGGGCGGCATCATTGGCTGAGGGGCGGCATCATTGGCTGAGGGGCGGCATCATTGGCTGAGGGGCGGCATCATTGGCTGAGGGGCGGCATCATTGGCTGAGGGGCGGCATCATTGGCTGAGGGGCGACATCATTGGCTGAGGGGCGGCATCATTGGCTGAGGGGCGACATCATTGGCTGAGGGGCGGCATCATTGGCTGAGGTGCGGCATCATTGGCTGAGGTGTAGCATCATTGGCTGAGGGGTAGCATCATTGGCTGAGGGGTCACATCATTGGCTGCGGGGTGGCATCATTGGCTGAGTGGTCTTCTCCTCACTGCTCATTACTAAAAACTGCTCTTCTATGTGAGGATTGATAAATAAAAGCAATTAGAACCAGTAAATTTAGTTTTATATGGCATTTTGCCTCTCTATTAGAAAGTGTGAGAAAATTATATATCTTCGCCATAGGTTGACCTTTGACCCCCACTGTAACCATGGTAACCCCTTAATTATATATAATAACATTGACCCAACGGGTCATGGGTCGTCTAGTATATATATATATATATATATATATATATATATATATATATATATATATATATATATAAATATATATATATATATATATATATATATATATATATATATAAATATATATATATATATATATATATATATATTGTTGCGGATATGGGATTTGGCCTCCATATCCGCTTGTAAATATTCCCCTATTTCCCCAATACTCCCCAACTATCCCCAATCCCCCATTCCCTAGTCCCATTGTCTGTAAACAACACTCTGTAGAACCGACCTTCCCCTTTTTCCCCCATTAAATGTCGTGCCCAGGTTCACCGCATCTCACGTAGACAACTATAGGACATCTTGCTAGTTATTCTTAGTCTGTCAGTTAAGGACTCGTTTCCATTAATTCTGACTCTTCGTTGCACCAGAATGTGATTGTATGGCACCAGTAGTGAGTTTAGGACCTCCCCATACCTCCTCCCATCTTCCTCATGAAACAACAACAACAACAACAACTACAACAACAGCGCGCGGGGAGTGTGCGTCCTCACTCCGGCTTGGTTAGCCGCCATTGCCCATGTGCGCCGACGGGGTTACCACGAAGGGGCTAACTGTCGGCCCCTCGTCAAGGGCGGAGCCCGGTAACCCCCCGCACCCAATAAGAAGCAACGGGCCGATTCCATCTGGGGCGGAGCTAACGAGCCGAGGGCGTGTCACTCCCCGCTGGATATACGCAGCCACTTACCGGACGTGACGTCAGATGCGCCCCCAGCTTGGAAAGAGAAGTCGCCACCTCCGAGCGCTGAGAGACCTCCCGCATCTCTGGACCGGACCGGGTCGATTCTGCCCCTGAGCCAAGGTGCACCTTGAGCCTCGACTACCTGCCCTTCCTTGCCATCAATCCCGGTGTGAGTCAGTCTTGTCCTGTTTATCTGTGGTCTGTCGGGGTTACTATAAGACCGTGATTAAGTGCCTACCTTCCTATGCTGTCCCTCTTGTCCTTGTAATCTCAACGTTCCGAAATATTATAACCTCCTCCGGAGGTCTTGAGAACTGTACCCCTGGTGTCGTGTCATTTAACCCAGCCGTTGTGTCCTTTCCTCAATTGATTTAGCGTAGCGCGACTCGGCCAACGTTCGAGTATAATCGGGTAAACTGTGCAGACGCGGTCATACCAAACCGCTCGGTAAACCAACATCCACAACCGCGTCTGTAACATTTGGTGTCGGGAAGTGGGATTCGATCCGGAGCGCGTTTCACGCGCTCAAAATTATAACAGCGAAATTTAATTGTGTTTTACAAAAAAAATAAAAACCCGAATTTTGAAAGTCGCGCTATGGCAGACCAAGACGGCTGGGTTCCGGTAGAAGAGAGTGAGGCAGGGTCGATCCAGGACCAAATTGAGGGACAAGAGGAGAGCGAAGCAGTGAGGGTAGCAGATTCGCAAAATAGCGTCGTCGCGCACGAGGTATCAGACGCGCGAAATAGCGCCTCGCACATGGCCACGGCGCCCACGCCCGCGACCGTAGTAGCGCCGCTGGTAAATTTGGACCTTTTTTTCATACAAATGAAGGCCCTTATGGCCCAGGATAGCGAGAAAATGAGGGAGGAAATGAGGGCTCAGAGTGAGCGATTGGAGGGCCAATTGGGGGTAATGGGAAACCAAATGGGGGTAATGAGGGACGAAGCGAGGGGTACCGGTGAGGGGTTAGACAAGAAATTTGGGAAGTTAGACAATAATTTTGAGGAGTTAGACAAGAAATTTGGGAAGTTAGACAATAATTTTGAGGAGTTAGACAAGAAATTTGGGAAGTTAGACAATAATTTTGAGGGGTTAGACAACGGGATAAAAGAGGTGAGAAATGGGTTAATGGGGGTAGAAAACAGAATGGCCGCTCAAGAGAATCAAATGGAAGGGATGCAAAAGGGGTTAGAGGGGTTAGAAAACAGGATGGAAGGCAAATTGAGGGACATGAGGGACCAAGCGGAAAGGGAAGTTAAACAAATGGGGCAGCAGATAGAGGGGGTCAGAATGGGGGTAGAGACCAAACTGGATGCTCACAGGGAGGAAATGGAGCAGATAAGGGTGGCATCTGGGCAGGAGATGCAAGTGATGGGAGAGGAGATCAGAAGAGGTGTGAGTGAGGAGGTCGGAGGAGTGCGCGAGGAGGTGAGGCACTGTAAGGAGCACATGGAGAAGGAGGTGAGAAAGGGGACTGTAAAGTTACAAGGGGGCATAGAGGACCTGACGCAGGAGGTGGAACAGCTGACGGAGGGACAAAAAGGACTAACGGAGCAGGTTCAAAGGAACACTGCGGTATTAGGAGGGTTGAAAGCGACACAGAAAGAACTAAAAGACGACTTGATAGCGACGAAGAGGGAATGTCAGATGGTACGTGAGGGACTGACAACGAGGTTGGACGAGGTGATAGAGGTAATGGAGACGAAGGACCGGCAGGTGAGGATGCACATGGAAACGGTCAAGGTAGCCTTGGAGGACGAGCTTGAGGAGACGTACCTGGGAATAAAAGAGGTGAAGCAGAAATTAGAAGAAGTGGAAGAAGGGGTGAGCGAAATTAAGAAGCGACGGAGAGGGGATAAGAAAGAGATAAAAGAGGAGATAAAAGAATTGGTCCAAAGTCTGTGTTTGGATCGTGATGATGTGCTCATTAACCGGATGAGGGATTCGCAGGTGATGGAGGAGAAGCGAAGAGGAAGAGGACCCGGTGTAAGTGGTGACCAATATGGTCGTGCGTATGATGCGCCAGGGGATTTAAGAAGCTTGGGGGTCGAGATGGACCCGGGTGTTCGTGAGAGGCCGTTGGTGAAGTGTGCGACAGGTCTGGTGTGCGAAAAAGGAGGTGTGTGAGAAATTCCGACTCTGGGGTGTGTGAGGAAAAAGTGCGTGCCAAGGAGTGAGGGTGCTGGCGAGAGTGAGTCGGTCGTAGCGCGTGTGCGAGGGAGCACATGGAAGCGCGGTGTGGTGAGTGTTACAGAGGGTGTGACGGGAGAGTGTGCGCAAGAGTGTGCGCGAGAAAGGTGTGTGATGGACAGGTGCATGGGGAAAGAGTGCGCTGTCAAAGGCAAGGAAGAATGCACGCCTGTGGTGAGTGTTACAGAGGGTGTGACGGGAGAGTGTGCGCAAGAGTGTGCGCGAGAAAGGTGTGTAACGGACAGGTGCATGAGGAAAGAGTGCGCTGTCGGGAGTAAGGGTGAGTGCGTTGTCAAGAGTGGAGGTGAGAGTAGTAAGAGTGACACGGAGCGTGAGTTGGTTGTGACAGGTGAGGAAGGAAGCACACCTGGAATGGTAGAGCGTGAGTGGGAATGCACGCTGGAATTGGTAGTGAGGAACGTGGTTGGGTGTGCGAATGAGAGCACACCTGTGATTGTCACAGAGGAGGTGACCGAGGAGGGGGCGCGAAGAGGTGTGTTGGTGAGGTGTGCGACCAACGAATGTGTGCCAAAGTGTTCGGTGGTCAGGTGTGTGACCAAGGCTGTGAGTGGAATGAGGGTACCTGGGTGTGTAAGGAAAGGTACGAGGAGCATGGGAACGGCTGGATGTGTGAGCAAGGAACGGGCTGCGGGGTGTCAGCATGCAGGTGAAGCATCGACGTTAAACGGAGCAGCGGTTAGGTCGACTTTTAGCCGAATCGGGCCCTCGGTGCGTGCTGGGCCTCGCTTTGAACGGCCGCGTCCGTGCTCCACTAGGCGGAGCGGGCGGCTGGATAGGAAGGGTCGTCATGGCGACCACTTTTTGTTGAGGCATTCCGGCAGGTCGAGATCGAGCCATGGGATGGCTCCACGCCGAGGTGGTGCGTGGGATCTCGGCCCGGGTAAGCCCCCGTCCCTGCACCGAGTGCCGGACGCGTCCAGCCGCTGGCACAACACAACCCGCATTCATGGCTTGGCTTTACGAAGCCGGGCTTTGGACAGGAATTGGCGCACCGAGAGGCAGTAGTGAGTAGACCGTGTGATGAGGATAGTGTTTTGGCCCCAAAATTAGAGAAAAACAAAATTTGATGATTGGCAAAGGAGTGGCAGTAATGATTGGCAGATGATGGGCAGTGATTGGCAAATTTTTGATTTGTTGAAATTTGATGTGCAAAATTGGTAGTGAGCGATGGGCCCGGTGGGTAAGGGTGGCATCCCTGCCACCCTTCCCATGGTGGGGCAAATGCGCTATAGCTTATGGGGTGTATGGCAGTGAAAACTAGCCCGGGTGGGTTAGGATATTGATAGGGACCTAGAAGATGACATTAGGTAACGTTAAGGTTAGTTAGTGACTGATACCTGTAGTGGGGACGCAGGTAGATTAGTATGGATGATAATGACGTGGGAGCGCAATAGTTTAAAGGGACGACTGGGAAGCGCAAGTTTCAGAGGGGGGTAGTTAGCTGAGATGATGCCGTGTGTGTGAGGATTGAACAGGTGAGGATTGAACAGGTGAGGATTGAACAGGTGTGATCGAACAGGTGTGATTGCACAGGTGTGCAACTGGACAGGTGTGTGGAGCAATGGATGAGTAGTGAGTGTGGTGGATCAGCGCGAAGGCGCTTGGGGAGAGAAGGGTGCAGGTGGCACCAGGTGTGAGAGCACAGGTGTGCAAGCGCAGGTGTGTGGAATATATGGAGCAGAGAATGAGTGGTGTGGAGAGAGTTGGAGTAAGTGGTACGGAGTGGTGTGCATGGTGCGTAGGTGTGGATGGGGGAAGAGTGGACCCCTTTCACGAGTACCCGGGGCGGGTAGTGTAAGTGTTAGGTAGAGGGTATAGGTAAATTGTGGTTGGATATTGGCATTTGTGGTGCGGTTGCAGAATGGTATTGTGGATGGGTGCATTAGTGTTGTGGAAATGGCTGGGCGTGTAGCCTGTTAGTGTGTGTAGTTGGTTGGGCACTCCGCCACTGTGAGGATGTCGGCCAGGTGAGGCCGCAGGTGGGCTCTGGGAGCCGGTAGAGTTGTGGATGGGGCCCGAGGATCCGGAGGACGGACCCGGGTAGCCCAGTGCCAGAGAGGGCACCGAGTGGGGAGAGCGCCAGGGGGCCTGCCCCAGTTAGATAGGTTAGGGTGAGGAGCTAGGTAAGCTCGGGTGGCAACTACAGTGGTGGAGGTGTGCAGGTGGGTAGACCTGCTGGGAGAGGTACACGTCGCAGCCCAGAAATTGTGCTAGAGCACCGGGAGATGAATCGGGGGAGTGAGACCCCAAATGGAGAAGCACCACAGTTTGGTCAATGGGAATTGGTTATTAGAACCCATAGTGTAAGTTGGCCAATGGATTGGCAGGGAGAGACCCCGGGTAGTGTAAAGTGTGTTAAAGTCATTTAGAGGATAGTTAGGATGAAGGATCTCCTCGCACCATCTGCATCCACTCACCTGAGGTAACAGGTACTCCACACCATGCCATGTTTTGATTATTTTTTATGATGCAAATGTTAGGATTTGTGAGACGCATCACGACGTGGATGAGACATTGGGGTGATTCCATCTCTCCCTCCTTAGGAGGGACTGATGATGAATTGGTGATGGCAAATTTTGATGTTGAGTTGGAGATGGCAAATTGTGATGAGAGTTGGAAATGGCAAATTTGATTGGTTAGGAGGGAGAGAAGACGAATTTGGTTTATGGGAGGAACGGGGAAGACAGTAGGGACGTTTGTTGATTTGTAAAGTAGATGTTTATGGGTAGTGTTGTGTTTTGTGGATACAGTAAGGGGTAAGGGAGGGGCAATGTAGGTTACCTGGTGGGGGGGGGGGGGGCGTACGGTAGGAACGTACCTGTCTCACCTGGTTCCCATGTGCCCCTAGTGTGCATTACCTAATGTTGCGTGCACTTTTGCGCCCTTACCACCTTACTCACTTGTCTTCTTCTTTTGTCTCCAACCTCCGAGGATCTGGCTTTGGGGCAGAGAGAGAGGAGAGAGAGGTGCTGGCTACGCAGTTGTGGGCCTGCACTTTCGCTGCTTGCTGCCGGGATCGATACACCATATGGACCGCAAAGTTTGTGGCCGCCCACCATGGACCGCAGTTCTTTTGCGGGCAAGCACCACCCGTTGATGGACCTATGGGTCAACGTGGCACCTATGCCATACAGGTGAACCACTTTTAGTTGGCCCCCTGACGGCCACAATACAGAAATGGACGCGGTTGGCGCCTTTCTTTATTTTTGAAAGAAGCAAGAAGGCCAAGTGCACCACACGAAGAGCAAGAGACACCTGCAGGGTTAGGGGTTGTTGTTTTTATTTTAATGAACAATGGTGACTGCACCGATTGGTGCTTGGGGTGGTGCTTTTGGTGCTTGAAAGGGGTGCTCTGCACATTATTAAAGGCCGTAAGGCCACAGAGCACTCGTGGGTTGGTGTATCGATGCTGGCATGCGTGCTCTCTCTATGCATAACATCTGCATGTGTTCCTCCAAAAACAGGTCCTGGATCGTAGTGTAAATATCAGTGTAGTCATTGTAAATAATGCTCCCCACCGTAAATGTATAGTTTGAGAATTCTTTCCGCGATTCGGTTATCCTGTGGGTGTGTTTCTGTGAGGAGAAGGGTGCAACGTCGCAGGGGGACATATTTACTCATTTGTGAACATCTGTAAAACTGTCGCACTCAGGGTAGAGTTAATAGTAGAGGGAACTACATCTGAGTGCCACACTAAAGTAGGTAAAAATTTATCGGGTCGGGACGCCCCGAGGGTAGAGAAGGGTGCAATGTTGCGGATATGGGATTTGGCCTCCATATCCGCTTGTAAATATTCCCCTATTTCCCCAATACTCCCCAACTATCCCCAATCCCCCATTCCCTAGTCCCATTGTCTGTAAACAACACTCTGTAGAACCGACCTTCCCCTTTTTCCCCCATTAAATGTCGTGCCCAGGTTCACCGCATCTCACGTAGACAACTATAGGACATCTTGCTAGTTATTCTTAGTCTATGTCAGTTAAGGACTCGTTTCCATTAATTCTGACTCTTCGTTGCACCAGAATGTGATTGTATGGCACCAGTAGTGAGTTTAGGACCTCCCCATACCTCCTCCCATCTTCCTCATGAAACAACAACAACAACAACAACTACAACAACAGCGCGCGGGGAGTGTGCGTCCTCACTCCGGCTTGGTTAGCCGCCATTGCCCATGTGCGCCCCTTCGGGGTTACCACGAAGGGGCTGACTGTCGGCCCCTCGTCAAGGGCGGAGCCCGGTAACCCCCCGCACCCAATAAGAAGCAACGGGCCGATTCCATCTGGGGCGGAGCTAACGAGCCGAGGGCGTGTCACTCCCCGCTGGATATACGCAGCCACTTACCGGACGTGACGTCAGATGCGCCCCCAGCTTGGAAAGAGAAGTCGCCACCTCCGAGCGCTGAGAGACCTCCCGCATCTCTGGACCGGACCGGGTCGATTCTGCCCCTGAGCCAAGGTGCACCTTGAGCCTCGACTACCTGCCCTTCCTTGCCATCAATCCCGGTGTGAGTCAGTCTTGTCCTGTTTATCTGTGGTCTGTCGGGGTTACTATAAGACCGTGATTAAGTGCCTACCTTCCTATGCTGTCCCTCTTGTCCTTGTAATCTCAACGTTCCGAAATATTATAACCTCCTCCGGAGGTCTTGAGAACTGTACCCCTGGTGTCGTGTCATTTAACCCAGCCGTTGTGTCCTTTCCTCAATTGATTTAGCGTAGCGCGACTCGGCCAACGTTCGAGTATAATCGGGTAAACTGTGCAGACGCGGTCATACCAAACCGCTCGGTAAACCAACATCCACAACCGCGTCTGTAACAATATATATATACATACATATAGATATATATTGTTACGGTCCGCGGCTGAGATGTTACTTTTACCGAGCGGAGGTAACCACGGCCGAACAGTTTTTTCTCGACTCACCCGATTCACCCAGACGTTGGCCGTATCGCGCCACAGCTACTCAATGTGGGAAAACTCTAAAGCGACCGAATGCAAAGAGGAAGAAGAAGACGTACAGAAGAGTAACGGGGTTTATTGTTTACACGCACATAAGCAGAAAGAGCAGTCACGATTATTTACAGGGGACATGAGACGCAGGTGACAGTGCAAATGACTAGCTTACCTAACAGGCTTAATTAATACCCAGGACAGAACAAACGAAGACACAGACTCACGCGGGGAATTGCAGAGTGGATTGGCTGGAAGGAGGAATGTTCAGCTCGGACCACAAGCTGGAAGGCTTGGCAGGGCGCACAGCAAGCCGGGCCTCGTCAGGCTGGGAGCGAGCAGGGCGACGGCGGCACGCGTATCTCGCTGCACGCGGCCGGGGCTGGTTGTCGCTACACGTCTCGGGCTCTTTTGGGTCTTCCCCTTCTTTCTCCCAAATCGTCTGACGCGTCCTTCTCTCCTTGCGCACTTGTCTCTCTGAAGGTCGTCTCTTTTCAGACTCAGAACTCATCTGCTTGGGGAACGTCCCGCAGCGGGTTATATATGCCCCGCCCCTCAACCTTTGCGAACCTCCTTGATCTTTCTTGCCACACCCTCTCGAAGTCCAACCCCTTGTTTGTGGTTGGTTGAGTGGGGCTTGCTCACTCCTCCCCTCTCTGATGAGGTGGGGACCCGCCTTTCTTCCCCAACCCTGCCTCGTGGCCAATGGCGGCTTTGGAGGGGATGTAATTGCCAATCGAGGCTTGGCAATGACGAAAGGGGGAAATGGAGGTTTTTGGGAATGGGAATGAAGGGAATCTATCTCTTTCACTTGGTGCAATGGAGTGTCATTTTAATGGAAGACAAGGCCTTACTCTAAAACACATAATAAGATATAAGCTACTGAACAAGGGTTTTATCGTGTCCTGCAATGTGGTGTTTATGGATTTAACTACCGAGACGCCCTTTTTATCTTTACACAACTCTGGAGGCAGGAGGGGCCATATCCAACAATGTTACACAACAATTTCCAATACAATACAATAAAAAAAATGCCATCCTCATATCCGCAACACTGCACCCTCCTCCTCTTAGGCACTGCCCGGGCCTACAACTTTTTTTTAGTGTGACACGTAGATGTAGTTCCCTCGACTTTTAACCTGACCCTGAGTGCGACAGTTTTAAAACATAGATAAATATGTCCCGCTGCTCCATTGCACCCTGCCTAACAGACTCACGCCCACAGCTAACCAAATTGCGGAATGGTCTTCAAACTATACATTGACGGTGGGGAGCATTATTTACAATTGACACTACTTTTATTTACAAGACTAACCCAGGACCTGTAATTGTTCTTTCTGGGGGGGGGGGGGGGGAAGACAGTCTGCTCTGCATCGATGCACCATGAAAGCACCCAAAAACGCACCAATACACCCCCAAGCACCAATCGGTGCAGTCACCATTGTTCAATGAAAATAAAAACAACAACCCCTAACCCTGCAGGTGATCTCTTGCTCTTCGGCTCCCTCTGCTGGCTATTATTATTTCTTACAGTTGTTGTCATTTTCTTTGCTGGCGGCCTATTTGCAATAAAACTTGCCCAAATGTGTCCATTTTATTTATTTTATTTATGGCCCACAGGGCTGACTAGTGTGGTTCACCTGTGGGGCATCGGTGCCCTGTGGCCAAGGTCCGCCAGCAAGATTTCGGGCCCTCATGGCCGGTTCCAGCAGAGGGGCCATGCCCCAACCCATCGGGTCCATAAGTGGTGCTCGGCCACAGACATGTGGTCCATAATGTGGTGCATCGATGCAGACAGCTGGTTCTGGGAGTTCCGGGCGCACAATGGCCGCCTCACGCACGCTCCCCTTGGCGCCCAATGGCGCACAGGTCATGTGGGAGACAAAAGGGGGAAGACAGATGAGCGAGGGGTAAGGTCACAAGGGTACACATCAATAAGGCAATCCAAGGTGAAATGCGTACGGAGGGCGAAGTGAGAAAGCTCGTCCCTACCGTACGTCACCCCCCTGTCACCTACACTACCCTTGCCCTTACCCCATATGTACAAAATCTACACATTTACAAATTCGTCGCTACTGTCACGTCTTCCCCATATTTCCCCTATACCAAATTCGTCTTCACAATCCCTCTACTTCAAAATTTGCCATCATCAATTCATCATCAATCCTCATAAGGAGGGAGAGATGGAACACAAAGTACAATGTCACACCCACGTCATGATGCGTCTCACAATCCAAAACATTTGCACATAAAAATAATTAAACATGGCATGGTGTGGAGGTACGTCATCTCAGGTGAGTGGATGCAGATGGTGCGAGGAGACTTCAATCCTAACTATCCTCTTAATGACTTTAACACACTTTACACTACCCGGGGTTTCTCCCTGCCAATCCCTTGGCCAACTTACCCTATGGGTTCTAAAAACCAATTCCCATTGACCAAACTGTGGTGCTTCTCAATTTGGGGTCTCACTCCCCCGATTCATCTCCCGGTGCCCTTGCACAATTTCTGGGCTGTGACGTGTAGCTCTCCCAGCAGGTCTACCCACCTGCACACCTCCACCACTGTAGTTGCCACCCGAGCTTACCTAGCTCCTCACCCTAACCTAACTAACTGGGGAAGGCCCCTCCTGGCTCTGTCACCCCACTCGGTGCCCTCTGGCACTGGGCTACCCGGGTCCGTCCTCCGGATCCTCGGGCCCCATCCACAACTACCGGCTCCCAGAGCCCACCTGCGGCCTCACCTGGCCGACATCCTCACAGTGGTGGAGTGCCCAAACCAACTACACACACTAACAGGCTACACGCCCAGCCATTTCCACAACACTAATGCAGCCATCCAAACATCATTTTTCCACCCGCACCACAGATGCCAATATCCAACTACAATTTACCTATACCCTCTACCTAACACTTACACTACCCGCCCCGGGTATTCGTGATGGGGGTCCACTCTTCCCCCATTCACACCTTCGCACCATCCACTCCACTCCACGATTTCCACCATACTCACTCCACGACCATCCATTCCAATACTCCAGATATTCCACACTACCATCTATTCCATACAACCATTCTCCATACACCTGTTGGTGCACACCTGTGCACTCACACCTGGTGCCACCTGCACCCTCCTTCCTTCCTGGACCATTTGGTCAACACCACACGCAATCACCATTACTCCCTCATACACTGCTCCATACACCTGTTCAGTTGCACACCTGTGCAATCACACCTGGTGCCACCTGCACCCTCCTCCTCTCCTGGACCATTTGGTCAACACAACGCACAATCACCTTCTCTCACTCAAACACTGCTCCATACACCTGTTCAGTTGCACACCTGTGCAATCACACCTGTTCTTCACACACTTTTCACAATACACTTCTGAATTCACCTCCAACACTCACACGGCATCATCTAAACTACCTGTTGCCCTGCTAACTTAGTGCTCCCCATCTTCCCTTTAAACTAAGCACATACCACGTCATTATCATCCACACTAATCTACCTGCGTCCCCACTACAGGTATCCTTGTCACTAACTAACCTTACGGTTACCTAAGGTCATTTCTCTAGATCCCTACACACGATATATCCTAACCCACCCGGGCTAGTTTTCACTGCCATAAACCCCATAATCTAGTGCTCCTTTGCCCCCCTCTGTGAGGGATGACAGAGTTGCCATCCCACCACATCGGGGACGTTCCACTACCAATTTTGCTCACCAAATTTCAGCCAATCAAAAATTTGCCAATCATCTGCCAATCACTGTACCATTACCAATCATCACTCTGCCAATCCTTTTGCCAATCATCAAATTTTGTTTTTTTCTAATTTCGGGTCCAGACCACTATCCTCATCATCACAGTCTACTTACTAGTGCCTCTCGGTGCGCCAATTCACTTCTACAGCCCGGCTTCGTAAAGCCGAGCAATGAATGCAGGTTGTTTGGTGCCGGCGGCTGGATACGTCCGACATTCGGTGCAGGGAAGGAGGTTTACCCGGGCCGAGATCCCACGCACCACCTCGGCACGGAGCCATCCCATGGCCCGATCTCGACCTGCCGGAATGCCTCAACAAAAAGGGGTCGCCATGACGACCCTTCCTATTGGGCTGCCCGCTCCGCCTAGTGGAGCACGGACGCGGCCGTTCAAAGCGATGCCCAGCGTGGATCGCGTACGGCGGTCCTTTCGAACCCGCCATGGTTCGGATCCCCGCTGGTCCTCGCGGCACGCGAAGCTTCCCGACGCGCACCGAGGGCCCGATTCGGCTATGTCGTTCTAACCTCTAACCCGGTTACCGTCGATGCCTCACCTGCATGCTTACACCCCGCAGCCCGTTCCTTGCTCATACATCCAGCTGTTCCCATGCTCCTCGTCATTGCACCTTCTCTAACACACCCAGGTACACTCATTCCGCTCACAGACTTGGTCACACACCTGACCACCGAACACCTTGGCACACATTCGTCGTTCGCACACCTCACCAACACACCTCTTCGCGCCCCCTCCTCGGTCACCTCCTCTGTGACAACCACAGGTGTGCTCTCACTCGCACACCCAACCACGTGCCTCACTACCAACTCAAGTGTGCATTCCCACACACGCTCTACCAATACCATTCCAGGTGTGCTTCCTTCCATTCCAGGTGTACATCCTCTCTCACCTGTCACAACTAACTCACGCTCCGTGTCACTCTTACTACTCTCACCTCCACTTTCGGTCACGCACTCACCCTTACTCTCGCCAGCGCAGTCTTTCCTCATGCACCCGTCCGTTACACACCTTTCTCACGCACACTCTTGCGCACACTCTCCCGTTACACCCTCTGTAACACTCACCACAGGCGTGCATTCTCCCTCACTCTTGACAGCGCACTCTTTCCCCATGCACCTGTCCGTTACACACCTTTCTCGCGCACTCTCTTGCGCACACTTTCCCGTTACTTATGCCGTAACACTCACCACAGGTGTACACTCTCTCGTTACATCCTCTGTAACACTCACCACACCGCGCTTCCATGTGCCCCCTCGCACACGCGCCACGACCGACTCACTCTCGACAGCACCCTCACTCCTCGGCGCGCACTTTTTCCTCACACACCCCAGCGTCGGACATTCTCGCACCCCTCCTCTTTCGCACACCAGACCTGTCGCACACTTCACCAACGGCCTCTCACGAACACCCGGATCCAAATCAACCCCCAAGCCGACTGAAGCTTTCCTCACATCATATACATTGCCGAATATATCGCCACTCACCTTGGCACCTCGTCTCCGCACCTCCTTCACCACCTGCAAACTCTTTATTTGGTTAGTGAGCACATAATCATGATTTGAACACAGACCTTGCACATATTCCATCACCTCCTCCTGTATTTCTCTCTTAGTTTCTGTCCGTCTCTTCTTAATTTCACTCACCTCTTCTTCCACCTCCTCTAATTTTTCCTTTACCTCCTTCGTTTCCCGGTGCGTCTCCTCTATCTCGTCCTCTAAGGCTACCTTGACCGTCTCTATGTGCGTCCTCACCTCTCGGTCCTTTGTCTCCATTATCTCTGTCACCTCGTCCAACCTCATTGTCAGTCCCTCACGTACCATCTGACATTGCCTCTGGGTCGCTATTAAGTCGTCCTTGATGTCTCTTTGTGTCGCTTTTAACCCTCCTAGTGTCAAGTCGTAGATTCGTTATTGCTAAGAATTCTGTATAAGACGTCTTGAATAATATGTTATGATTTTAATGTTGCTTATATGCTATTTTCATAAAGTTAATAAAAAGGTTTTTGCTTCGTTTTAGTTTAAAATGAGGAAAGGCTCGCTTGGGTCGTGCTGGACAATTGTATACGTGTGCTTTTTCGAGGCTCGATAAGGCCGGTCGTAAAATCACGCTCACATGCGCGTGATTTTGTGTAACGCTAGTAGAATGATTAGATTGCAGACATAAACCTATCGTTAAAACCATATATATTTTGTATTAATCACAGCGACGCTTGACTCTGTATAAACATGCTTTGAATTACTCATTTGAACAAACCCATATATTTTATGGTCTTATCTGGCCAAGCATGCACTCTTCTCTCTGTGAGTTACATTTTTCGTCACCTCGGAGCTTTGAAACTATATCTGGTCCGAATGATAAGGAAGGGCTGACTCCCCCGAATGACAGAGCGGATGACGGTGGGGGCTAGGATGACGGCGAGGGACTCTCGCCAGTCGCTTTGTTCTCTCGGAGATTTTCTGATAAACTTGTCAAGTATTTATACGGACTGCGAATCAATGTGCTTCAGGAAGGCTAGACGTGGCATGAAGCTGGTTCTTGCTGTAGATGTCTGTCTCCTCCGGATCTGTATAAGTTGGTTTTTAATAAAAGCTGCGTCATTTTCAAACTGTTTGTGGACTTCTTTTGCAAACGAAGAGCCGCTTCTTCACAGATGGTACCAGGAGTGGGGTGCAGCACCGGACGACGGGAAACGGAGCCCGAGGGACAGGAGGAAGGCTGCCTGAGGCCGGCGCCGGCACGCTGATTTGATTAAAGGTGGGAGTTGTTTTATATCAGAGGGCTATTATTCCAAATTCGTATCTTCCTCCCTCGAGCGGATCTAGTCTCCCTGTCTCCGCGCTGCCTGCACTCGAACAGAAATTGTAAGTAAAGGCTCATTTTAGGCCTCAGAATGACGTGGCTTTGTTAAAGCCAGGATAAACAATTAAGGATACCAGTAAGGACTTAACAGTAAGCTTAAAGTTACAGTTAGCACCAGGAGGGGAAAATGAGGTCGGACAGCCATATAGGTTGAAGCCAGGTGGCCAAGATTTTTCCAGGAAGGAACAGCCCAGAGACAAGATGGGGTATGCCATTGCATGCCAGGGAACGAAGGGCTGTGGCTAACTTAAGAGGGCCATAAGAACATGGCCAGTAAAAGGATTTGCGCAGGATATCGGTAAAGATAACGTTCGATAAGGGTAACGTTATAAGTTAACAAGGGAAAGGGGAAAATGAGGTCGGACAGCCATATAGGTTGAAGCCAGGTGGCCAAGATTTTTCCAGGAAGGAACAGCCCAGAGACAAGATGGGGTATGCCATTGCATGCCAGGGAACGAAGGGCTGTGGCTAACTTAGAGGGCCATAGGAACATGGCCAGGAAAAGGAAAACGCGCAGTAGGTAGGCTTGACAAGTAAGTAAGCAGTTAAGCAAGTAAATCAGCGATTGATGCCGCTGGACCAGATGCCAGACCAAGACCCCCCAACCCCCCCAAGACCTGAGCTCAGTTCCGGGGCTCTAGGCAACACCCCCCACCCCCCCAAGACCTGAGCTCAGTCCCGGGGCTCTAGGCAACACCCCAACACCCCGCCCTGCCTTCCCTTTTTCACCTCAACCCACCCCGTCCAACCCGTCCCAAAAATCCTTTTCCTTGAATGAGAGACGTAACATGAATGAGGAATGAATGTATATTGGGATGTTAATTGACGTGTGTATCTGGCCAATGTATTTGTCTGTATGACATATGCAAAGCAGAGGGTTTCGGTGTGAAGCTTTGTAAGTGGTCTACTTGACATTCCCTAGCGACTATCCGAGGGAACAGGTGAGGTCCTGAACTGAGTCCGGATTTTCATCTGTTTGGGAGTGTTGGGATTCGTGTGGAGGCACGAGGGTGCGCGCCAGGACGGAGGGCGGCGTGGCGTCGTCGCGTTGAGATGGTTGTGCCAGGTCGATCGGCGATCTCTGAATTTAAATCGGATTCTTGTCGTGTGTGTTGTGAAATTAACGTCTATCCGAGAATCCTGGCGATGTTCGTTTAATTAAAGTGTGGTACAAACCTGTGTTTCCGCCGTGCGGCTCCGTGGAAGTTTGGGTAGAGTTATTGTGCGTTCGGGCAGGAGCCGAGCGAGCCGCGAGTCACGGGTGTGCTGTATGAGGTTGCTCGGAGGATGTGTGCCCAAATGCATTGTGGGTCATTGCGACTTTGATGGATGTCGGACGTTCATGTCAGACGAGCCATGTCAGAATAGTGAGCACCTGCGACATACATGCCAGGCAATGTCACAGGACGAATACGTTATTTAAGATGGATTTATAGGATGGATGGATTTATTTAAGATGGCTAAAATAAACGATTTCAAGACAGAGTAATTAATTTCCGGTGCCAAGTTCCAACAGGAAGTCTTGTTCATACAGTAAGTGAGGTACAGTGCGGAGTGGCGGCTGGAAGATGCATCGATGCATTTGTGTTGATCGATGCGCCGGACAAAGGGTTTGCTGGCGAGCGATGCTGGTAAGGTTAAGTTATTAAAATTCAATAATTTGAGCAGAAATGTCACGTTTTCAACAAAACGCTTATCCGAGGAAGGAGGACGATCGAGGTTTCAACTGTCGGTATGTGGTGTGGCTTGTGCCAAGGTGTGCGGTGGTCAGGTGTGTAACGAAGCCATTTGTCCAGTGTCAGGAGTGGGATGGGAGCGGAATGAGTGTACTTGGGAGGATATTGTTCCAGGTACAAGACAAGATGCTCTTGCAATGACGGGGGGCAAGGAGACACCTAGATGTGTGAATAAGGTACGTCGAATGGTTGTCGGAGGTTGTGGTTTCATTGCTGTCTGTTCTGTGGAGTTATATTTCTGAGGCATGGATTTCAAGGAGGAGGTGTGTGCCCCGAGAAGATTGTGGGTCGCAGATTGGGCACTCTGGGTGGACACGGGGGTTGCAGTTGTGTGGGCGCGAGGAGGTTTGTTGATGAAGCGTTGTGCGAACGAGGAGGGATGTGCGAAAGGTGCACCAGGTAGCAAGGGTGCTGCATTGTAAAGCACGCCTCGTACGGACGTTCCTGGGCGGATTGTGACGGTTGTTGGATTCGTAGAAGTTAGCATTATGCTATGTAGAGCCACATTAATGGTCATTTGTCCATTGTCACCGGACTTGCATTACTTGTGGGATAATAAAGCGCTGGTTACCCCAATTTGAAGTTTGACCCTTCGAAGTTTATTTGACCTTTGTTCGAGATTTGTAAGGGAAAGAGGTCGGAGATAATTCACTAACCTTGGAAGAACGACAGGCTGTCAGTCTACTGGAGGTTGATTTAACGGCAGGATATATAGGACTTAAATCTGGAGAATATCGGGACATTATATTGTGGGTTAAAACTGAAATCACGTACGTAATTAGTGAACAGAGAATATCGGGACATTATATTGTGGGTAAAACTGAAATCATGTACGTAATTAGCGAACAGAGAATATCGAGTTCTGTTTGTCGTTGTAATTGTCGTTGATGTCCCGATTCAGGGGTCTCAAGAAATAAACAGACTTCCGGTGCCGACCGGAAGCGTCAGGTACAGTACGCTTGAGTTTAATTTAACCGGGCCGAGCACAGTGACGTGTGTGACCGAGCAATGGGGATAGTCATGGTAAATGGAGGACAATTGGGAAGATGCAAAGAGATGCAAGTAACATGAATTAAGTTGTGGTATCAAGAGGTGGGTGCTGTATATTGGTATATTGGTACACCAAGTAAGTATATTGTGGTTATTATAACTCGCTGATTATAGGGGGCGCCGGGCGCACCAAGTACAGATCGGGTTGCATGGTGGAGCAGGCGCAGGGTGGAACACCCCGTGTGGTTGGAGGTTGAAATGCAGTGAACATGCCCGATTTTGGCTTTGCGAGGCTCCGGATAGAAATTGGCATTTCGATACTGTGGATTATATTGTGCCTGCCCGGAAAGGTGATGTCCTGTGCTGGGGCTGGCGACATGCCTCTGTTATTTGTCTGTCTGTCGGTCTGATTGTAAGTCTTTGGTACTGGGAGGGCTAATTGAGTGCTCAGGCGTCATTGTTCCATGGAGGCAGGTACTGTGAGTCACAAAATGTAAATGTAACACAGAGAGATGGACAGGACAACAATGGAGTTTATATGGACGGGTTTGGGGCAGTTTCAATCTGACGATTACAGAGTGCTTTGTTCTGTTCACGAAACATGTAAAATTCATGGAGTTGAAGTGGTTTGCAAGAAGGCAGCAGAGTCAGTACTGGGATGCAACCTCGTCCAGGGGTTTTGGTCCAGCCTGCAAGGAGTCCAGGGGCTTGTTTCAGGGCTGGGTCGCCAAAAATGGGATGCTGTGCCCATCTGGATGTAAAATTATCCATCAAGGACGGGGAATGATGTGCAGTGTGATTGGGTAAGAGGTAAAGGCCATAAAACACCAACCCCATGAGGAACGAAATAAATGGAGACGTCGACAATGGTGTCAGAAGCGGTGGTTGGGATCACATGATGGTTGGGATTGAAGAACAACCTACTGGGATTTCATGATGGGCAACAGTGTATGAGTGAGTAATTGTGATCTGTTTAAGTGTAAGAGGCGGTGGAGAAGAAAGGGGTGATGAAAAGTTATTTGTTTTAGTGTGAAGTAGGTTGGTTGCTTATTTGTCACAGTAAGATGAGAGTTGTGTTTTTAAGCTTGGTCTTTGAATGAATTGTTGCTTGGAATGTGTTGATTGGAAAAGTGATTTCTGATCGCTGATCCGATCTGGTTTTGAATTGTTTGATTTAATTTTGAGTTGATCTGGAAACAAAGACAGATGGGATTAATGTGTATATCAGGAACATTTTGGAAAAGAAATATGGATATATGACATTACTAAAATATAACCAAGCAATTGAGAGTTCTTGGGTTAATGGGATATAAATAAATGCATCTACAAGTTGATGGTTTATAAAATTTTAGTTCTGGATGATACTTAAACGATGAACAATGTTGGCAATATACAAAGAATGTGACTTGTTTTTTGGGGGGAAAACATGTGGTTTAAAAATGGTTGGCTAAGTTTTAAAGATGGAGATGTTTCGCAGAACTCTTATGATTATTTATATGAGTGGTGGACTATTCCATGGCGAAGCATTTTTCAGTTTATTGAAAGTTGGATTTTGTAAAATAATGGTTTAATATAACCACAGTAGAAAATAATATACAGATTTGGGACATTTTGTAAACTTTCGAATAATGAGAAGATTCATAAAATTCATAAAAGGTGGATACTGGGAAACCATCGATGTTGGGGGCAAAGTTATGGGTGGATTTGGTGAGTGGTTTTGGGCAAACGAAGATTAATTTAGATTTATCATAGTTAAGTTCGAGGAAGTTGATTTGAAGCCAGAATTTTATTTGGATGCCAGAAAGGAGAAAGGAGATGCTGAAAGCCAGAAAGGAGATGCTGTTGTCTACTCTGAATGACAGGTGGTGGTATCCAGGGCGCTGAGGAGTTTGTTCACGTTGTAAAGTTTGTTTATTTATTTGTTTATTTAGTTTGTTTATTGTAGAGAAGAGTGCTTTTGGGATTCCGGAGCCAGAGTGGATAATTTGAGAGTAGTAGGTGGAGTAGAGGACATCTTTGCAGTGCTGTAGGTGGTCCTTGTAGGCTTGGGAGTGAACTGATTTGGGTTTAATAGGCACAAGCTGGTCTAAACAGGGTGAGGAGGATGGTGTGATTGATGATGTCAAAGGAGGCGTTGAGGTGAGGAGGATGAAAATGTTGAGGTTGCCGGCGTCAGAGGAGAGAGAAGGTCGCTGGTGATTTTGAGGAGAGCAGTTTCAGTACTGTGGCTGGAGCAGAATCCGGATTGGGATGTTTCATACAGGTTATTGGCAGAGTGGTGATGTTTGAGTTGAGTGGCCACAGCACGTTCCAAAACTTTTGACAGAAAGGGTAGGTTGGAGATGGGTCTGAAGTTATTTAGGGTGTCAGGGTTTAGTCCAGGGTTTTTCCAGAATGGGGGTGAAGTTTCACGAGTTTTTGGGGAAATCGGTATGTGAAGCTGGATTAAGTTGGAACTGCTTGATGAGCCATGGAGATGGATTGGGTTTTGTTGTTGGTTGTCTGGGAGTTCGGTTGTTGCATTGCCAAAGGTTTCTGTGTGGTGGACACACTCGTTGGCTGTTGTCTTGTGTGACGTGGATGGAGATGTATGTGGCTGTGTGTGGCTGCCTGGAGTCGGGAAGGCGGCTACAGTGGTTGATATTGGTTGTGGATTGTCCGGGGTGCTTCGATTTGCATAGGGGGTGAAGATTGGGATATTACATTATTTTAAGTAAGTATTGGCATGAGTAATTACATAAGTAATTATGAGTTATTATGAGTATTAGTTATGAGTAAGTGATTATTACCTTCGCAAAAGCGGAAGGTTATGTTTTGATCGCTGTGTATTTATTTGTATGTCTGTGTGTGTGTGTGTGTGTATGTGTATGTTATTCGCATAACTCAAAAAGTATTCAACCGATTCGCATGAAATTTGGTGGGATGATAGGTTATTATCCGGGAACCATT
This sequence comes from Myxine glutinosa, assembly GCF_964187855.1. Taxonomy (NCBI): domain Eukaryota; kingdom Metazoa; phylum Chordata; class Myxini; order Myxiniformes; family Myxinidae; genus Myxine; species Myxine glutinosa. The sequence goes on from NC_136270.1 coordinate 116,136,745, forward strand.
TGATTAGATTTTGGAATCGATCGGGTCAAAGGTCAAGGTCAAGGTCATGAAAAGGTCATGGATGTGATTACAATATCAAACTTTTGGCGGGATAGAATGGTTTAATTTGAAACAAATCTTCCCGCATGACAACGTAGGTGTGGCTTTGCTACACAGATCTTGTAGTCTTTTATTTTGGCAACAAAAGTAGCTGCGGCGAAGGTATGCGCTCTACCGAGTGCCCGTTCTAGTTTTAGTAAAGTTACATGTGTCGCTGTGTTGTGGATCTGGGGACAAGCTAGTTTGATGGGTACCCTGGGGTCTTCGGCGTGTCTATGTGTTTGGCTGTCTGTTACACCGGACTCTTGAATGGGTTTTCATGAGACGAATTTCAGACATAACAGTGAGAATCTATTTTGAGCGAATCACAGTGGGTGAGGAAAACATTGTGTGTGACCAGACACCAGAACTGACCAGAATTGAAATTGGAAGTAGACCAGGTTATTTCTATTATTTGTTTATTTGTGAAAATAAATAAATAATAGGGGGAGGTTAATGGAGGTTAATGGTGGTTTGTTTGTGTTAATGGAGGTTAATGGTGGTTTGTTTGTGTTAATGGAGGTTAATGGTGGTTTGTTTGTGTTAATTCTAGTTGAAACTCTAGCTGAAGTAATTTTCGTTTATTTTTATTATTTTATTGATTTTTATGATTTTGATTGATTTTTTGATTTGATTTGAGATTTGAGATGATTGATTTTTATTAATTTTATAATTTTATTTTTATTGATGTTGGAAACAGGTAATGGGATGCTGAGAGAAGGATTGAATTTAATTTGAATTGGACTGGATTAAATGGGATTGAATTTAAAAATTGAATATTGGATAAAATTGGATCCACTTGAAAAAAGTGGATTAGGAAATTGGGAAAAGGTGTTTGGTTTCTTCTTCCCAGGAGCGGGCACAGTCATGGATAGTTTCCGGATAGATAAATTGGCTTTGGCCCTAGAAAAGGTGGCAAACGACACCGCTACGGCTCATGACATACTATTGGATACGGTGATTCACATGCGTACAATGGTGATGCAGAATCGGGTGGCTTTGGACATGCTCTTGGCAGAGAAAGGAGGGGTATGCGGATTTATAGAGGGAAAATGTTGCACTTACATACCCGATCCATCTGAAGGAGTGTCAGCCGCAATAGTGAGACTAAGGGAAACTAGCCACGCCCTGACGATCGATCGGATCGCGCGCGAAAATTCTTATACATTTAGCTGGCTCACTGACTGGTTCCGGGGATGGACGGGCACCATAGTGAAGTGGTTATTGACCGCACTGGCTGTGATAATCGGGGTAGTAATTTGGGGGGCACTAATGAAATCTCTAGTCCTCCTCTGTATAAGAAAGTATTTTACAGGATGGAAAGTGAAGAAGCCGCCGACAACGACTATGGCTCTGACCACAGAGGCCGTCGACCTGAACGGGTCCTTCAACAAGGCAGTTGCGACCAACGCTCCAGAAAATTGTATTGAATTTTGTGACGACTGTGATACTTGTGTGGATCCCATGTGGGAACTGGCTGCTGCCTGTATGGATGTTTGTGATGACTGTGATACTTGTGCTGAAAACCCCTTGCGTGTACTGGCTAACGCCTCTTATGTATTACAAGCTGACAGCTGCACGCCCCCTTCCGACCCAACTATGGATCTGATTGCGACGCTGGGTCTGGCGGTCGAGGGACCCGACGTGGATATCTTAGACCCGCAAGCCGACCAGGCGCCCATGGGAGACTTTGACATAAAGGAAGTCCCTCTCTTTTCTCCAAATGTTTTAAGTTCAAATGCTTCAAGTGAATCGGATTTTTACGCTCTGTACCCTGATCAGGAAATTGAGACACAAGATACTGACGACATTTTGTATTCCCCAGAACAGCAGCACGTGAGGGACCTCATGGGCATGACCGTTGATTAACTTCGAAGATCTGCAAGGACTGCGTCTGCAAAGGGTGGGGGGAGCAAGTTCCGCAGGGGAGGTTGTGGGCCCTCTGGCGGGGCAGAACCTCATCTGGACCAGACGTCTTCGTTGTGGATCCGAAACGTTAATGGAATTTCATGTTCTGAGCCCTCAGGTTCAAAGCACGCACCACACGACACGTTCCCCAAATGCACGGGCGAGGCGCTATGGGCGCACGGTATGCCCTCGGGAGATACCCGCATTACACGATTGTCTTTCAATAAAGCCCGATGTGGCACGTTGTCTCTTAAGATACTTTGTCTCGACGAGACAAGAGGAAGGAATGTCAAGTCGTAGATTCGTTATTGCTAAGAATTCTGTATAAGACGTCTTGAATAATATGTTATGATTTTAATGTTGCTTATATACTATTTTCATAAAGTTAATAAAAAGGTTTTTGCTTCGTTTTAGTTTAAAATGAGGAAAGGCTCGCTTGGGTCGTGCTGGACAATTGTATACGTGTGCTTTTTCGAGGCTAGATAAGGCCGGTCGTAAAATCACGCTCACATGCGCGTGATTTTGTGTAACGCTAGTAGAATGATTAGATTGCAGACATAAACCTATCGTTAAAACCATATATATTTTGTATTAATCACAGCGACGCTTGACTCTGTATAAACATGCTTTGAATTACTCATTTGAACAAACCCATATATTTTATGGTCTTATCTGGCCAAGCATGCACTCTTCTCTCTGTGAGTTACATTTTTCGTCACCTCGGAGCTTTGAAACTATATCTGGTCCGAATGATAAGGAAGGGCTGACTCCCCCGAATGACAGAGCGGATGACGGTGGGGGCTAGGATGACGGCGAGGGACTCTCGCCAGTCGCTTTGTTCTCTCGGAGATTTTCTGATAAACTTGTCAAGTATTTATACGGACTGCGAATCAATGTGCTTCAGGAAGGCTAGACGTGGCATGAAGCTGGTTCTTGCTGTAGATGTCTGTCTCCTCCGGATCTGTATAAGTTGGTTTTTAATAAAAGCTGCGTCATTTTCAAACTGTTTGTGGACTTCTTTTGCAAACGAAGAGCCGCTTCTTCACACTAGTACCGCAGTGTTCCTTTGAACCTGCTCCACTAACTCTTTTTGTCCCTCCGTCAGCTGTTCCACCTCCTCTGTCAGGTCCTCTATTCCCCCCTGTAACCTAGCCGTTCCATTTCTCACTTCCTTCTCCATAGGCTTTTCACCTCGCTTTACCTCCTCGCGTACCCCCGAGACCTCCTCACTTACACCTCGTCGTATCTCCTCTTTCATCTCCTCCATCTCTTTTGTAGATGCCACCCTCATCTGTCCCAATTAATCCCTCTGAGCATCCAATTTACTTTCTAACCCGATTTTCACCTCCTCTATCTGCTCTCCCATTTGTTTAATTTCTCGGGCGGATTGCTCCCCAATCTCCCGCAATTTGCCTTCCATCCTATTTTCTAACCCCATTAACCCATTTTTCACCCCCTCTATCTGATTCTCCTGGGCAGCCATTCTATTTTCCACCCCCGTTAACCCATTCTTTACCTCTTTTATCCCGTTGTCTAACCCCTCAAATTGTTTGTCTAACCCCTCAACGGTACCCCTCGCTTCGTCCCTCATTGCTCCCATCATTCTGCTTTCCATTTTCTCACTATCAGCCCTCCTTCTGTCTTCCATTTGTTCCATACTGTCGTTTTTTTTCTGCATTTCCACCATGAATTGGGCCATGAAGGCTTGCATTTGGACCGCGCTCATTGGTTCCGCGGCCGTGGCCCCCTCAACCACGTGCGCGAGAGCGCCATTTTGTGCGCCTGATACCCCCTCAACCACACCTTCTTTACTCTCCTCCACCCTTTCCTCCACATACATTTCCCCGAGGTCCTGGGTCGATTCTACCCCGTCTATCTGTATCTCTCCCACCGGCATCCCGTCGCCTTGACCAGCCATGGCGCGATTTCAAAATTCGGGTTTTGCTTTACAACACAAATTTCCAGCAGCTCGTAATTTTGAGCGCGTTAAGCGCGCTTCGGGTCCGTATCTCACTCCCCGACACCAATTTGTTACGGTCCGCGGATTAGATGTTACTTTTACCGAGCGGAGGTAACCGCGGCCGAACAGTTTTTTCCCGACTCACCCGATTCACCCAGACGTTGGCCGTATCGCGCCACAGCTACTCAATGTGGGAAAACTCTAAAGCGACCGAATGCAAAGAGGAAGAAGAAGACGTACAGAAGAGTAACGGGGTTTATTGTTTACACGCACATAAGCAAAAAGAGCTGTCACGATTATTTACAGGGGACATGAGACGCAGGTGACACAGTGCAAATGACTAGCTTACCTAACAGGCTTAATTAATACCCAGGACAGAACAAACGAAGACACAGACTCACGCGGGGAATTGCAGAGTGGATTGGCTGGAAGGAGGAATGTTCAGCTCGGACCACAAGCTGGAAGGCTTGGCAGGGCGCACAGCAAGCCGGGCCTCGTCAGGCTGGGAGCGAGCAGGGCGACGGCGGCACGCGTATCTCACTGCACGCGGCCGGGGCTGGTTGTCGCTCCACGTCTCGGGCTCTTTTGGGTCCTCCCCTTCTTTCTCCCAAATCGTCTGACGCGTCCTTCTCTCCTTGCGCACTTGTCTCTCTGAAGGTCGTCTCTTTTCAGACTCAGAACTCATCTGCTTGGGGAACGTCCCGCAGCGGGTTATATATGCCCCGCCCCTCAACCTTTGCGAACCTCCTTGATCTTTCTTGCCACACCCTCTCGAAGTCCAACCCCTTGTTTGTGGTTGGTTGAGTGGGGCTTGCTCACTCCTCCCCTCTCTGACGAGGTGGGGACCCGCCTTTCTTCCCCAACCCTGCCTCGTGGCCAATGGCGGCTTTGGAGGGGATGTAATTGCCAATCGAGGCTTGGCAATGACGAAAGGGGGAAATGGAGGTTTTTGGGAATGGGAATGAAGGGAATCTATCTCTTTCACTTGGTGCAATGGAGTGTCATTTTAATGGAAGACAAGGCCTTACTCTAAAACACATAATAAGATATAAGCTACTGAACAAGGGTTTTATCGTGTCCTGCAATGTGGTGTTTATGGATTTAACTACCGAGACGCCCTTTTTATCTTTACACAACTCTGGAGGCAGGAGGGGCCATATCCAACAATGTTACACAACAATTTCCAATACAATACAATAAAAAAAATGCCATCCTCATATCCGCAACACTGCACCCTCCTCCTCTTAGGCACTGCCCGGGCCTACAACTTTTTTTTAGTGTGACACGTAGATGTAGTTCCCTCGACTTTTAACCTGACCCTGAGTGCGACAGTTTTAAAACATAGATAAATATGTCCCGCTGCTCCATTGCACCCTGCCTAACAGACTCACGCCCACAGCTAACCGAATTGCGGAATGGTCTTCAAACTATACATTGACGGTGGGGAGCATTATTTACAATTGACACTACTTTTATTTACAAGACTAACCCAGGACCTGTAATTGTTCTTTCTGGGGGAGGGGGGGGGGGGGGAAGACAGTCTGCTCTGCATCGACGCACCATGAAAGCACCCAAAAACGCACCAATACACCCCCAAGCACCAATCGGTGCAGTCACCATTGTTCAATGAAAATAAAAACAACAACCCCTAACCCTGCAGGTGATCTCTTGCTCTTCGGCTCCCTCTGCTGGCTATTATTATTTCTTACATTTGTTGTCATTTTCTTTGCTGGCGGCCTATTTGCAATAAAACTTGCCCAAATGTGTCCATTTTATTTATTTTATTTATGGCCCACAGGGCTGACTAGTGTGGTTCACCTGTGGGGCATCGGTGCCCTGTGGCCAAGGTCCGCCAGCAAGATTTCGGGCCCTCATGGCCGGTTCCAGCAGAGGGGCCATGCCCCAACCCATGGGGTCCATAAGTGGTGCTCGGCCACAGACATGTGGTCCATAATGTGGTGCATCGATGCAGACAGCTGGTTCTGGAAGTTCCGGGCGCACAATGGCCGACTCACGCACGCTCCCCTTGGCGCCCAATGGCGCACAGGTCATGTGGGAGACAAAAGGGGGAAGACAGATGAGCGAGGGGTAAGGTCACAAGGGTACACATCAATAAGGCAATCCAAGGTGAAATGCGTACGGAGGGCGAAGTGAGAAAGCTCGTCCCTACCGTACGTCACCCCCCTGTCACCTACACTACCCTTGCCCTTACCCCATATGTACAAAATCTACACATTTACAAATTCGTCGCTACTGTCACGTCTTCCCCATATTTCCCCTATACCAAATTCGTCTTCACAATCCCTCTACTTCAAAATTTGCCATCATCAATTCATCATCAATCCTCATAAGGAGGGAGAGATGGAACACAAAGTACAATGTCACACCCACGTCATGATGCGTCTCACAATCCAAAACATTTGCACATAAAAATAATTAAACATGGCATGGTGTGGAGGTACGTCATCTCAGGTGAGTGGATGCAGATGGTGCGAGGAGACTTCAATCCTAACTATCCTCTAAATGACTTAAACACACTTTACACTACCCGGGGTCTCTCCCTGCCAATCCATTGGCCAACTTACCCTATGGGTTCTAAAAACCAATTCCCATTGACCAAACTGTGGTGCTTCTCAATTTGGGGTCTCACTCCCCCGATTCATCTCCCGGTGCCCTTGCACAATTTCTGGGCTGTGACGTGTAGCTCTCCCAGCAGGTCTACCCACCTGCACACCTCCACCACTGTAGTTGCCACCCGAGCTTACCTAGCTCCTCACCCTAACCTAACTAACTGGGGAAGGCCCCTCCTGGCTCTGTCACCCCACTCGGTGCCCTCTGGCACTGGGCTACCCGGGTCCGTCCTCCGGATCCTCGGGCCCCATCCTCAACTACCGGCTCCCAGAGCCCACCTGCGGCCTCACCTGGCCGACATCCTCACAGTGGTGGAGTGCCCAAACCAACTACACACACTAACAGGCTACACGCCCAACCATTTCCACAACACTAATGCACCCATCCAAACATCATTTTTCCACCCGCACCACAGATGCCAATATCCAACTACAATTTACCTATACCCTCTACCTAACACTTACACTACCCGCCCCGGGTATTCGTGATGGGGGTCCACTCTTCCCCCATTCACACCTTCGCACCATCCACTCCACTCCACGATTTCCACCATACTCACTCCACGACCATCCATTCCAATACTCCAGATATTCCACACTACCATCTATTCCATACAACCATTCTCCATACACCTGTTGGTGCACACCTGTGCACTCACACCTGGTGCCACCTGCACCCTCCTTCCTTCCTGGACCATTTGGTCAACACCACACGCAATCACCATTACTCCCTCATACACTGCTCCATACACCTGTTCAGTTGCACACCTGTGCAATCACACCTGGTGCCACCTGCACCCTCCTCCTCTCCTGGACCATTTGGTCAACACAACGCACAATCACCTTCTCTCACTCAAACACTGCTCCATACACCTGTTCAGTTGCACACCTGTGCAATCACACCTGTTCTTCACACACTTTTCACAATACACTTCTGAATTCACCTCCAACACTCACACGGCATCATCTAAACTACCTGTTGCCCTGCTAACTTAGTGCTCCCCATCTTCCCTTTAAACTAAGCACATACCACGTCATTATCATCCACACTAATCTACCTGCGTCCCCACTACAGGTATCCTTGTCACTAACTAACCTTACGGTTACCTAAGGTCATTTCTCTAGATCCCTACACACGATATATCCTAACCCACCCGGGCTAGTTTTCACTGCCATAAACCCCATAATCTAGTGCTCCTTTGCCCCCCTCTGTGAGGGATGACAGAGTTGCCATCCCACCACATCGGGGACGTTCCACTACCAATTTTGCTCACCAAATTTCAGCCAATCAAAAATTTGCCAATCATCTGCCAATCACTGTACCATTACCAATCATCACTCTGCCAATCCTTTTGCCAATCATCAAATTTTGTTTTTTTCTAATTTCGGGTCCAGACCACTATCCTCATCATCACAGTCTACTTACTAGTGCCTCTCGGTGCGCCAATTCACTTCTACAGCCCGGCTTCGTAAAGCCGAGCAATGAATGCAGGTTGTTTGGTGCCGGCGGCTGGATACGTCCGACATTCGGTGCAGGGAAGGAGGTTTACCCGGGCCGAGATCCCACGCACCACCTCGGCACGGAGCCATCCCATGGCCCGATCTCGACCTGCCGGAATGCCTCAACAAAAAGGGGTCGCCATGACGACCCTTCCTATTGGGCTGCCCGCTCCGCCTAGTGGAGCACGGACGCGGCCGTTCAAAGCGATGCCCAGCGTGGATCGCGTACGGCGGTCCTTTTGAACCCGCCATGGTTCGGATCCCCGCTGGTCCTCACGGCACGCGAAGCTTCCCGACGCGCACCGAGGGCCCGATTAGGCTATGTCATTCTAACCTCTAACCCGGTTACCGTCGATGCCTCACCTGCATGCTTACACCCCGCAGCCCGTTCCTTGCTCATACATCCAGCTGTTCCCATGCTCCTCGTCATTGCACCTTCTCTAACACACCCAGGTACACTCATTCCGCTCACAGACTTGGTCACACACCTGACCACCGAACACCTTGGCACACATTCGTCGTTCGCACACCTCACCAAAACACCTCTTCGCGCCCCCTCCTCGGTCACCTCCTCTGTGACAACCACAGGTGTGCTCTCACTCGCACACCCAACCACGTGCCTCACTACCAACTCAAGTGTGCATTCCCACACACGCTCTACCAATACCATTCCAGGTGTGCTTCCTTCCATTCCAGGTGTACATCCTCTCTCACCTGTCACAACTAACTCACGCTCCGTGTCACTCTTACTACTCTCACCTCCACTTTCGGTCACGCACTCACCCTTACTCTCGCCAGCGCACTCTTTCCTCATGCACCCGTCCGTTACACACCTTTCTCACGCACACTCTTGCGCACACTCTCCCGTTACACCCTCTGTAACACTCACCACAGGCGTGCATTCTCCCTCACTCTTGACAGCGCACTCTTTCCCCATGCACCTGTCCGTTACACACCTTTCTCGCGCACTCTCTTGCGCACACTTTCCCGTTACTTATGCCGTAACACTCACCACAGGTGTACACTCTCTCGTTACATCCTCTGTAACACTCACCACACCGCGCTTCCATGTGCCCCCTCGCACACGCGCCACGACCGACTCACTCTCGACAGCACCCTCACTCCTCGGCGCGCACTTTTTCCTCACACACCCCAGCGTCGGACATTCTCGCACCCCTCCTCTTTCGCACACCAGACCTGTCGCACACTTCACCAACGGCCTCTCACGAACACCCGGATCCAAATCAACCCCCAAGCCGACTGAAGCTTTCCTCACATCATATACATTGCCGAATATATCGCCACTCACCTTGGCACCTCGTCTCCGCACCTCCTTCACCACCTGCAAACTCTTTATTTGGTTAGTGAGCACATAATCATGATTTGAACACAGACCTTGCACATATTCCATCACCTCCTCCTGTATTTCTCTCTTAGTTTCTGTCCGTCTCTTCTTAATTTCACTCACCTCTTCTTCCACCTCCTCTAATTTTTCCTTTACCTCCTTCGTTTCCCGGTGCGTCTCCTCTATCTCGTCCTCTAAGGCTACCTTGACCGTCTCTATGTGCATCCTCACCTCTCGGTCCTTTGTCTCCATTATCTCTGTCACCTCGTCCAACCTCATTGTCAGTCCCTCACGTACCATCTGACATTGCCTCTGGGTCGCTATTAAGTCGTCCTTGATGTCTCTTTGTGTCGCTTTTAACCCTCCTAGTACCGCAGTGTTCCTTTGAACCTGCTCCACTAACTCTTTTTGTCCCTCCGTCAGCTGTTCCACCTCCTCTGTCAGGTCCTCTATTCCCCCCTGTAACCTAGCCGTTCCATTTCTCACTTCCTTCTCCATAGGCTTTTCACCTCGCTTTACCTCCTCGCGTACCCCCGAGACCTCCTCACTTACACCTCGTCGTATCTCCTCTTTCATCTCCTCCATCTCTTTTGTAGATGCCACCCTCATCTGTCCCAATTAATCCCTCTGAGCATCCAATTTACTTTCTAACCCGATTTTCACCTCCTCTATCTGCTCTCCCATTTGTTTAATTTCTCGGGCGGATTGCTCCCCAATCTCCCGCAATTTGCCTTCCATCCTATTTTCTAACCCCATTAACCCATTTTTCACCCCCTCTATCTGATTCTCCTGGGCAGCCATTCTATTTTCCACCCCCGTTAACCCATTCTTTACCTATTTTATCCCGTTGTCTAACCCCTCAAATTGTTTGTCTAACCCCTCAACGGTACCCCTCGCTTCGTCCCTCATTGCTCCCATCATTCTGCTTTCCATTTTCTCACTATCAGCCCTCCTTCTGTCTTCCATTTGTTCCATACTGTCGTTTTTTTCCTGCATTTCCACCATGAATTGGGCCATGAAGGCTTGCATTTGGACCGCGCTCATTGGTTCCGCGGCCGTGGCCCCCTCAACCACGTGCGCGAGAGCGCCATTTTGTGCGCCTGATACCCCCTCAACCACACCTTCTTTACTCTCCTCCACCCTTTCCTCCACATACATTTCCCCGAGGTCCTGGGTCGATTCTACCCCGTCTATCTGTATCTCTCCCACCGGCATCCCGTCGCCTTGACCAGCCATGGCGCGATTTCAAAATTCGGGTTTTGCTTTACAACACAAATTTCCAGCAGCTCGTAATTTTGAGCGCGTTAAGCGCGCTTCGGGTCCGTACCTCACTCCCCGACACCAATTTGTTACGGTCCGCGGATTAGATGTTACTTTTACCGAGCGGAGGTAACCGCGGCCGAACAGTTTTTTCCCGACTCACCCGATTCACCCAGACGTTGGCCGTATCGCGCCACAGCTACTCAATGTGGGAAAACTCTAAAGCGACCGAATGCAAAGAGGAAGAAGAAGACGTACAGAAGAGTAACGGGGTTTATTGTTTACACGCACATAAGCAAAAAGCGCTGTCACGATTATTTACAGGGGACATGAGACGCAGGTGACACAGTGCAAATGACTAGCTTACCTAACAGGCTTAATTAATACCCAGGACAGAACAAACGAAGACACAGACTCACGCGGGGAATTGCAGAGTGGATTGGCTGGAAGGAGGAATGTTCAGCTCGGACCACAAGCTGGAAGGCTTGGCAGGGCGCACAGCAAGCCGGGCCTCGTCAGGCTGGGAGCGAGCAGGGCGACGGCGGCACGCGTAGCTCGCTGCACGCGGCCGGGGCTGGTTGTCGCTCCACGTCTCGGGCTCTTTTGGGTCCTCCCCTTCTTTCTCCGAAATCGTCTGACGCGTCCTTCTCTCCTTGCGCACTTGTCTCTCTGAAGGTCGTCTCTTTTCAGACTCAGAACTCATCTGCTTGGGGAACGTCCCGCAGCGGGTTATATATGCCCCGCCCCTCAACCTTTGCGAACCTCCTTGATCTTTCTTGCCACACCCTCTCGAAGTCCAACCCCTTGTTTGTGGTTGGTTGAGTGGGGCTTGCTCACTCCTCCCCTCTCTGACGAGGTGGGGACCCGCCTTTCTTCCCCAACCCTGCCTCGTGGCCAATGGCGGCTTTGGAGGGGATGTAATTGCCAATCGAGGCTTGGCAATGACGAAAGGGGGAAATGGAGGTTTTTGGGAATGGGAATGAAGGGAATCTATCTCTTTCACTTGGTGCAATGGAGTGTCATTTTAATGGAAGACAAGGCCTTACTCTAAAACACATAATAAGATATAAGCTACTGAACAAGGGTTTTATCGTGTCCTGCAATGTGGTGTTTATGGAATTAACTACCGAGACGCCCTTTTTATCTTTACACAACTCTGGAGGCAGGAGGGGCCATATCCAACAATGTTACACAACAATTTCCAATACAATACAATTTAAAAAATGCCATCCTCATATCCGCAACAATATATATATATATATATATATATTTATATATATATATACATATATATATATATACATATATATATACATATATATATATATATATACATATATATACATATATATATATATATACATATATATATATATACATATATATATATATATATACATATATATATATATATATATATATATATATATATATATATATATATATGTATATATATATATATATATATATATATATATATATATATATATATATATATATATATATATATATATATATATATGTGTGTGTGTGTGTGTGTGTGTGTGTTGTATGAATGTGCTTCCTTCACCTCTCCACTGACAGTTTAGCCCAATCTTCTTGTGCAAACTGCTCCAGTTATCCCAGATTTAAGCGGTGCCTTCTCCCAACTGCTGTTTTCAGATCTCCCCACAAGTGTTTTCTCCCCACAATAATATTGTGGGGATCTCCCCACAATATCCATCTCCCGACAGGATCTCCAAACAATAATATTGTCCGGGCCATTTTAGGGTTTCTGTGTGGAATAAGCAAAGATTTAGTAATTTTATTCACCTTTTTTTGCTTTGTTCCACGGCAAACCAAAGAAATATATCTGTCAATACCAAAATATATTTTTAATTTCAACAATTTTCTGGAAGAAATGGTGCATAACTTGAAAAAAGCGCAAGAGTGCCAATATCTTTGGCCACGACTGTATATCTATCCATATATATATATACAGACTTGGCATTTAATATGGAGTATTTTTTTTGTGGGGGTGAACTTACTTTTCAAGTTGACTTAGAACCAAAAGTTCATTGGAATTATGTTGAAATTATTCTAGATTTTGTTAATGTGACCTTTAAAAGAAAGAAAAACCACATTTGACATTTCGAAGCAAATAAATTTATCTTTGAAAGTGATGCAAACTGATATTGAACTCAATTGACGGACGGTACTGTGTTAAACTTCTGTACGTTTTCCAGAAGTATCTCTTTATTTTGCACATTAGCCAAAAAAAAATTCAACAAAAACAAAAGCTAAATTATGACTGGGATTACGGACAGTAAAATTACAGTTCAGTACTTCGTGTAACCCCCACGAGCATTCAGGAGAGCACGTACACATCGAGGCATGCTGTTCACGAGATTTGTCAAGGTTTGGACAGGAATCGCTTGCCATGCAGTGACAATAGTCTGCTGCAATTCACGCACAGAGGTAGGCTGCTGGTCCAAGTTGTCGATTTGACGCATTAATTCGGCCCACAAGTTCTCTATCGGATTCATATCCGGGGACATGGCAGGCCACTCCATATGCACTACACCATGGTCAGCAAGAAAGTGTTGGATCATGCGAGCACGATGAGGCCGTGCATTGTCATCTTGGAAGACAAAGTTTCCTCGAAAGGCTGCACGAGCAAATGGAAACAATGTTTCTTCCAGAATGACCCTGTACTTGAACTGGTTCAGGTTTCCATTCAGAACAACCAGGTCAGTTTTGCCCCCTGCATGAATAGCAGCCCAAACGGTCACCCCACCACCTCCAGCTTGGACTCTTGGCACTATACAATCTTCGTTGTGGGCTTCATGCACTTGTCTGTGCACTCGGACGCGGCCATCTTGACGATAGACCAGAAATCTAGACTCGTCACTGAAGGTCACGTGATTCCAGTGTCCTGGCTGCCATTGACGGTGCTCTCTGGCCCACTGCAATTGGCGCTGGCCGTGTTGTCTTGTCAGGCGTGGCTTTCTCAGGAGACGCCTGGCACGATAGCCTGCTTGAACCAGTCGTTGGTTGACTAGCCTTCTGGATGCAGGCACATTTGTCAGTTGCTACCACTCAGGCCTAAGCCGATTATCTGACTTGGTACGGCCATTGCAGACTAACCGGTGCAGCTGGTGATCATCTCTCCTTGTGGTTCTACGTGGACGTCCTGGCCTCGGTATTGGAGTAGGGACACCCCTCTGAGCATTTCGTTTCACGATCTTTGACACCTGACCTTGAGTGATGCCATACTGCCGAGCAATAGCACGCTGTTTCATGCCAGAATTTCGTAAAGCCACCACTCCATGACAAACAGCATTGTCAAGTTGACGGACCATCTCCAGAGGAAGCGGCAATAACTTTTGTAGACGTGCAGCAGTTGTTTTCCACTAATACAGAACGCAACAACCCTTATATACCCGATTGTGAAGCCAATCGTCAAATGTACCTGTCCTTACATTTTGTCACGCCACCTGTGATATAATCCTGTTATTGACTTCTTGCTGCGAAAGACAATCAGTGACATGGTTCTTTCAACAAAGAAATCACCGAAGGGGAAAAGAAACTCACCAGATTGACATACTGAGTTCAGAAAGTAAACCCAAGTCAAGAAAAAAAAAAATTCCATATTAAATGCCAAGTCTGTATATATATTGTTACGGAACCCAACGTCGGCCTATGGTTCCCCTTTGAGGGGGGATTAGTCCCCTCGTCTGTTACTGACCGACGTGGTCCCGGGGGTATGACGCCACGCCCGGTCAGCGCTGGGTAGGGTTTTAGGCCCACAAGTCCTATGACCTAAATACCAGCGCTTCCCGGTACGCGAAGGAAAACCCCCCGCTCACGGCCGCAGCGTAATGGATGTTGCGCCGAGCGAAGCGAACTGCGGCGTGAGCCGTTTACCAAGACTAGACCCGATTCCTTAAACGTTGGCCAAATCGTGCCACCGGTATTCAATTGGGAAATCACCAAAACGACAAGGATGTGAAGAAGAAGAAGACAAAAAGGGTTTGAAATACGACTATAATTTATTACTACTATTTACAAGACCAAAGAAACCAAGACCAAATTCCCCATCTGAAACCAAGAAAGAAGGAGAAGGAAGGATACGAAAATAAAGACAGAAAGAGGGACGGACCAGAAGGACACAGTGAAACTGAGCTTACCTATGCAGTCTTAATTAATACCCAGGACAGAACAAACAAAGACGGACTCACACGAATGGGGAATGGAGGCAGGAACGATTGGAAGGAGGAATGGGAAGGTTCAGCTGGGGCAGATGGTTCGGGCTTGATCCCGCACGGGACGTCGGGCTGGACCTCGACGGCCACCGATGCCACCGCAATCTGGCTCCCGCGGGGTAACCGGTCGAAGCTGCCTGGTGGAGCCCATGCTGCCTGGTGGAGTCAACGCTGCTTGTGGAGCCAAAGCTGCTGGTGGAGCCAAAACTGCTGGTGGGGCCAAAACTACTGGTGGAGCCAAAACTGCTGGTGGAGCCAAAACTACGGGTGGAGCCAAAACTGCTGGTGAAGCCAAAACTACTGGTGGAGCCAAAACTGCTGGTGGAGCCAAAACTGCTGGTGGAGCCAAAGCTGCTTCTCTGGCTCACCTCAGGACGCGTCTCCCTTCTCTCTCCGAGGGCTCGTCTCGACTCATCTGCCGTCTCTAGCGCAACTCTTAGAACTCAGAACTCATCTGCCGTCTCTGGCGCAACTCTTTCTTGGAACTTATCTCAAAGGCTTCCGCGCGCGCTTATATAACACCTCGGGCGATCAAGCCGCCGGCCTCCAGGACACGCCCATTGGTGAGCTCGCCTCGGCCCTGATTGGTGGGCACGGGCTCTCTGGCTCCACCCTTGATGACGATGGGCGGGCACGCCCTTCTTCTCCGAGTTGGAGCACATGGGCAATGGCGGCGAATGCAGTTGGCAATAGAGGCTTTGGGAATGGGGATGAAAGGGGATCTATCTATTTGAATTCGGTGCAATGGAGTGTCAATTAATGGAAGACACAGCCTTAACCTACACAGAATAAGGAAATAAACTACCAACAAGGAGGAAATCTATGATTGGCTAACGTGATTGTTTATGACCTAATTACGGGACGCACTTTGACCTTTATACACAACTGGAGGAAGGAGGGTGATATTTTACAATGTACTACACAATAAAAAAACACAATTCTCATATCCACAACAATATATATATATATATAACTGTGCAGTGTCTGTCTTGTCACTGAACTACTCCCTCAAACTTTTGTGAAATCGCACCAAACTTGTGGTATGCACCTATCTCTCCCGTGTGTATGTCTTCAGCGTATTGTGTTTTCAAAAAATGTTATTAAAAAAATTGTTTTTTTTTGAAAAAAAATAAAATAATTCAACTTCAATTTTTTATAAAATATAATATCACGTATATTACAAATACATTTGTGCAAAATAATTGCTTGTATTATGATTGGTGTAAACCATGACAATACAGCAACTCAGGTATCTATCTAATTATCTACATATCTGGGCAGTGTCTGTGTTGTACTACTGAACTACTCCCTCAAACGTTTCTTTCCGTGGTGGTGAAGTGTTTTTAATAACGCAGCTGTGAGGTGTTTTAAATTACGTGGTGGTGAGGTGTTTTGAATTACATGGTGGTGAGGTGTTTTGAATTACATGGTGGTGAGGTGTTTTGAATTTCGTGGTGGTGAGGTGTTTTTAATTGCATGGTGGTGAGGTGTAATCGTTCCAAACTTCCAGTCTGCACCTGCAGTGCATTCAAAAAGTATTCAGACCCCTTCACTTTTTTCACATTTTGTTATGTTGCAGCCTTTTGCTGAAATCGTTTAAATTCATTTTTTCCCTCATCAATCCACACTCAATACCCCATAATGACAAAGAGAAAACAGGATTTTAGAAAGTTTTGCAAATTTATTAAAAAGAAAAAAACTGAAATATCACATTTACATAAGTATTCAGACCCTTTGCTATGACACTTGAAATTTAGATCAGGTGCCTGCCATTTCTCTTGATCATCTTTGAGATGTTTCTGCACCTTGATTGGAGTCCACCTGTGGTAAATTCAATTGATTGGACATGATTTGAAAAGGCACACACCTGTCTATGTAAGGTCTCTCAGCTGACAATGCATATCAGAGCAAAAACCAAGCCATGAGGTCGAAGGAACTGCCTGCAGAGCTCAGAGACAGGATTGTGTCGAGGCACAGATCTGGGGAAGCCAACAAAAAAAATTTCTGCTGCATTGAAGGTTCCCAAGAGCACAGTGGCCTCCATAATTCTTAAATGGAAAAAGTTTGAAACAACCAGGACTCATCCGAGAGCTGGCCACCCGGCCAAACTGAGCAATCGGGGGGGAAATACAAAAAAAAAAACGGGGGGGGGGGGGGGGGGAATACAAAGAAATACAAAAATACAAAAAAAAACAAAAAACTGAGCAATCGGGGGGGGGGGGGGGGAGCCTTGGTAAGAGAGGTGACCAAAAACCCGATGGTCACTCTGGCTGAGCTCCAGAGATCCTGTGTGGAGAGGGGAGAAACTTCCAGAAGGACAACCATCACTGCAACACTCCACCGATCTGGACATTATGGCTGCTTTATGGCTGTAGGTGAGGCTGTTGCCCAGAAACAACTTGCCTTCGCCTTCTGGAAAGCAAATCCAACGGAAGGAAATCTTATATCCTTTCACAAAGCCAGAAACAAGTGTGTGTCCACCCTCAGGAGAGCCAGGAAACAATATCTCTCCATTCTCAAGACCGAGTGTGTACCCTGGTCAGAATAGGTACACTGTATCCCTGCGTGTCGTAAGAGACGACTAAGAGGGTTGGCGTCAGGATGGGCATCCGGCCATAAAAACATTGCCTCAAAAAGAGAACCATGACAATTACAAGTACATATGGGCAGGGTGCAGCCCGAAGTGGAGATCGGTTTCTGAGGTTTGGGACATGGAATGTAGGGACAATGACAGGGAGATCAGGAGAAGTGGTGGAAGTATTGGTCAGAAGAAGAGTGGACATATGTTGTGTGCAGGAGACGAGCTGGAAGGGAAGTGGTGTGAGAATGGTGAAGGGTAGGCAGGGACAGAAATACAAGTTTGTGTGGCAAGGGTGCCTGGAGGGCGTGAATGGTGTTGGTGTCCTGTTTTCTGAGGAGTTTGTAGACAGTGTGGTGAGTGTGACGAGTGAGTGATAGGTTGATGATGGTGAAAATGATGATTGGAAAGCTCTTGGTGAACGTCATCTCGGGATATGCTCCGCAGGTTGGTCGAAGCGATGAAGAGAAGGACAAGTTCTGGTGTGCGATAGAGAAGCTGATGGAAAACGTGAAAGATGAGGAAGTTGTTGTGGTGGGAGGAGACCTGAATGGACATGTGGGAAGGAGTATGGATGGTTTTGAGGGAGTTCATGGGGGTTACGGATATGGTGTGAGAAATGGAGAAGGTGAAAGGATTTTGGAGTTTGCTGATGGAGATGATTTGTTGATTTGTAATACTCAGTTCCAGAAAGAGGATAATAAGCTTGTTACATACACGTCAGGTGGGTTGACGACAACCGTTGACTACCTGATGGTGCGTAGGCGAGATAAGGGGCACCTCTGGGACACAAAGGTGATCCCGGGGGAGGAGGCTGTTTCACAGCACCACTTGGTTGTCTGCGACATAAGGGTGAAAGGTGTGAGGAGAGCTCGGCGGGTGAAGTACCAACCGAGAATGAAGGTGTGGAGGTTGAAAGAGGTGACAGTAAGGGAGGCATTAAAAGAGAGGCTGAGTAGGGTAGAGGCTGATGTGGTTGAGCTTGAAAGTGGTTGGATCTCAATGAAAGCTAGTCTGTTGGGAGCCGTTGGTGAGGTATGTGGATGGACAAAAGGACCACCGAGGCACTCGGAAACATGGTGGTGGGATGATGAAGTTGGAAAGAGGATTGACGAGAAGAGGAAGAAGTTCAAGGAGTGGCAGAAGGCGAAGGGTACGGGAACAGAAACAGCAGAGCATGAAAGTTATAAGGCAGCCAGGAAGGCTGCAAAGAAAGAGGTAGCAAAGGCGCAGGAGGCATGGAGGAAAATGTTCGGAGGACGCTTGGATTCGAAAGAGGGTCAGAAAGCAGTATTCAGGATTGCAAAGCAGATAGCGAAAGAGAGGTGTGATGTGATGGGGGTGAGTTGCTTGAAGGATGAAGTGGGACAAATTGTTGTCGACCCAGATGGAATTAAAGGAAGATGGAAAAGATATATGGAAATGCTGTTGAATACAGAGAATGAATGGGATGGCAACATCGAGAGTAACCCAGTTTTAGGACCGGCAGAGAAGATAACTAAGAAGGAAGTTGAGGAAGCGATAAAAGCAATGAAGAGTGGAAAAGCCGGAGGGCCAACGGGAGTTGTGGGAGATATGTTGAAGGCAGCAGGAAGTTGGGGTGTGAAGAGAATGACAGAGATCTGTAATCTGGTGGTGAAAGGAGGCTGCATTCCAGTGGATTGGGAACTGAGTACCCTCGTCCCTCTATACAAAGGGAAAGGTGACCCTCTGGAGTGTGGCTCGTACCGAGCGATAAAGTTATTGGAGCATAGAATGAAGGTATTGGAAAGGGTGTTGGAGAGGAGGATAAGGAAGAAAGTGAGATCGACGAAATGCAGTTTGGATTTATGCCAGGAAGAGGAACGACAGACACGCTTTTCATTGTGAGGCAGTTGCAGGAGAAGTACATGGAGAAGCGGAAGAAGTTGTTTTTTTGGATTTGTTGATCTGGAGAAAGCATTCGATAGTGTTCCACGCAAAGTATTGACATGGGCATTGAGGAAGTTAGGAGTAGAGGAATGGTTGATCAGAGTAGTGATGGCAATGTACAAAAGAGCGTGCACAGCTGTAAGGACGAAGGACGGGAACAGTGGTGAGTTTGAGGTGAAGGTGGGAGTGCATCAGGGGTCCGTACTAAGTCCACTACTATTTGTAGCTGTGATGGAGGTGCTGGCTCAGAACGTAAAGGAGGGTTTACCATGGGAGTTGTATGCATATGATCTGGTGTTGATTGCGGAAAGTATGGATGGACTGAAGCAAAAGATGAACAAGTGGAAGGAATGTATGGAGACAAAAGGTCTGAAGGTGAATATCGGAAAGACGAAGGTGGTGGCAAGTGGTAAAGCATGTGTTGAGGTGGTAAGAACTGGGAAGTGGCCATGTGCTGTGTGCAGGAAGGGTGTCGGAGTGGACTCCATTCAATGTACAATGTGCGCTGAGTGGGTTCATCAAAAATGTAGTGGTCTGAGAGGGTCATTTACCAGTGTGGCAGCTACATTCAAATGTAAGGTGTGCACAGAGGGAGCTGCAGATGGAGGAAATGTTGAGTTGGATCTTGGAGACGGCGTGAAGCTGGAAGGTGTGAAAACATTTTGCTACCTCGGAGACATGCTGAATGGAGAAGGTGGATCAGACTCGGCAACGGTTGCTCGAGTGAGATGTGCATGGAAGAAGTTTCGGGAACTGAGTGGCGTGCTGATGAGGAGGGGAGTGTCGCTGAAGCTGAAGGGAAAGGTGTATGCTGCATGTGTGAGAAGTGTTATGATTTATGGGAGCGAGACATGGGTAATGAATGTAGAGCAGCAACGAAGGCTGGAAAGGGTGGAAATGCGAATGGTTCGATGGATGTGCGGAGTATCGTTGAGAGAGAGGAAGACAAATGACGAATTGCGAAAGATGATGGGAATATTGCCTGTGATTGATGCTGTGAAGAGGAACAGGTTGAGATGGTTTGGTAATTTGTTGAGGAAGGATGAAAGTGACTGGTTGAGAAGAGTGATGGAAATTAATGTAGAAGGAAGTAGAGGACGGGGAAGACCGAGAAAGACTTGGCTAAAGATGGTGGAAGAAGAAATGCGGGCAAGGGGGTTAACAAGGAGAGATGCAGAAAATAGGGCAAAATGGAGAAGATTGTCATGGGGACGGCAAGGCTAACCCCTGCTCTAGCAGGGAAAATGGCCTTAAAATGCATGTTGTTGTTGTTTTTGTCTCAAGACCGACCTCTCAAATCTGTCTCCCTCTCCCAAATCCTGGTGGCACCTGGTCAAATCTGTTTCTGGTGTTTGTTCCCTCTCCATCCCCACCCTTACCTCAAACGGCTACACAGCTGACTCCGCACGTGAAAAAGCTGAATGCCTCAACTCTGTGTTTGCCTCTAAATCTTGTGTCCCAAACCCATCCCTCTCTGTACCCACCGTACCCAGTCATACCCAGCTGCTCGTGGACTCTGTGTCCTTTCCTCCTGACAAGGTGGAAAAGTTTCTGTCAACCCTCGACTCTGATTCTGCAACTGGACCTGACGGCATCAGCCCACGGGTCCTAAAATCCTGTTCTGAAACTCTTTCACTCCCTCTCTCTGTACTCTTCACCCTCTCTTTTGCTCAAGGTCATCTGCCATCAGCTTGGAAATCAGCCAACATCACCGCTTTACACAACAAAGGTGCAAAAACAGATCACTGCAATGACAGACCAATCAGCCTTCTCCAAATTATCAGCAAAGTCATGGAATCCATCATTGCTTTGGATATGAAATCTTTCCTCTTCTCCAATGGCTTGATCTCTGATCATCAATTTGGTTTCAGACCAGGTCACTCCACTCTGGACATGCTGCTTCTGCTGTCTCAACAATGGATGGAGGTCCTCAATGCCAAAAAGGAAATTAGAGCCGTCTCCCTTGACATATCACGTGCCTTCGATATGGTCTGGCGCCCCACTCTGCTCACCAAACTCTCCTCCTATGATATCCATGGAAATCTCCACGCATGGCTGGCGGACCTCCTCTCTAGCCGTCGTCAACGTGTGGCCCTGAATGGGTTTCTCTCATCTCCCCTTCCTGTTCAGGCTGGAGTTCCTCAAGGCAGTGTTCTGGGCCCTATGCTTTTTCTGGTCTTCATCAATGATCTCTCTGACTCTCTTGAAAATCCTCTCTATCTCCTTGCTGATGACTCCACTCTCTGCCGCTCCATTCCTCATCCCTCAGATCGGCAGTCTGCAGCCTCCTCACTCTCTGCAGACCTAGACAAAATCACAGACTGGTCAAACAAGTGGAACATGTCTTTCAATCCTGACAAATCTCACACTCTTACTATGTCTCCCCGAAAAGACCGACTGGACAACCCTCCCATCCACCTTCTGAATAATCCTCTCCAGGAAGTTCTGTCACTCAAGCTTTTGGGTCTCACGATCTGCCATGATCTTTCCTGGGAAAACCACATTTCAAATCTGGCCTCCAAAGCCAGTCGCCGACTGGGCATCCTCCGTCGTGCGAAGTCCTTCCTTGGCACACCTGAGCTCCTCACCACATACAAGGCTTTCATCCGCAGCTCAATGAAATACTGCTCTCCCTTCTGGAATGGTGCGCCTGCCTCACACCAAGATCGGCTTCACGCTGTTGAAACCAAAGCTTTCAGAATCATTGGAATCTCCCGCGATGAAGCTAACTCCGAGGCCCTTTCACTTATTCACCGCAGGCAGGTTGGTGGTCTTTCTGTCTTCTACCGACTCCTCTCCGGCCTTGCTCCCCCAGCTCTCTCTGGGCTCTGTCCCCCAAATATTCCTACAGGTCGCACAAGATCTGCCCTCAACCCTCTTATGGTTAAACTGCCAAAATCAAGACTCTCTGCTCACCTTCACTCCTCTTTTCTCCCGCCTCTGGAACAAACTCCCTCACTCTTCAATCCCACTCCTTCCTCCAGGTCTTTAAAACAGCTGTTCACCACCATCTCTTATCTTCCCCCATCGAAAACCTTGATCTTTTCTACCCCCGCTAATTCACCCCAGATCCACTTTTTTTAAATACCAACTTCTTTCCTGGAAGTCCTTGCAGTATCCTTGTGTTTTATACTTCTCCCACCGCCCCCCCCCCCCACGCCTCCTCCCCCCAAGCCCTCTCCCTCCCACAGATCTCCCGATGTCCCTGCTCTGAAATGTTGTGTTTGTGTTTGCTTCCTCTTCTCGCCCCATCTTGTCTACCGCTCCCCTTATTATATACTTTGCGTGTCTGTTTGATTTTTTTTGTGTGATAAATGTTAGCTCTTTCACGAGCCTCGATTCTGTACACACACACACAAAAAAATGTGTTGATGCTAATGTTCCAAATGTCACAAAACATTGCCAGCAGCCCAAATGAAGGGATGCACATGAAGTCGGTAGACTCACTCATCCAAAATAGTCCGACCTCCATGGGGCCTTGATTTAATCACCGTCTGCTTCACCACCTTTAAGCTCTTAGCGTCCCCATGTGTAGATGGTGCACAAAGCACCATGGCTTGGGGCCGCTTCCGCCAGCCACCCTTTGGTCACCCCACCCGTAAAAGTCACATATCCCAAGTGATTTACAGGTGTTTCCCGGTGGTCGTTCCTTCATCTGGTTTTTCACTCTGCAGCGCTGTCTTTAAACCATGGGTACCTCCTGGAGGCCTGTTTTTGCAAAGATGTCCTTTGAATGGCTGCCTCAGAATTCTAGCACAAAGTTTCATTCAGGTCCTGCCACTCCTCATGAAATAAAAATGGAACTTTCCTATAGCCTTCTCCTGATGTGCCTTATAAGTACAGGTACTATGCATTTGCTCTCCTAATAAGCGTTTGTACACCCTTTAACCGGTGCCAAGAATTTCAAAACACAACAAACTTTGAAATTTATTACTTTTCCTCGACATTTAATAGTTCATTCGCAAGAACTCAAAGTTCTCAATCTGCATTATATTTTGTTCAGAAACAAAAGTGGGAAGCGTTCGTTACACAATACTGAGCATGCTCGTCGAGCTAAAGACTAGAAAAAGTTTCAGGCCAAAAATACTTTTGCTCAGATGCAAAAGGACAAAAAAAGAAAAACATTTGCAAACAACTAATAATTTAGAAATTTTGAAACAAAGCAATAAAGAAAATAAATAAATGTAGCTCTCAAATGATCGTTATGTTGTTACATGATCCTCCAACATGTGACACATTCCTAACTCTGACTTTGATTTCAGATTCCACTATGGAATTTGCTCTTAAAGCAATTTCCCTTCTTTATTGCCTAGAGCACCTTTCTAATCAAAGCATAGCCTCCATTTCAGGGTCAAAATCAAAGACCACGCACAAAAGACATCAACGCTCGGGTCATTGTACCAAAAAAATTCAAAAAAGGCTCAACCGTTCGTTTCCATAATGGGAAGCAGATGGATGGATGGATGCATCACATTTATGGATTTCTGAAGCACACTTGTTACACTTTTCAGAAACACTAAAATAAAATGTTCATGCTCGGCTGTGGGTTTAGTCGGGAGAGTACGACTGCATTGACCTTGCAAGCTCGAGCTGCCACATCTCTCTAGCACAAGCGCCGATAGCACAGCACAGTGCGCACCCTGAAATTCCAACAAAGGTCAGGATCTGTCCACTGGTGCATGTCTGTGTCACGTGCTTAGTCTTGCAGTGACTTCAGACCCTCAAGTCTTGTTTCGGTGATAGAAACCGGCACACAACTTGAAGAGCTTTTCTCACTGCGGGTTCAAAAAGCTCCTCTTGAATCTTCACTGTTGACTGTGGAGTTTCTTGAAGTTTTTTACAGTTATAATTTTAAAAAGTCTTTAGAATTTTGTTTTCAGTGATCCGAAACTCATGAAGGATCTCGTACATACATCGCAAACGAGAATTTACAAACCAACAGCATTATAGGATTTGACAATGGATGTAATTGCTCGAAGTATGCTCACCGCTGTGGGAAGCAAGGAGAAGCTGGCATTTTGGTTTTGGCTTCATCGGAGCAAATGAGCGACACACTGGCCTTCACTATTAAGACTAGTTCTCCATCCTTTATAGTTTTAGGACTTGAACTTGAGATCCTCATCTTACTATAATTCACCAAATGTCCGTCCGTCTGTCTGTCCGTCCGTTCGAAGGTACCGCAAAAACGGCTGAACCGATCACAACGATATTTTGGGTGGGTAATCCTTGGACCCCTGGGAGTAAAATATGCTATATTGGTTTTACAATGTTTCCAATTTTCCAAACACGATGGAATAATATTGTAACGGTTTTGAGAAGTGGGTAACGAATTTGAGAAGTGTAACGGTTTTTAAGAAGTGTAACAATTTTGGAGGAAGTGTAACGAATGTAAAAAAGTATGGTTTTGTTATGTGTAAACACCCTCGTAATGTAAATAATGGTCGCAGCCGTCCTCCTAGTTAATTCCATGAAACTTACACGCAGGTCACGATATATCTTTTTAAATAGTGTATTTCCTTATTCCATGTAGGCTAAATATGTGTTTCCCACTAGATTGACTTTGCATTGTATCAAACAAAATAAGCGTAGGCCCTTGCAATTTCCCCAAACATCTCCGCTCTCCAAAGTTCCTTTCAAAAGGGTGCGAGTTGTGTTCAATCCCGCAAGCCGCCATTGCCCATGTGCTAATCTCGGAGAAGAAAGGCGTGTCTCCACCTCGTCATAGAGGGGAGGAGTGAGCCAACCCCACATGGCCAATCAGCACCGCGGTGAGCGACCCGGTAGGCGTGCCCTCGCAGCCGGCGGCTTGATTCCGCCCCGAGTTATAAAAGCGACTGTAAGGGACTGCTTCACCAGATGACTTGAGAGATGACCTGGGAGATGAGCGAAGAGGCGGGACCAAGAGGAGCGGTGAGATGCGAAACGCTCCAAGCCAAAGAGGAGAGGTACTCGGAAAGGGAACCAGCTTTGGAGAGACGCGCTGAAAGGAGGGAGACGGCTCCACCAGAAGGAGAGGAGCAGGTGTGCCGAGCCAGCGCGTGACGTCTACAGCAGCGGATACGCGACGGAGGGTTTTCCCGCCAGAACCGCGAGGAATTGAGAGCTGCTGCCTCCGACCTTGCCTCCCTCTCCAGCAATCCACCTCAAGCCCTACCTGCCTGCAATATCCCCCGAGTAAGTGTGAACGTCGTCTGTCCTACTCGTTGTCTTGGGGTTAAGTAAAATGAATAGTGTAAGTTAACGATTCGCTGTGTGACTGCTTCTTCCATCCATTGCTTGTGTGTGTATAATAAATCTGTTCTTCCTCCGTACTCTGTCTTCTTCTCTTTTTCCTTCTCTTTCGGTCGCTTTAGAGGTTTCCCGATTGAATATCTGCGGTGCGATCTGGTCAACGTCGGGTGGAATCGGGTTCTAATCGGGGAGTAACTGTTCGGACGCGGTAATACACCACCGCTCGGTCAATATAACATCTTAATCCGCGATCCGTAACAATATTTACCGATATGAACAGTGATGTGGCTTTTGTTGAAATTCTACGTACCAGGAGAGAGTAGATCGACTCCTGACGAACTCTTCCGATATAAACGTGCGGCTCCGAAGTAACACGGCAGCGTGTGCAAAGCGACTGAGAAACAGGTGTAGCGGCCGCTTCCGTGTTACAGATTCGGCACGCACACTTCACACATAAACGTGCGACTGAGAAAGACGCTTCTGTTTTGCAGAATTCAATCTTTTTTCAAAATGGGCATCATGTACTGTTTAGATTTTGATGATTTGCGTGTGATATGATTCAACGGATGTTCATATGAATCGTTTAAAATAAAAAAGCCTTCAATTTCTGATATTTTGCCTTTTCATTTGGGCCTCCCAATTGTAGCCCCGCCCATAGGGCGGGTACCATTGCTAGTATGATTAAATGTGTTCAGATGGGAACAGCAAATCATTGGCCTTCATTTGATTTGCACCTGGATATCCACCATCTTATTAAAATAAACACTTTTACCTCTGAAAGGGAATTTTCGAGGAAGAATGCAGCTCTGAAAAATGTAAAAATTGTTGGATCAAAAACATCCCTTCTTGACTATTTCAATAAGATGATGATGTTGGCGTTCATATATTTATGAGAATGCATATAACCTTTATAATAGGACTAACATAATCGTGCCAAAAATGAGGCAGGTTTGGCCCAGCAAAAAAAAAAAAAAAACCTTTCTTCAGCCCATTTGAGGATGAAGGCATCGGCCATAGGGGCAAGAAACCCAAATCCTCAACCTCCCCCACCCCAAACCGCAAGTTTTTTTAACACACACTCCCCAAGTCCTCAACACTCTGTCCCTTCCAAATCTCTGTCCCTTCTCTGCCCCCCCCCCCCAGTCCAACTCTCTGTTCTCCACTCCCCCTTCTTCTTCAAGCCCTCGACTCCACCCACACCTCCCCAAACCACATCTCTGCAACCCCCATCCCACCCAAAATCCTCAACCACCCTCCCCAAAACCTCAACCCTCCTCTGCCAACTCTCTGTCCCCTCTCCACCCAAACGATCTGTCCTCCCCTCTTCTTGAAGTCCTAAACTCCTCCCTTCACCCACACCTGAAGGGAATGGTGTTAAGATCAGGGTTGGAGCATCGAGGTGGAAGGAAGACAGGGAGGGGAAGGGTTTGAAGACTTGGCATTGGGGGTTGGGGTCCTGCCAATATCCCCATCATACACCTTCATCTAAAATGCATCCAGCTATCTAATTCCCATTTAAAGTATCTTCCCCTCCACTTCCATTACTTTTCCATGGGAACACCATTCCATGCATTAACCACTCCGACTGAAAGACCACTGCCTTAAGACTGTCCTCTCATCTTCTTTACCCTCAAGCTATGCCCTCTGGTCCTATCGATGTCTATTCTGTGGGAAAACTCCACTGCACCTATTTTATCATTCCACATCCTTCCTTATCTTAACTGGAACGATCCTCGGTAGAACGCATACCTCTGCCAGACAGAGCGTTCTTCATTTTGTATTCCACTGATAGGCTGGATCTGAACGAAACTCAAATCGGCTTGGTCTTGTCACCTACACAATTCATCCACCTAGTTTTGTCATAACCCATCCACAACTTTTTAAAATATTATGCCATATATCGTTTTTGGCCCTATCTGAACTCAATGGTGAAAAATCACTTGAAAAGACCTGTTGCATTTGCTTCCAGAACGCTGTCTCCAGCAGAGAATAACTATTCAACTTGTCAAGGAAGGATTGGGAATAGTTTTCTGCATCAGCAAATTTCGTCAATACCTTCTCGGATATCTTCTCGGATATCAGTTCGGATATCTTCTCGGATCGCAAGCCACTGAACAGTCTGTTTGGTCCTACTAAGGCGACGTCTGACACTCCACCACCCAGGATAATCCGTTGGTCCCTGTTGCTTGCTGCTTATGACTACACCATATATTATAAGCCAGGCTTGTTTATCGCAAATGCAGATGCCATGAGTCGGTTACCTCTTCCTGAATTGGTTGTCAATTTGCCTACGCCAGGATCATCTGGAAGATTGTCATGTCCATGTTGGCCAGATTCCACATGCATAATTAATTAATCGACGAGACCCTGTTCTGTCCAGAGTTGTCCAGTTCGTGCAGCATGAATGGCATTTGCTACCTGAAGTTGAACCAGCTTTTCCGTCACATAAAAATGAATTTAGTGTGGAAATGGTTGTCTACTCTGGGGCTGCCATGTCATGTTCTCCAGGGTCATGGATGAAATCCATGATTGTCACTCCGGGATTATGAAGATGAAGTCACTCGCTAGAAGCTATGTGCGGTGGACAAATATTGATGTTGACATCGAACATCATGTTCAACATTATTACCCCTGCCAGAGCACATGGAATACACCTGCGAAAGCACCACTGCATCCCTGGGAATGTCCCAGTGAGCTGTGTCATCGTATTCATGTCGATTATGCAGGGCCTGTTAATGGCAGCATGATTCTGATCATCACAGGCACGCACACCAAATGGGTTGATGCCTACGTTATGCAGGATACTACATCAGCCATCGTCATCCAAAGGCTTAGATGCTGTTTTGCCACTCATGGTTTGCCCAGGATGATCGTGGATTCATGAGTGACCCTCGTATATCTTTTTCCAGCTCCAAGTTCACACGTCGGAACAGCATCAAACATAAGTTCGTCAGCCGACATCACCAGGCTTCAAATAACTTGGCCGAACGTTCAGTGGAAATCATCAAATCCGGATTGCAGAAACATCGGGAGAGAAACTTAGAGACAAAGTTGTCTCGTCTCCTGTTCAAATACCGCATCACGCCACAATCAACAATAGGTGCTGTTCCATCCGAGTTGTTGATGAAATGGCACCTGAGAATGGCGCTTGACAATCTCAAACCAGACGTGTCATCAAACGTCTATCAGAGGCAGCTTCATACTGAAATATGCAATTTGGTGTCTGTCTGACGATTTTTGACCATGATACATTCGGTCGTTACTTATCCAATCCAATTTGACCAATTTCCAGTTTGACCAATTTTTCACTCTCTCTCCCCATCTTGTCTCCCACTCCCCTTATTGTATGTTTTGTGTGTCTCTTTTTTTTTTTTTTTTTTTTTGTGATTAATGTTAGCTCTTACACGAGCCTCGATCTTGTACACTAAAAGAAAAAAATCGCAACCAAACTTGACAGGGGGACAAAGGGTTACACGATGGAGGTTGTAGTGATTTAACTACCCCCCTCTACACCTATGGGGTTTTCTCCGCCAATGCGGTTGCATGTAGGGGTGTATATTCTTGTTGAGATAGCTAGCTTTATTGTAGCGTTTTTTCAAAGCCGCTTCTAATAACAAAAGTAACAAGAACATTACATATAATAGCATATTATTAATGTTATTACTAAACAATATTAATACAGTAATAATAATAACCTGTCTCCCCTTGGGGTTTTTCCTCCTTGAAAAAATTTGCGGTGTTAACGTGTATAAAGAGCTTATCGTGCCGTTTTGGTGGGAGCACTCCCTACAAGAGGTAAAACTATTATAAACCACAAACACATTTAATTACCTTTTGAAACAGTCGCTACTGCTGTTTAACACGAAACTAAAAGGGAGGAGACCCGGGGTGTGTTCAGTTACCAAGCAGCTTGCTAAGCCTGCCGTTTCTTATCTACGATTTTAAATGGGGTGCTTGCTCGAATGATTTAGCCACTTGGCAAGCACTCGATGAGAAACTTGGTAAGTTATACAATGAACACACTCCCGATGTTTTTGAGGCTCAACCCTAGATCTACTGTAATCTATATACCCCCAAGAGGAATGACACTTCCTGCAGCTCCAGTAGGGAACGGGTGAACTAGTAATCAAAAGTTGGTGCATGAAAATTCGTACAACAGTCGCTCTATCAACATCGCAGATCCAGTGTTTGCCCGCAACTTCGGCGTGGGGACGACGACGAATTCGCAATCACCTCCTTTCCCATGTAAAAAGTCCTGTCTCCTTCAGCCGTTCCGCATAGCTTAATCTAGCTATCCCTGGAATCAATCTAGTCATTCGATGTTGTACCTTCTCTATGGCAGCGAAATCCCTCCTCAGGTATGGAGACAAAAACTGAAGACAATAATCCAGATGAGGCTTCACTACATTCCTATATAAGGTTAACTGTTTTGATTTATAATTTACCCCACGACGGATACAACCTAAAATCTTCTTTGCTTTACCTAGAGCTGCCCAGCACTGTGCGGTCTGTTTACCTCCTCCCGCACTCCCACATATATGACCACCCCGAGATGTGTGGAATTCACCTATGTCACCTGCTCCAACACTGCCCCTGCATCATGTAATCTCTAATTTCATTTCATAATATGGTAACATGGTTTTCAGATGCAGATCCGGCAGGGAGGTCTTGACGCAGTCGACTGCTGCCGTTACTTTGAAACAGTCCTCTGGATTCAAACTAGGAAATCAGAATGACCGGCGGCTGTTACAATATTTAATCATAAAATAATGATCGATTTCTACTGAAAGTCCCACTTCATGAGAATAAAATCCATCTTTCTTATCCATCCTCTAAACACTAGTACACTCTATTCCATGGAGAGACAGTTGCAATCAATCAACTTGCTTTCTCAACATGGAAAGCTAACCTGGGTAACTGTAGGTCACCCTGTAAGCCTCGCGACAAGTGTGCGTCCATCCTGAAGCAAAACCAGAAAACGTCATCTTGCAAATCTCAAGGCTGAACTTTCCAACCAGTCTCCTTCCTCAAAGTCATGGTGACACCTTGTCAAGTCCGTGTCTCATGTGTCCTGTTGTTCTCCTTTCACCACAATCTCTATAAATCAGCAGAAATCACTCCAATATACACAAAAATGATGCAAAAAAAAACCACATCCTCTCAAATATGGACCAGAAAGGTTGCTTATAATTATAAGCAAAGTAATACATTCCATCATTGCTACTGATGGCAATCGAGTGTTTCTTGTTTTCTCGATCTCTGGCCATCAATTTGGATTCAATCCCAGCCAATTAATGCTGGACATCCTGCTGCTCTTTTCTCAGCAATAGTTGGAGGCTCTAAATCTCAAACGAAAGGTCAGGACCATTTCCCTGGACATATGTCAGGAATTTGACACTGTCTGGAATCTTGCTTTGCTTGCGAAGCCCTCTGTCCGTGGCATGGAACGCTGCATTCATGCCTGGATTTTTGACTTCCATCACTCACACAGTCAAGGCATTGCTATCAATGGAATCCTCTCCTCCCCTCTTCCACTGAAGGATAGAGTGCACCAAGGCAGTGTGTTTGCCCATTCTTGTTTCTCATCCAGATAAATGACCTCTCCGATACTATGAAAACAATATTCTTCCTTTTTGTGGATGACCCCACATAGTTCAGTGGGTAAGCTCCAAAATGTGGAAAAGTTGTTCAAACTTAAAATAAAATACCAAAATTGATGTAAATATTGTTATATACTCATATATATAGTATGTAGAAAGCCCCACCTCAGATCCCAAACCTTAAGTGCTTTAATTGGTATTTGAAATAATTGAACACTTAACTGTAAAGTAAAATATACTTGTCATGTAAAAATGATTCGGCTATTTCTTATATTCATAAATGTGATTTTTATGCTTTGAATGTGATGGATGCAACACAGTTCCTTATGCCTGGGCAAACACCAGTCATCTCAATGGATCAACCATTGTTTGAAATTGGCAGAAAATTCAATGGAACAAGCCAGATATGTTTGGTGAAGATCAAATCATAGTTATGATGGGAGGTCTGCATAGATAGCTGCACTCAGGCTTCTCAGGAACTGTCTGGAAAACATTGGATGGACAAGTGCATCGGTCCAAACTAACATCACTACAGGAAGAGCAGATGCAATATTGAAAGTCTCACATGTAACCCACTGCCGGGATGCACACCAAGTCACTGTTGCTGCACTGCAGTACATCCTACACTAAAGTGATGATAATGATGGGATATGTGAGGTCACTTAGAGAAGGAAACTTTTCTCTCTATGTCCAAGTACTTATCGTCAGCTCTTACCCTGGATGTTTTCCATAGATCAGCTTCACTATGCCAAGTGGTTAGCAGTGTACCTTTGTGGCCTTGCCCGAGAAATGTCATGAGGTTTACAAGGCATTCAAAGATGGCGAGCTTGTTGTTCAGATACCTGGCCGTATGTTTTCACTGATAGCACTAGAGTACAACCACGGACCAAAAAACGTTGTCATCAAAGGTGATAGAGATGCGGAGAACTCATGGACACTCCTTCAGCTCCAAAGAGCTGGATGGCGGCAGAACTTGCGGAGGTGGCAAGAGCAGTGAAAGAATTTCAGGTGACTTTCTTGAACACCGAAAATAGTGGCATATGCCACCATGAACAGACACCTATAGTTCAAAGGGCATTAGCAAAGGATGTCAAGGCCGTTGTGTCAGCTGTAGAGTAGATGGGCAACTCCATCACTGAAGAGACAATGGGCCTCCATAATCTAGATACAAAGGATGTTATGCCTGCATCTGATGTGGAATCACATAACCAAGCTCAATACCTAGGCCAAGGGCAATCAAAGTATGAGACATTTGTAGAGGAGAGATTCGATCAATGCTCAAAGGCAATCAATGAAATCATAAATAAATAAAAAATCTGCCAATGTTTGTAACCTCCCAGAAAACAGACCAAGTCCCAATCCAAGATCACTGCTCTCTAGAGTGACTGTAATCTATTTCGCAAATTATGCAATGCCTGCCAAGTCACAGACGGCAATCTGGAGGAGTTCTTCAAGCAAGAGAGCCAGGCTTATCCTTCTTCTTTGTCTTCCATGGGACAACTCAGCATTGGACAGACGCCAGGAAGTCTCCCCTGTCTTGTCAAAGACACACAACTAGAAGCACCAGATGTTAAGGTAAATATATTGGATGGTGCTGCATTTTTGAGACATACGTACTTGGACAAGCATGGAGTGTCAAACGGCTTAAGATTCATTATATGGGACAGATATATAGATGGCAGCTTGAAACACCAGAGAGGCGAGAGGTCAGGCCATTAGGAGACGAGTAACCCCCAGCACAGCAATACCATCAAACTGGCAGACATCCGTGCGCAATGATGAAAACAAACGGAGCTGTTCGCCTTTTTAGCAACACAAATTGAGACCATGGAAGGCACAGGACGGCACAGATACCCTCAGCACGTACACTGAGAATGTTGTCAGCTCATCTGAGGTGGATAAACTGGTTGTTGCATCATGCAACCACGAAGAGGAAGACACCAGATTCATCCTTGA
This sequence comes from Myxine glutinosa, assembly GCF_964187855.1. Taxonomy (NCBI): domain Eukaryota; kingdom Metazoa; phylum Chordata; class Myxini; order Myxiniformes; family Myxinidae; genus Myxine; species Myxine glutinosa. Next base: position 116,169,946 of record NC_136270.1, read on the forward strand.
TACTGCTCATGCAGCAGGAAATGGCTATAATAATGCAGCAGGAAATCCTATAATAATGATAATAACTTTTGACACTGATGTGATGATCCTTGCACTTTACGTGAGCTGTGGATTGTGTTTTTTTCATCGTAGTCATTGTAGTTATCCGAGAAGGCTATTGGAAATGAGATGGCAAGATGGAAGCCCAAATGAATGACCGGCGGCTGTTACAATATTTAATCATAAAATAATGATTGATTTCTACTGAAAATCCCACTTCATGAGAATCAAATCCATCGGCAAAATTTATAAGGCAAGCAAATATGTTAAATATAGGTGATATGATCCGTGCAAGAACAATTAATATGGTTAGGCCATGTCGTCAGGACGTCTGATGATCGGCTACCAAATAAATGTTTTCATGAGGAACTGTGCTCTGGCAAATGATTATGTGATGAACAATGGAATAGATACAAGGACCATTTTGGAACAACTCTAGAGCAATGCAGTATTATTATTAACTCTAGAGCAATGCAGTATTGATATTCAAAGATGGGAACAAGTCCATGATCACAAGACATGACACAAAGTAATCCATAATGGATAACTAGCTATGGGAGCAAATGCACAAGTCCATCCACTCAGTCCATCCACTCGGTCCATCCACTCGGTCCATCCACTCGGTCCATCCACTCGGTCCATCCACTCGGTCCATCCACTCGGTCCATCCACTCGGTCCATCCACTCGGTCCATCCACTCGGTCCATCCACTCGGTCCATCCACTCGGTCCATCCACTCGGTCCATCCACTCAGTCCATCCATTCAGTATGCAATTGCTGGCTGCAGACAAAAATTGGTGTTCCTGCCACCTGAGAATCTGTCGCTATATGGACCTTATCCACCATGACATGGAAAGTGGTTTACTTTGACCACAAGAAGAACAACAATATTTCTGCCTTGGAGCTTTTCCTCGAATACCTGTTGACCGTCACACAAAGAGCAATACGTCGTTACAAAATGTCAACTTTTAAATACAAATCAGACAACGCACCTAGTTTATTTTGCAAGTGACCATACTGCTGGAATCATGAAAACCTTGCGACAAAGAAATGCAGTACTCCTTCATGCGGATTGCGCTGGTGCCAGAAAAAAGCCTCCACAATTGTAGGTATTGTCGGAAAATTTAATTATTATTATTGATGTATTTTCAATAAGAGTTCAGATTTATATGCATTTACTTAAATAGAAAAACCCCTTCAAATCATCTGCAAATGCCATGTAGCACCTCTGTGACACAACCTCCCTCCCTCTAACCCAACCATACCCCCCTCCGCATCCCCGCTCCCCGATTCTCAGCTTACCCCTTCGCTCCCCCTCCCCACACTGCCTCACTGATCAAATTATCTCAGGGAAACAACGTGCTACATAAAACCTGCTTCATCTTACCACTGGATGTGCATAAGAATGAAGTGGTAAAAATAGTGAAGGCAATATAAACTTTGACTTCATAATAATATAGAGAAGGTAAGCTTCTACATTGGAATAAGGTAGATCTCCACTGGAATGCAGACAATTATATTTCAGCTTGTTCTCCAAAACATTCATCATTTTAACAAATATAGACACACAATATTCGTTTCTATTTCATTTTTAGAACAATCCACTTTGAAAACAACTTTGCAGTCCGAGGCAAAACACTCAAGCCAAATATTGATGTGATTAACGAAAGGAAATTGGTGAAAACAGACCTTCAAAATTTGCCATAAACTACCTTATTCCAGTGTAAAAGCTTACTTTGTTTGTATATTATGAATTCAAAGTTTATATTACCTTCACTATATGTTATAGTCAAAGTCTATGCTTATTGCACATGTTACAACTTCAAAATTGAAACAGCCTTTTTGAAAAACCTAATTAAATGCCTCAATAAAACAAAACATAATTCATAAAAAGGATATTCGTAAGAATTCATGAAAACCTCCATCTTGTATTCCAATGAATGAAATCAAAAAATAAAAATAAAAATTGATAGTCACTAAAATTGTGGGATCAAACAATAAACCTGAAAGAACATTAAAATACATCATAAATATGTTCTAGTTCAAGATCAGCTCAACATACATGATTTACTCTTTATACATTCTAGTATTGTGAAGTGCTCAATACCAAAGTCTGAAATTTCCTCAAAAACACCAAGAAAAGGTCCCAATATATATATATAGAAGACAGGTTGCCATGGTAGCAATGATGTGGACAGCCTCTTCTCTGCTGGCCAATCAAATTGAGCCTCTGAGGCTTAACTGCATGCAAGGCAGAGCCAATAGCATATGATGCAGCAAACAACATAGGATATACATGTACAATGGATACTGCTATGGCGAAGAACTGGAAAAGACGGCGAAAACGAGAATTTGGGTGACAAGATGAAGTGGGTCAAATCAGAAGAAGGTGATCAAAGAAAACTCCCCAATGGTAAGTCATTCCTACCAGCCATGATCTCATTGTTTAGCACGTCGGCTTCCGTAATCCAATTTTCCTCTGCTCATATAACAGCCGGGTTAGCTGTAATGGTAGTAATCATGTGACAGAATTCCACAATGTACCTACTTTACCGAACTGGATTATTTTAAAGACTTCAAGTTGATGGCATCGGAGAAAAAAAATCGCCTTGCCGATGGACTTAAGATGGCGGCAAGTGGGCTCGCTGCGAAATGCGTCACTGCGACAAAGAAGATTCTTTCCGTATTTTTTTTCCAACTAAAGCAAGTAAATCTAATTATATGGAATTGTGCCAAGTAAATCCTAAGGTTTAACTGCACAAAAAAATTCCTGCTTTGATTTTGAAAACCTTTGAAAAAAAAATAATGGGAATTAAAGAAAGGGCCTTTATAGCCGATTATGATGTTTTGAAATGCACCACAAATGGCCTTTCAAATACACATAGAGCTAAGAAAGAAACAGTATTCATGCGGATCCTGGGATTCAGCTTTGCTGAAGACCTTGAACGGCCGTCTCCTGCTGTGCTCTCACAAAGTACGTAGCGATAATCCAGTAAGCATAAGCAGAAAGCCCAAATGTGTCGCACATCATCTCAAAAGAGCACAGCTGCCATTTGGGCCTTTTGCCTATGCTAGTTTTGGGTTTTCCTTACCCAGATAACTTAGATCTTTCATTTGTTCAGGCCTTGATTATTCACAATCTGCTTTCGATTATTTGCCTCTGCTCAAAGACCGATGCAAAAGAGGCATCGTGGTAGGGAATCATCAAATGCTCACAATGAAAAGAACGTATTCCTTCGATCCTTTGTTTTGCATTATCACATCTACGATGGACTTTCATGCACACATATGTAAGTTTGCATTTGTGTGGTTAAAAGTAAAAAATACTAATCGGTTTTACATTTGAAATTGCCAAATGAGTTAATATTGCACATTCTGGTAGTAAGAACAAAAAAGCAAGCTCAATATGAATTCACATACTAAATAGTCTCTGCCTCAGAATGACCAAAATCCAAAATGTCAGATAATGCAAGCAACTATTACAATAAGCCAAGGAATACACAGTACCAACATTACAGAAGGAAATGTTTCTGGACTAAAGAGGCAAAAGGAAGAACAAGTATCTCTGCTCTATAATACTTCCCAATACAGGCCCACACACTGAAATGTTCATTAGAAACAACGACTCAAGGGATTTTTAAAAAAACAAAACAAGATTGTTATTATAATTCTGAATGGTGTTCTAACCATACAATGACCCAGAGATGTACGAATGGAAATCCAACGAGAGCGAAGTCGATAGTGCACCATCGCAAATCCCCATTCTTCCCACCAAAAACAAGGTTGAAAGATGGCAAAAAGTTCCACTGGGAATTATGATCTAATATCAAATTTTGAGTTTCAATTTTTTTCCGGTTTTAACCCCTCAGACCCCGTTCCCAAACTACCTGGGGTTTAAATCCAAAAATCGCTACATATTTCATGCACCCCCCAATGCTTATTGTTTATTATTGTATACAAACTTATTGTATATTGTATACTTATTATTTATACTTATTATTATATTTATACTTATTTATACTTATATTTATATTTATACTTATATTTATATTTATACTTATTATTATATTTATACTTATTTATACTTATTTATATTTATACTTATTATTTATACTTATTATCCTTATTATATTATTATTATTATTATGTATACTTATTAACTTATTGTATATTGTATACAAACTTATTGTATACAAAGTTTATTTTAAAAATGTTTTAAAATGTGCTCACAATTGCATTTTTCGGTATATGAGCTTTTGAGGGAGGGGCCAAAAATGATGCTACCAATGATGATGTCTGTTGTTAAAACTGAACTGCATTTTTCATTGGTTGATGGTCCAACCACAACAGATGACATGAGCACTTTGTAAAGAAAGCCTGTTTATCAAGAGTGTGAAATGTTGTCAAAATTATTGTTATTCAATCTTGAACCATCAGGTGGCCAAACGTTGATCCAAACAGCACAAAATGTAAAGATATTTGCGTGATATCAAATGTATGGGCTCAATGAACTGAAGAAAAATCCATATTAGTATTCCCCCACAAATGGGAAGGATGCGATGCTTGATCCGGGGCAAACATAATTGAAAACAACTGTTAGGAGGATTTGAATGTAACACAAGTGGCGTGCACATGGTTTCCAAGTTATCCTGGTGTTTGAACCAAGCAAAAAAAAACATCTTCCACTTTTTACCTCATTTTATAAATGATCTTAGTAACAAATTCTCATTTCCATTTGTTAATCACATTCATTTTATGAGCTCACCATGGTATTGCAAAAATTGTTTGGTGATCTTCCCCTTCCAAACCTAAGTTTCAAACATACTGTGTTAATCCAAGTTCATAGTTTTGTCGATAACTTTGTAGATCTGAATGGTAAATAATGATCTGAATGAGATAATGAAGGAGTAAATTTGGATAACTTAAAAACTAGAACGGCACTCTTCACCATTGCGACATCGACTGATATGCCTCTGTCCACATTATTACATCATTATACATACTGGTGCAAAGTTTGATTTAAATCCGTTCAGCTGTTCTCAAGTATCACATTTTTACCTGATATAACCTCTGACCTTTGATGCTGTAATATAGGCAGTTCATCTTTGCATCATAATATATACCTCTACCAAGTTTAATTAAAATCCCATCACTGGTTCACAAGTTAGCTCAGTAACATAATTTTTACTGAACGGGACCTCTGCCCTTTGACCTCTTGCCTCCATAATCTCATCAGTTAATCTTTGTGTCATTATACATACTTCTACCAAGTTTGACTTTGTTCCCTTCAGCCGTTCTTAAGTTATCGCGGAAATGAAAACCTATTGCAGACTCTGACCTTTGACTTATTGACCCCACCAACAAATCAGTTCATCTTTGCATCCTAGTACATACGTGTACCAACTTTGGTCAAAATCCCATCACTGGTTCACAAGTTATCAAGGGAACAGGATTTTTACCTAACATGACCTCTGACCTTTGACCTCGTGGCCCCAAAATCGAATCCGTTCATCTTTACCTCATTATGCATGACTGCACCACGTTCGACTTAGATCCCTTAAGCCGTTCTCAAGTTATCGCGGAAATAAAAACCTATCGCAGACGGATGGAAGGACAGACAGTTTGACGGCCAACCCAAAACATAATGACTCCGCGAACTTTGCCAGCAGAGGAATAGCTTTTTATATTTACATACATGATCTAAGGCTCGTAATAGTGGACCTGCCACACACACACACGAACATATGCAACACAATACAAGACTGTTAGAGGAGACAAGCACAGCCACTGAGCTTGGAGGAAGTGTCGCCACTTCCCGGGGTACTCTGGGTACCAGCGACATCACAACAATGGCGCAACTTTTCTCACCACACTCATATAGTTTCCTCCCCCATATATCCCAACCTATAGAGATATCATTTCGAAATCAAGCTCTTCCACAGTACTTTTGGAGTTCTGAGTACAACAAATGGAAAAGTTTTTGAGAATGGAGGTTCCCTCATTTTTGACAAGATGGTGTTGTCTTAAGTAAATTCCATGAAACACATTTTTATCAGAAAAAACAGTGGCAATCCCATGGTGCTGCAACTATGCTTACCTTGCCATTTTTCCTCCATACTCCATATGGAAATATTTCTTTCACAACTTCTTAACTCATTCATGGTTTTTGAAAAATGTACTTCCACATACGTTTTGTGTTAGGCATTTTGCACAAACAGGAAGCCTGACAAAGGCAATTACCATTCGACCTTCACGTCCTCTTTTAATAGGAAAACACCAAGGAAAGAAGTCATCACATTATTTGTTTAAAACAGTTAATCATGCAACTTCATTCTTGTAATGCTTCATACACTCATTATATTTTTCATTAATCACACAAGCAAAAGATGCACAGATCACAGAATAATTAAATGTGTTTGAACTCAAAATTGTAATATGACTTATCATAATTTATAGTTGTTTTATAGAGAATATAGTTGTACATTGAACTGGGAGCATTTGAAGCTTAAGCCTGTGCTGAAACAGCTGTTACTGTGCAAGGACGGAAAGCGAGGCAGAGGGAGTGCCAGAACAAAGCATTTCTCAACTCAACGCAAATACGTATGTCAAGCCAACCCCTGCCCCCCACACCCCCATCCTGGCTCCCCCACCCCCCTGGCCTGCTCACCGCTGAGGCCGCAAACACCTGCTGCGTGTTTGCTGTGTACTGCGCAATCCTGAAACACTTTCATCACTGCCTCTGATCATAAACAGCCCTGAGCCCTTTCCCTGGTGGTCCACACCACTTTTTTTTCCTCCTCTCATATACTAACAATAACCTAGAGCACTACCCAGCTCCCATCATTACATCTTCTTGCTCTTCCTTCTACCCTAATCTGTTTCTCCATCCCTCGACTCATCTTGCTCATGATTTCCCAACACTGAGTTAATCAGGTCCCTAATTAACATGCTCTGAAACGTCATAAGCGATGGTAAGAAAGACATTTTTTTTCTGGTTATGACTGCAACAACAATTCAGGGTTAATCTCTACTACGTACTGCATATATATTTTTTCATGACAGTGACTAATATATAGTTGAGTAGATCAAGCAGTAGAAATAATTGCAAATTCATGCAAAGAAATAGCAGTCTGTGTTGGTGGCACAACAGAATAAATACACAGGAATAAAACTAGAATGGCACCTGGCCGAGCGCATACCTCCGCCAGGCTGAACAGTTTGTTTCGTATCCCACTGATAGACCGGATCTGGATTCGAACCTGAACCAAAATCTGATTGCCTTGTTCTTGTCACCTAACCAACTCATCCACCAGTCTTGTCCTATCTACAACCTTGAGAGATATCCTGCTCAGAGATAGACAGACAGACAAACAAACAGGGGTGAATACATAACCTCCATTCACCTTTGCTGGTGGAGGTAATTAAATTATCCACCATTTAAAAAAAATTAAAAGGCGTTGAGGTTTTGGGCCTTGCACTTCATCGTTCCGACTAAGGCCAAGGCCCAAAACATCAATGCTTTGTGATCATTTCGAGTGAATAACTTCAATTATTTTATACTAGGGCATGCCCGTACTATATATAAGCTAGGACGTGCCCGTACGTGGGTGCCCGTTCCTTGCCAAAAAAAAAAAAAAAAAAAATTTTGTGTAGGGGTGTGTGTGTGTAAACATCCTAGGGCGTGCCCGTACACGTGGGTGCAAAAAAACATGCGTGCAAACAACAACAAAAAAAAACTTTGAAACCACGTGGCAGTAACGACCACAGAACCCCCCCCCCCTCTATTTACATGAATGGTTTGGTCCATTCGCAACGACCACAGAACCCCCCCCCCCCCTCTATTTACATGCAATGGTTTGGTCCATTCGCAACGCCAAAGCGAACGGCGAACGGCTAAATCGCCATAGCTCGGTAAGTACTTGTCCGATTAATTTCAAACCTTGAAAAGGCACATCCTCGGGTCCCCAGCAATATACCTGGCAAGTTTCAAGTATATCGGACCGGTAGTTGTCGAGAAATCGTTGTCGCATACACACACACACATACACACACACATACACACAGAGATTAATGGAATTATAGATAGATGAAGTCGATCAGGGAACAATATTTCATCCTGAAAATCTTTCTTCAGGAAAATTGCCAGGACAGTACAGGAAATGAAAGACATAACTAAGTTATCTTTAAAGACAAAAAAGTACACCGTTTCAACAATATAGTCATGTCTGCGCTGCACCAACATCAGAATACATCACCAGTCAACCCCAAAAAAGCTACCACCAAGTCCGGCCAATATCCTTGTATCTCTCTGTCTCTTGCTCTCTAATCCATCTAGGTACATATATCTAATTCCAATTTAAACCTATCTACTCCTTTTGAATCTCGACAAAAAGGGTTGGCGGCAGGAAGGGCATCCAGCCGTAAAACATTGCTTCAAAAAGGAGACCGAAAAACAACAACAACCACGGTCCCCGAAAAAGGCCAACCCCCGCTTGCGGGGAAAAATGGCCTCTAAAGGTGGTTTTTTACTCCTTTTGAATCTGCATGGAAGGTCAAGTTTGCAAAATAATAAAATAAACCAAATTCATTATTGTACATTTATTTACACTTGGGCTCAAACAAGATTTTTCTTTCAATGGTTAAGCACAGTAAAAATGTAATTGATTTGCATATGGCGGCGGGAAACAATATTTGCATATGGCGGCTCGAGATTTTTTTTGATTTGATGTACCATATCCATTACAGAACATCGGTGCTGCCGAAGCAGTTTCCTGGCAAGGGTTGTACTGGGTGGATTGCCATTGCCTTCCGAGCATTGGCCATCCATGCTCTATCCTTTTAAACGCTGAGCGTTAAGCAAGGAAGCAGCACGTACCATTTTAAAACTTTTTTTTATATAGTCAGACCCCGCTATTCGCGGAATGTATCCCCCGTGAATAGTGGGGTCCGAGGATACATGGTCTAGGCTCGTGAAAGAGCGAAGACACAGAACATACACTACCGGTCAAAAGTTTTAGATCACCTCATTTTTTCCAGTTTTATTGAAATTTACGCCGTTTAATGTCTCAATGTACCCTGAAATTAAGCATAGACCAAATAAACAATTGGAGATAAAAAAAGAAATCGTAGAATCATTTTGTTTAACAAAATTTAATTTAAATTTTTGACTCAGCAAAGTAGCCACCTTTTGCAGATATAACTGCCGAACACACTCGTGGTATTCTTTTTACAAGGGAAATCAAATATTGTTCGGGAAGTTCTTCCCAACACTGTTGCAGAAGTTCCCACAAATGTGTTGCACTTGTAGGTTGCTTTGCTTTCACCCTTCTGTCCAGTTCATCCCAAACCAGCTCGATGGGGTTTAAGTCGGGAGACTGTGCTGGGGGTCCATGATTTGAAGCCTACCGTCTTGTTCTTTTCCTCGAAGGTAGTTTTGGCATAGCCTGGAGGTGTGTTTAGGGTCATAATCTTGCTGTAGGATGAACCCCTGACCATGATGAACCCCTGGTGCTGAAAAATGCTGTGGTAGCTCTTTTGGTTCAGGGTGCCAGTCACTCTGTGCAAGTCGCCGACTCTGGATCCAGCAAAAGAGCCCCAGAGTCCAGACCATCACGCTTCCTCCTCCATGATTGACAGTTGGTGTCACACACTGAGGAACTATCCTTTCGCCTACTCGACGGTGTACGAAAACCCTGTGTGATGAACCAAAGATTTCAAATTTTGATTCATCGGTCCATAAGACCTTCTTCCGGTCTTCAGTAGTCTACTGGCGGTGCTTCATGGCCCAAGCAAGCCTCTTTTTCTCATTTTGCCATCTTAGCAATGGCTTTCTTACTGCCACTCGACCTGTCAAACCTGCAGTTCAAAGTCTTCTCTTCACAGTTGAAACTGAGACTTGCTTATTTCGACCAGTGTTAAGGTGTGCTTGAAGCTGTTGTCCTGTGAGCCGCCTATCACGCAAGCTGTTAACTCTCAGAAACATGTCTTCTGATTCTGTTGTGGCTTTGGGTCTGCCAGATCTCTTTCTGTCAGAGTTTCCTCCAGTTTCCAAGTGCTTTTTGATGGTGTAGGAAAGAGTACTCACTGACACCTTGGCTTTCTTTGCAATTTCTCTGAAAGAAAGACCTACACTTTTAAGGGTTATAATGGTCTGTCTGTCTTCCTTTGTTAATTGCCTTTTTCTCGCCAATATGATAGCAATATACTACTTCCTGCAGTGCAATATTGTCCAAATAATGCTTCAGAGGGTGTAATAACAGTCTGTTCCAATACTGCTTTTATACAGACAGGGGGTTTGTAATCAAGTAATCAGCAGAGGTTGGGACACCTGGAGGAATTGTTTGCATCAACTTTCAAGGCTTAATTTACTTACATTGCTGCAGAACAGCTGTAAGTTGTTAACCCAATACTTGTTCCCTGAAGAAGGCCTTGTTTTTACAATACAACTGTGCAATTTACAATACTTTCCCGTTTTTGCGAACCTAAACTTTTTTTTAAAACCTCGAGCAGTTTACTGCTTACCTTTGTATCATTTCAGGTTATTCACTGGACTTGAATTGCTTAAATTTCAATAAAAACTGGAAAAATTGAGGTGTTCTAAAACTTTGACAGGTCGTGTATGACAGAACATAAAAATAAAACAGCAGGAGAAAAGGGAAACGCGGTAGATGGAGATGGACAAACAAGAAATGCAGGTAATGATAAGGGGTAGAGTAGAACGCAAGTAGTGAACAAGATGGATACATCGTCAAAATTTTGAGAGGGGTGTGGATGGTTTAACGGGTGTAGAAAAGATCATGGTTTTGGATAGCGGATGCATTTGCGAATGGATGAGCGAGGTTGGGATGTAACTGGTGATGAAAAAGAACAAATACAACAGAAAGTGGGCGGTTCCCAGACCAGCCAATGAAAAATAGATCACATCAAATAGTATGACTAAAGTTTTGTACAACTTGCGATATTTTTTTTTTACTAATCTACTGGTAAATCATAGCGACATAAAAGGTGGTGGCCTCTAGCTACATTGCCCTCAGAGCAAATCCTAGCGATGTTAACTGATATTTTAATACAACAAACTTTCGCGACAAAACTTGAGCAGCAGAAGTCTCTATCTCACAACGATGGAAGGGAAACGAGTTTTGAAAACAAGAATCACCGCAGGCAGATCTCCACAGAGAATCACCACAGGTCACCACCACAAAGGGGCAGTGTGCAATGGTCAAATGGATTTTCACATAACCCTTAAACCCAATGGTAACTGTGAAGGCAAGCGTGTTATATAACAACCGTACCAAAACATGAAGACCCACTGGCAAAGACAGAAACAAGCAACGGTATAAAAAAAATGTAGGGATTGAAAAAAATAAGGGAGAAAGCAAATAAAGATGGGTTATATATAGGAATTTATTTAAAGCCGAGAAAAGAAAGGCCGGAAACTAAAAACGTGTTTGCAGCCACAGCAGCTTATTAAACCACTCACCTCTATTTGCTATATGGTATTGCTCCACCTGCTATCAGAAGGGCAGACTCCTCAAATATAAAGAACCAAGCAGGAACATGACTCTCACCACCCACTTTTCCAACACGAGCCAGCATCCCAGGAATAGTTTCCTTCATGCTGTTCGGCCCCTGGATAATAACCCCCACAGCTGCAGGATAGATGCTCGGTCAACACACCTGCAATCAAGACCTCACAAGCTGTCACTTGACCCAGAGGAGTCCGTGAGACATGGCCAACCTGGCTGTATCTCAATAGCCTCAGGACTTGGGTTGGACGCTGCAGAGCCCTTATGCAGAAGTAGGGGTATAATCAAAATGGCCGAACTGAACCGAGCATCTCCTAGATTGTCCTCTCTTACCAAAGCCTCGTGGACCAGACGATCTGAAGGTCTTCAACTGCTGTGCTAGAACCTGTGTTTTTCAGTGGCTGGGAAAAAGTGTAGCGACGTAAAAAAAGAAGACGACCACTCATGTGGAACGACAAGGTTGAATGGGAGAGAAACTTCAATCAAAGTTTCAATCTACAACAGGGCATCACCATCGCGTTTTAATTTGGATGCACGTTTAGGAATTATATTTCACTGAAACACGAATTAATAATTTACCAAAATAAATTGTTTCATATGTTCTCAAACAGATTTTTCGCAGCAAGACGTCAACGATCAGCTGTCTCCAAAACCAGGTGTCATGGAGGTGATTAATTTAATGATTCATCCTTTAGAACTTCACTACTTCGGGGGGAGAGGGGATGGAGGGAGTGGAAGGGGTTTCATCACCTTTTCGTTGAACATATGCTGGTGAATGTGGCGTTCATCACGTTTCTGAGTTAAGTGTGATGCCGATCAGGAAGAAGAAGAAGCCGTACTAACAACTTCGTAAACTTCCGGAATTGTTTGATTTATTTGTATTCAAATGTCTGGTGATTCTTTTGGATTTATTTATGCGAATGTGTACTTGTATATAACTGTCATTAATTTTAAAAAGCTTCGGCATAATCGAGCGATTGTTTTTTGTTTGTTTTTTTTTAACTCCAAAAAAACGAACTTTCTTTTTAAATTTTTTTTTTTTTTTTTGCCTAAAACACTCCCAGGCACTCACTGATGAACCTCTGAAAGTTTGATGAAGATCCGTTCAGCCATCTCTGAATAAAACGCGAACACACACACAGACAACACGCATTTTATATATACTAGGGCATGCCCGTACTATATATATATCTAAAATTATATCCCCCCCCTCTATTTACATGAAATGGTTTGGTCCAAAGCGAACGGCTTGCGAGTACGGTGACAATCCCCCCCCTCTATTTACATGAAATGGTTTGGTCCAAAGCGAACGGCTTGCGAGTACGGTGTTTTTTATCGGACCCGTGGAATTATAGATAGTAGTTTTAATTAGTTTTAAAACATAGTTTAACGGCAACATAGTTTTCCAACGTGAAATAAATGAATACGCTCTCAAATGTGCCGTCCGAGGCAGAGTCTGTTCGCCACGTTCGGCACACGTGATAGCTCGCTGCTCTCTGATTGGTTGAATCGTTTTTTGGACATAGCTCGGTAACTACTTGTCCGATTAATATGAAACCTTGAAAAGGCACATCCTCGGGTCCCCAGCAATATACCTGGCAAGTTTAAAGTATATCGGACCCGTGGTTGTCGAGAAACAGCGGTCACAGACATACAAACATACAAACATACAAACATACACACAGAGATTACTGGAATTATAGATAGACTAGGGCATGCCCGTACTATATATATATCTAAAATTATATCCCCCCCCTCTATTTACATGAAATGGTTTGGTCCATGAAATGTTTTGGTTCATTCGCAACGCCAAAGCGAACGGCGAACGCTTTACATGAAATGGTTTGGTCCATGAAATGTTTTGGGCCATTCGCAACGCCAAAGCGAACGGCGAACGGCTTGCGAGTACAGTGACAATCCCCCCCCCCCCCCTCTATTTACATGAAATGGTTTTAATTAGTTTTAAAACATAGTTTAACGCCAACATAGCGGCAACATAGTTTGCCAACGTGAAATAAATGAATACGCTCTCAAATGTGCCGTCCGAGGCAGAGTGTGTTCGCCACGTTCGGCACACGCGATAGCTCGCTGCTCTCTGATTGGTTGAATCGTTTTTTGGACATAGCTCGGTAAGTAATTGTCCGATTAATATGAAACCTTGAAAAGGCACATCCTCGGGTCCCCAGCAATATACCTGGCAAGTTTAAAGTATATCGGACCCGTGGTTGTCGAGAAACAGCGGTCACAGACAAACAAACAAACAAACAAACACACATACAGAGATTACTGGAATTATAGATAGATATAGTCGATGACATATTTTGCTATAGATTAAATAATGAAATCTACTTTGAGATACTTACTCTTACTTTTCAGTTTAATCTGTCAGATTTACAAAACGGTTTGCCAAATGAGAGGGCGTACAATGGGGAAAATGAAAGTACGAGTAATTACATTAGCTTTGTTGTTTGTTGTGTAAAATCAATGACAATAAGGAAGAGGATCTGGAAGCTGTAAAAGGCCGTCCAAGTATATGGAGGACAACTTTTGACAGAAAAGCTTAGGATCTTTCAAAAACATGATCAATGTCCAGACTAATGTTGCCCAAGTGACAATGTCCAAGGAGACGAAACTGTCTGAATGCTCTTTGAAGATGATTAGGATATGATTGACCCAGCAACACCAAATTGTTCCAACCTCACAAATGATATCAGTATAAGCTGCATCATTAATTAATTGTATTAGCCTGTCCGTCCAAGTAACCTTTGTGTACAGGTCATATATTTTACCATTTGAGACGTTGTCATCATGTCTGCAACAAACCTTTATTTTGAGAAGTTGGAGAATAAGAATTAATTATTGGGTTAAAAATCAAAGGGCAAAGTCAAAGCAAGTATAAACAGCCCCCATGAGCCCAGCCATCGCTGCACAATGTGATAGAGCAGGATTTTTTTAAACTCGCTTCCACGTTTCTTTATTTTTTACCATTTGAGCTTCAGTTATGGCCTGGACAGATATACTTCATTGTGTTTGTGAAGTACGTTTGTCCAGGCCATAACTTTTTCTTTTTTTTTCCCATTTGAGCGTTTGACATCAATTTTTCAACAAACCTTTATTATGAGAATATAGACACTATTTAATTATGAGATTTAATAATGATTATGATGATTTATGATTAATGATTATGATTTATGATTATGAGATTTATGATTATGATTATTTATGATTATGATTATGATTTTATGATTATGATTATGATTATGATTTTATGATTTAATTATGATTTATGATTATGAGATTTAATTATGAGACACTATTTAATTAAAAAATTTGGCTGTTGCTTTCGTCAAGATTAGCTTGAGCACAAAGTGGATATGGACGGGCTTTGCATTTTGGGATGCTTTCGAGTTAGCTCGGCCAAAGAATAATAATAATAATAATTCATTTATTTTGTATAGCGCTTTTCATGAAGCCCAAAGGCGCTTTGACAGAGTGCAAAACATAATGCATAACAAAACATGAAAACAACAATTGCAAAAAGACAAGAATCAATAGGGAAATATTTAAAGCAAAAGGAGGGAGAAGGTGAAGTGATAGTCAGGGGTTAAATGCTGTGGGTTGAATGTTGAATGCTGAACAGGTGGGTCTTGAGTGATGTTTTGAATGTGGTGAGTGAGGAGGAGTCTCTGATGGTGTGAGGTAGTGAGTTCCAGAGGGTGGGAGCAGCGATGGAGAAGGCCCTGTCCCCCCAGGATCTGAATTTGGTCCGGATGGGGGGGGGGGGGTGGGGTCAGGAGGTTGGTACCAGCAGAGCGGAGGTTGTGGGTGGGAGTGTGTCTGGAGAGGAGGTCAGCCAGGTAGGATGGGGCCAGGTTATGGAGGGCTTTGTAGGTCAAGAGGAGGATTTTGTACTGGATTCTCTGGGGGATGGGGAGCCAGTGAAGCTTGTAAAGGACGGGGGTGATGTGGTCACGGGTCCGGGAATGGGTGAGTAGACGGGCAGCGGAGTTCTGAATGTATTGGAGTTTATTGGTGATTGTTGAGGGTGAACCATAGAGAAGGTGAATGGAGGTTGTTTTCACCCCTGTCTGTCTATTTGTTTTTCTGTGAACAGGATATCTCAAAAAGTTGTGGACAGATTCGGACGAAATCTGGTTGAGAGTTTGGGTATGTGACAAGAAAGAATTGATTCAATTTTGGTGAGGATTTGAATCGGGATCCGGATGAGAGAATTTTTAAATGATTCGTCACCATTGAGTGATATGGCTAAAACAGATATATACCACGATATCTCAAAAAGTTATGGAAGGATTCGGACAAAAGTTGGTGGACAGGTTGGGTGTGTGTAAAGGACGAATTGACTGGATGTTGCTGAACATCCGGATCCGATCATTTTTAAAGTGATTCTTCACCACTGAGAGGTGGGGCCAAAAACAATCTATATAATAATAGCGTAAGGACTCGACTTTGTTATCCCTTTTATGCCGCACCCAGTGACCCGATGCCCACGGCACTAATGGATTTACGATCTACGAACCGCGCTCTTTGTTTATCACGTACAGCCATACTCGAAAAATCTGAATTAGCCGACGTTGGGGCCCAAAAGCATCCGATTAACTGCCGATACGACGCCATCTTACGACGTCATCGTATTGGCGTCTGCTGGGCGATGGCGAAGCAAGCCGTCTGCTGATTGGACAGGCGAAGGCGAAAGCAAGCCGTCCACTGAGTGGACAATCCAGAGCATGCATTTGTGCCGGTGTCGGCGATCGTTGTTCATATACGCACTCTTCATTCTCATCTTTCTTCCTAACTCTTACTCGGACAAGCAAATCCCCTATGCCATCCATAATGGTACACTCTATCCATACACCACATCCTCCCTTCCGTGGATGTTCCACGGGTTTCGGCTAGTATATATATATTCGCCATATATATATAGTAGTTGACAAAATCAAGCCGATTCGATTTTTGTTGAGGTCCAAATCCAGATCCGGCCTATCAGTGGGATACAAAGCGTAATCTTTTTAGCCTGGCAGAGATATGCACTCCACTGAGCTGAGTGCTGTTCTAGTTGAGCTATTGTTTTCAATATCAAGCACTTTGGCACTTTCAGTTGAACCCCTTGCCTCACATTCTCAATCTCAAGGTTTAACTAGATAGTCAGGTTCACTATGTTAACAAATATAATTTCGTTCAAAATTTTGGGAGATTAGCAAACCTATACATTTTTGGAATATTCAGAGCATGGAGAATCCGAAAATCAATGTTGGCATTTGCACAGACACCTGCATGGCCGCCATTTTGGATTTTCAAAATGGCCGCCATAAAATATATATTTTGCGCTATCTCGGCTTCAAGTCAACCTAGAAACTTAATTGAATATGCTAATCCTATGTTTTCTGGGTCAAGGAATCCAATAAAGACCTCAAAATAGTGCTCAGGATTATAGAAAAGCAACAAACAAAGGTAATTGAAAACCATTGTCTTTATATTTGTGATATAACTGCATTACATAATACATGATATTGCAAGTCCTTTGAAGTTATCGGTATGGGTTTATAAAGCAAGAAAGCAGCCTTGTTAGTATCGGATTGAACTATAAGTCCTACACACAGGATCTACTAGGTCTATACCGTTCAGGAATATGCTTTCACAGATCTTCATCACTGTCCTGAGTGTCATTTTCGCAAAGGTGTCTACGCAAATGCCAACATTAATTTTTGGATTCCTCATGCTCTGAATATTCCAAAAATGTATAGTTTTGCTAATCTCCAAAAAATTTGAACGAAAAAACATAGTGAACCTGACTAATATGTTTTAGTAGTCAGGAGAAAATAAGAAAGAATAAGAAGCCCATGTGTAATGGAAAGTGGGTTTTGATTGCCACAAACGGGTATCATCACATCGGAAATGCTATGGCCGATATTGGATATCAGAAAGAACTCACACTCTTCAAGATGCTAATTCACTGCATCATAGTCTGTTGTTGCTTCCACTTCCGGTCCGCTCGAGCAAGGAGGCTTGCTTCGATCTCTCCACAGCATCGAAGTCCTTTCCAAGGGTGTGGGGCTGACCGGGCCGCCGTGGTGTGGTGCTGACCGGGCCACCATGGTGTGGTGCTGACCAGGCCGACGTGGTGTGGTGCTGACCACGCCTGCCTATCTGGACGAAGATTAAAGAGTGCGGACAACATGAAAAACCCCGACCGAATCGTACAGCGAATCATACAGAATCATACAGCCCGACCGAATATCGTCGCTTCGTGGCTGCGTCCGCCGCCGAAATCCAGCGTGGCTTGGGCGATTCTGCCCCTGTATAGAAAACACCCAGCGAGGCCTTCATCGGGGCCGAGCGAGCAAGGCTTCCGCCGCCGAAATCCAGCGCGGCTTGGGCGATTTTGCCCCTGTTTGGAGAACACCCAGCGAGGTCTTCATTGGGGCCAAGCGAGCAAGGGCGTGTCGGGGCCTGGTTCGCGCCATTGACCGTGTGGTTCGCACCAACCGGAGCTGTTTTCGGATGACGTGCTGATGTCCTTGGACTTCGCGCCAGGCTTTGGACTGACCGAGCCGACGTGGTGTGGTGTTGACCGGGCTGCCGTGGTGTGGTGCTGACCAGGGCCCCGCAGATGTGATGCTGACGCCGCCCTCCCCCCCCCCCCCTCAGAATTTCCATGTTTTAAACATTTCCTGGTGTGCACCCTGGTTTAGAATAGGTACACCGTATCCCTGCGTGTCGTAAGAGGCAACTAAGAGGGTTGGCGTCAGGAAGGGCATCCGGCCATAAAAACATTGCCTCAAAATGAGAACCATGACAATTACAACTACATATGGGCAGGGTACAGCCCGAAGTGGAGATCGGTTTCTGAGGTTTGGGACAAGGAATGTAAGGACAATGACAGGGAGATCAGGAGAAGTGGTAGAAGTATTGGTCAGAAGAAGAGTGGATATATGTTGTGTGCAAGAGACGAGATGGAAGGGAAGTGGTGTGAGAATGGTGAAGGGTAGGCAGGGACAGAAATACAAGTTTGTGTGGCAAGGGTGCCCGACTCGGGATATGCTCTGCAGGTTGGTCGGAGCGATGAAGAGAAGGACAAGTTCTGGTGTGCGATAGAGAACCTGATGGAAGATGTGAAAGATGAGGAAGTTGTTGTGGTAGAAGGAGACCTAAATGGACATGTGGGAAGGAGTATGGACAGTTTTGAGGGAGTTCTTGGGGGTTACGGATATGGTGTGAGAAATGGAGAAGGTGAAAGGATTTTGGAGTTTGCTGATGGAGCTGATTTCTTGATTTGTAATACTCAGTTCCAGAAAGAGGATAATAAGCTTGTTACATACACATCAGGAGGGTCGACGACAACCGTTAACTACCTGATAGTGCGTAGGCGAGATAGGGGGCACCTCCGGGACAAAAGGTGATTCCGGGGTAGGAGGCTGTTTCACAGCACCACTTGGTTGTCTGCGACATAAGGGTGAAAGGTGCGAGGAGAGCTCGGCGGGTGAAGTACCAACCGAGAATGAAGGTGTGGAGGTTGAAAGAGGTGACAGTAAGGGAGGCATTAAAAGAGTGGCTGAGTAGGGTAGAGGATGATGTGGTTGAGCTTGAAAGTGGTTGGATGTCAATGAAAGATAGTCTGTTGGGAGCCGTTGGTGAGGTATGTGGATGGACAAAAGAACCACCGAGGCACTCGGAAACATGGTGGTGGGATGATGAAGTTGGAAAGAGGATTGATGAGAAGAGGAAGAAGTTCAAGGAGTGGCAGAAGGCGAAGTGTACGGGAGCAGAAAAAGCAGAGTATGAAAATTATAAGGCAGCCAAGAAGGCTGCAAAGAAAGAGGTAGCAAAGGCGCAGGAGGCATGTAGGAAAATGTTTGGAGAACGCTTGGATTCGGAAGAGGGTCAGAGAGCGGTGTGCAGGAATGCAAAGCAGATAGCGAAAGAGAGGTGTGATGTGATGGGGGTGAGTTGATTGAAGGATGAAGTGGGACAAATCATTGTGGACCCAGATGGAATTAAAGGAAGATGGAAAAGATATATGGAAATGATGTTGAATACAGAGAATGAATGGGATGGCAACATAGAGAGTAACCCAGTTTTAGGAACGGCAGAGAAGATAACTGAGAAGGAAGTTGAGGAAGCGATAAAAGCAATGAAGAGTAGAAAAGCAGGAGGGCCGACGGGAGTTGTGGGAGATATATTGAAGGCAGCAGGAAGTTGGAGTGTGAAGAGAATGACAGAGATCTGTAATCTGGTGGTGAAAGAAGGCCGCATTCCAGTGGATTGGGAACCGAGTACCCTCGTCCCTCTATACAAGGGGAAAGGTGACCCTCTGGAATGTGGCTCGTACTGAGCGATAAAGTTATTGGAGCATGGAATGAAGGTATTGGAAAGGGTGTTGGAGAGGAGGATAAGGAAGAAAGTGAAGATCGACGAAATGCAGTTTCTATTTATGCCAGGAAGAGGAACGACAGACGTGCTTTTTATTGTGAGGTAGTTGCAGGAGAAGTACATGGAGAAGAGGAAGAAGTTGTTTCTTGGATTTGTTGATCTGGAGAAAGCATTCGATAGGGTTCCATGCAAAGTATTGACATGGGCATTGAGGAAGTTAGGAGTGGAGGAATGGTTGATCAGTGTAGTGATGGCAATGTACAAAAGAGCGCGCACAGGTGTAAGGACGAAGGACGGGAACAGTGGTGAGTTTGAGGTGAAGGTGGGAGTGCATCAGGGGTCGGTACTAAGTCCACTACTATATGTAGCTGTGATGGAGGTGCTGGCTCAGAACGTAAAGGAGGGTTTACCGTGGGAGTTGTTGTATGCAGATGATCTGGTGTTGATTGCGGAAAGTATGGATGGACTGAAGGAAAAGATGAACAAGTGGAAGGAATGCATGGAGACAAAAGGTCTGAAGGTGAATATCGGAAAGACAAAGGTGATGGCAAGTGGTAACGCATGTGGTGAGGTGGAAGGAACTGGGAAGTGGCAATGTGCTGTGTCCAGGAAGGGTGTCGGAGTGAACTCCATTCAATGTACAATGTGCGCTGAGTGGGTTCATCAAAAATGTGGTTGTCTGAGAGGGTCATTAACCAGTGTGGCAGCTACATTCAAATGTAAGGTGTGCACAGAGGGAGCTGCAGATGGAGGAATTGTTGAGTTGGATCTTAGAGACGGCATGAAGCTGGAAGGTGTGAAAACATTTTGCTACCTCGGAGACATACTGAATGGAGAAGGTGGATCAGACTCGGCAACGGTTGCTAGAGTGAGATATGCATGGAAGAAGTTTCGGGAACTGAGTGGCATGCTGATGAGGATGGGAGTGTCATTGAAGCTGAAGGGAAAGGTGTATGCTGCATGTGTGAGAAGTGTTATGATTTATGGGAGCGAGACATGGGTAATGAACGTGGAGCAGCAACGAAGGCTGGAGAGGGTGGAAATGCGAATGGTTTGATGGATGTGCGGAGTATCATTGAGAGAGAGGAAGACAAATGATGAATTGCAAAAGATGATGGGAATAGAGCCTGTGATTGATGCTGTGAAGAGGAACAGGTTGAGATGGTTTGGTCATGTGTTGAGGAAGGATGAAAGTGACTGGTTGAGAAGAGTGATGGAAATGAATGTAGAAGGAAGTAGAGTATGGAGAAGACCGAGAAAGACTTGGATAAAGATGGTGGAAGAAGAAATGCGGCAAGGGGGTTAACAAGGAGAGATGCAGAAAATAGGGCAAAATGGAGGAGATTGTCATGGGGACCGCAAGGCTAACCCCCGCTCTAGCAGGGAAAATGGCCTTAAAATGCATGTTGTGTTGTTGTATAGTCTGTTGTTAACCACTGCCCCATATTTGAGTGACTAACTCTAAATCAAATCCATTATTTATAATAGGTGTGAGTGCAGTCAATTACCGTGTTTCTTGCATCCTTTATTTCTGTTTTAAACAGTTAGGGTACTACTTCCAATATTTTGTTGTTATATTTTATCATCTGGATTAACAATATACATGCAATACATGGATTATGCAATGAAGGATTAATTATTTTCATTGCTAGCCAAGGAAGGTGTTAAAATTAAATTCATTTTAATAGCAGCTCGGCTGATTAATTTCTCTTGTTATGAAATCACAGATGCATGAGCAGATTGCCAAAGTGCATACAGGCTCACTGAATTTTAATACTTCCGGATATTAAAACAAGCATCATTGATTATATCTGCCCCATGGTAGGTAGACATTTGATCCCATGAGGATAATGCTGCCAAAGCAGCTCCCTGAGCAATTAATAGACGAGGAGGTTTGCCATTTCCCTCCCAGTAGACTTGAGATTTGAACCTGGAATTATCAGATAACAATATAGTCAGTTCAGCCAACCCAGGACACAAAAGACTTGAAAATTAGATAATAATAACAATAATAAATCATAATAATCATCACCTTCATTATCATCATCACTAATTATGGTTAAAATCTAAAGACTGTACTTAGCACATAAAATGAGGAAAGATTAATAAATGAAGTTCGCTGCATCAAACAATTACAGATGTTACTTAAATTATGATGTAGATTTCTTCAAATTTGATGCAAACAAGGTGCACTTCATAATAAATTCCATGAACATATGGTGTCGGTGTGTAGTCAAGATGTGCCCTCATATTTTGCATAGTTACCAAATGAGCAACTGACTTTAAGAGTGAATGTGAGTCCGTTGAAGATGACCTCAGTTCAGGATGGCTGGCAGATGAGACAAACCCACAAACTTTACCCAAATCGAGGCATTAATATTAAAGGATCATCGCGTTGAGGTCACAGAATATCCAATTTGGAATTTCTCATGGCAGCTTTTTCAGATTCATCTGTTGAAGAAATAATTTAGACTTGGAGTAACTGACAAACTCAATAAATCAATGTCCAACATGAACACTTGAGCCTGTCCGAGGTCTCCACAATATGGGTCCCCTGAAAAATCATGGATCTTGGTGGACAGCATGGATGAGCATTGCATCATGAGCCCCTCAAACTGTTTATTGCCATATTTGAATAGCCAACTTCATTGCTCATCTGATACGTGGTCATCCGATACGTGGTCATCCGATACGTGGTCATCCGGTACGTGGTCATCCGGTATGTGGTCATCCGGTACGTGGTCATCTGATACGTGGTCATCTGATACGTGGTCATTGCTCATCTGATACGTGGTCATTGCTCATCTGATATGTGGTCATTGCTCATCTGATACGTGGTCATCTGATACGTGGTCATTGCTCATCTGGTACGTGGTCATCTGATACGTGGTCATTGCTCATGATACGTGGTCATCCGATACGTGGTCATTGCTCATCTGATACGTGGTCATCTGATACGTGGTCATTGCTCATCTGGTACGTGGTCATCTGATATGTGATCATTGCTCACCTGATAAGTGGTCATTGCTCATCTGATAGTCACAAAATGTGACTTCACAAACAAAATACTCAACAACACCAAACGCTGGCTGGTCAACTACCAATCATGCAGTCAGTCATTCGTAATTTTTAACGGCCGGTCATCACGCACACAATACTTTCTGAATGGAGTCCCTCAAGGCTCAGTCCTCTCCCACACACTCTTTAATCTGTTCATGCACGTTATTCCACAACCACCCAAAAACATACAAATAGCCTCATATGCGGACAATATAACCATCACCTCTACTCATAGCAACATCAACACCACCACATCACAGCTGCAACCCTTCCTCAGCACCCTACAAACCTGGCTCACCATCAACAGAATAAAAGTAGCCCCCGCAAAATCAAGTCACTTTTCTAACAAATTACACCAAGGAACATAGCGCTGCATCACACATCACACTGAACAACATCCTTATTCCACACACCCACCAAACAAAAATACTCGGCGTCACTTTTAACACATGCATGTCATTCTCAGATCACATCACAAACATAAAAAAAACAAAAAACACTTGCACACCCAAGCTAAACACCCCTGGGGAACTCACAGGCACTGACTTCAGACACCACAAAGAAACAACATCACTAACATACAAACAGTACATTAAATTAGTCATCAACTATGCCGGCTCATCTTGGGCCTCCAGCCTATCAAACACACATCTCAACACCCTGCGGACCATAGAAAACAAAGCCCTTCGCACCATCACAGATTGCACATTAACACCACCCATCGAGCACCTACACACAGAAGTAAAAATGCGAAAAATCAAAGACCACTGAGAAATGAGAGGTGCATAGTTCCTTGCAACAGCAAATGCCAACCCTAAACACCCATGCCACTACATGTACAACCACCCACAGGCCCATAGACACATTCAAACTACACCACAAAGACACTACAGTGACATACTTCGTAACATCGCCCCATCGAACAACGGAAAGGACAAAAAACAGACCCACACCCAATTCAACAAAAACGCAATGAACAACCTGAACCCAAACAGTATCTTGGGCACAAACCCCCCACCCATCAATGACAGAGAAATTACTCCCCAGGTCTGATCGTTTTCACCTTTCATGCCTCGACTGTGGGCACTGCCCACAACTTTTACAGTACAAACACAGACTCAAGGACACCACTGACGACACCTGCAACCACTGCCAAGCCGCTCCATTAAGGCAGGGTCTTTCAGTCAAAGAGTAGTTACCTCCACCACTAAAGGTGGATGGAGGTTATGTTTCCCCCCCCCCCCCACCCCCTGTCTGTCTGTCTGTGAGCAGGATATCGCAAAGATTTATGGACGGATTTGGACAAAGTTTGGTGGACAGGTTGGGTGTGACATGGCCAAATTGATTCGACTTTAGTGAAGAGCCGGATACTGGAATTTCACAAGTGATTCTTCACCATTGAGAGATAAGGCCGAAAACTATATGTAACACAATATCTCAAGGGGTTATGGATGGAGTCAGATGAAACTTGGTTGAGAGGTTGGGTGTGTGACAATGACTAATTTAATCGATTTTGGTGAATAACCGGATCCGGATACAATAAGTTTTAAAGTGATTCTTCACTATTGAGAGATGGGGCCAAAAATGATATGTAGCTTCGTATTTCAAAAAGTTATCGTGGTTTATGACAAAACTTTATGGATGAGTTGGTTACGTGACAATAATAAGTCAATTTGATTTTTGTTGAGGTCCATACGCAGATCCAGCCTATCGGTGGGATACGAAACATTATCTGTCACTTTCAGGTCAGTCTTTTGGGACTGCCAGTGGTAACATGTAACCCAGTGCTACCTGCCACATTGTCGGGTTGTTGGTGACTGTGACACCCTGCCAGGACTAAAAACAACACCTGGCAAAGGGTGGATGAGCTCCAATAGGGAACCAACGGCCATTCAATAAGGAGATGCTGTCTCCTCTCCATTGGTATGACCGATTCGAGTCATACCAAAGACTTTAAAAATGGCACTTGCTGCTTCCTTGTTTGAAAAGGATAGAGCAAGGACAATCCCCATCGGTTGGCATCAATGGGGAGGAGGAAATGCCCTGCTGAGTACGGTAAGAAAAGCGGCGCCATTGTTATGACATCGCTGGTACCCAGAGTATCTCGGGAAGTCATAGCAGTGATGGCACTTTCTGCAACCTCAGTAGCTGTGTTATGTGCTTGTCTCATCAGTATGCCTGTGTGTGTGTGTGTGTGTGTGTGTGTGTGTGTGTGTGTGTGTGTGTGTGTGTGTGTGTGTGAACTCTATCACGAGCCTTGGTCGACGTATTTTTTTTTAAAAACAAAAAAAAACTTATGTCTGGTGAAGGTATGTATGTATGTGCTATACCGAGTGCCGTTCTAGTTCATCTATTTATGACTTGCTCACATAGTTTCTCAGTGTGACTGTGTTGGACCTTGAAAATAAGCATGCTGTGTGCTTGTTTCTGTTGAAGTTTGTGGATCTTGTGCTGGAGCTCAATGCACATGTCTCAACCCGTCCACATACAATTTCATGTCAAACTATACACTGCAACCACAAAAAGAAAGAAACAAAGCAGTTGTCTGGCTGCACTACATTTTTGTGGCTTTGGCTGTGGTACGATAATTGGTAATAAAGAGAATCAGGTGAAAAACAGGATACTAAACTGAATTTACAGTTGCAAAAAGTAAGACCACTTCAAATTATATTGAATGACCACTCTTCGTGAAATTTTGCAATTATAATTGAGTATAAAAGACCCATCTGTCTCCTAGAATTACGGACGGGATTATTCCGACAGAATTTGGGTTTTTAGTATGATTCGTGATACCCATTCCCATCAGGAGAAGCGCTGTGCCATACAATTTTTGATTGAGAGAATTGGGGTGCTACCCTGAACTCCTGGACTATGTTATTATTATTAATTTTTTGCTTCCCCTGGGCACCCCAGTACAACTACCAGTTTTCAACTCATTGCGTGTTGTTTCCAGCAGTTCAGGAGTGCACAGAAGTAAAACAAACAAAAACAGACACTTCTCAAATTAATATGATGTGATATATCAAATACATATTGCGTATTGTATCAACAATTTCGTTTATTTTATAGCATTTTTTTTCCTTTCTGGAAGTGAAATCTCAAAGGACCTTTTAAAGAAATAAGAGGAAAGAAAATTAAAGATTGACACAAAGCAAGTACAAAAAGATTGGATTTTGAGAGCTTTAAAACCATAATTGATGAGGCTGTACAAATAGAATTAAAATGCAGTAGATTCATATGCACAGCATATTGGAGCTAATGTGTACATGGCTATATTTATATTATATATATATATATATATATATATATATACACTACCGGTCAAAAGTTTTAGAACACCTCAATTTTTCCAGTTTGTATTGAAATTTACGCAGTTTAATGTCCAGTGAATAACCTGAAATGGTACAAAGGTAAGCAGTAAACTGCTAAAGGTTAAAAAAAAAGTTTAGGTTAGCAAAAACGGGAAAATAATGTAAATTGCACAGTTATATTATAAAAAAAAAGGTCTTCTTCAGGGAACACGGAATGGGTTAACAACTTACAGCTGTTCTGCAACAATGTAAGTAAATTAAGCCTTGAAAGTTGATGCAAACAATTCCTCCAGGTGTCCCAACCTCTGCTGATTACTTGATTACAAACCCCTGGTCTGTATAAAAGCAGTATTGGAACAGACTGTTATTACACCCTCTGAAGCATTATTTGGACAATATTTCACTGCAGGAAGTAGTATATTGCTATCATAATGGCGAGAAAAAGGCAATTAACAAAGGAAGACAGACAGACCATTATAACCCTTAAAACTGTAGGTCTTTCCTTTAGAGAAATTGCAAAGAAAGCCAAGGTGTCAGTGAGTACAGTTTCCGACACCATCAAAAGGCACTTGGAAACTGGAGGAAACTCTGACAGGAAGAGGTCTGGCAGACCCAAAGCCACAACAGAATCAGAAGACAAGTTTCTGAGAGTCAACAGCTTGTGTGATAGGCCGCTCACAGGACAACAGCTTCAAGCACAGCTTAACACTGGTCGAAGTAAGCAAGTCTCAGTTTCAACTGTGAAGAGAAGACTTTGAGCTGCAGGTTTGACAGGTAGAGTGGCAGTAAGAAATCCATTGCTAAGATGGTAAAATAAGAATGAGGCTTTCCTGGGCCATGAAGCACCGCCAGTGGACTACTGAAGACTGGAAGAAGGTCTTATGGAACGACAAATCAAAATTTGAAATCTTTGGTTCATCACGCAGGGTTTTTGTACACCGTTGAGTAGGCGAAAGGATGGTTCCTCAGTGTGTGACACCACTGTCAAACATGGAGGAGGGCGCGTGATGGTCTGGGGCTCTTTTGCTGGATCCAGAGTCAACGAAATGCACAGAGTGACTGGCACCCTGAACCAAAAGGGCTATCACAGCATTTTGCAGCGCCATGCAATACCCTCTGGTATATGCCTATTTGGTCAAGGGTTCATCCTACAGCAAGATAATGACCCTCAACACACCTCCAGGCTATGTCAAAACTACCTTCGAGGAAAAGAACAAGACGGTAGGCTTCAAATCATGGAATGGCCAGCACAGTCTCCAGACTGAAACCCCATCGAGCTGGTTTGGAATCAACTGGACAGAAGGGTGAAAGCAAAGCAACCGACAAGTGCAACACATTTGTGGGAACTTCTGCAACAGTGTTGGGTAGACCTTCCCGAACAATATTTGATTTCCATTTTAGAAAGAATGCCACAAGTGTGTTCAGCGGATATATCTACAAAGGTGGCGACTTTGCTGAGTCAAAAATTTAAATTACATTTTGTTAACCAAAATGATTCTATGATTTCTTTTTTATCTCCAATTGTTTATTTGTTCTATGCTTAATTCCAGAGTACACTGAGGCATTAAACTGTGTAAATTTCAATAAAAACTGGAAAAATTGAGGTGTTCTAAAACTTTTGACCGGTAGTGTATATACAGTCACGTGAAAAAGTAAGTACACCCCATGTAAAGTTTTGGCTTTTTCAACATATTTCAACATACAGCTATTTGATCTTCATTTCAACAATATTGATAGATAAAGGTGATATAAGATAACAAATATCATGAAACATTTACATTTTGTAGTCGATTGTATAATTTAAATAAACATCAATGCAAATTTTGCATGTGGAAAAAGTAAGTACACCCTTGGCTCGAATAGGTGTTATTTCCCCCTTTGGCAGAAACAACCTCAAGTAGGCGTTTCTTATAACTGTCTGCCAGTCTCTGACATCGACTGGGAGGAATTTTTTCCCACTCCTCCATGCAGAATTCTTTCAGCTGTGCGATGTTTGAAGGGTTTCTTGCGTGCACAGCTCGTTTCAAAACCCCCCACAACATCTCGATGGGATTTAGATCCGGGCTTTGACTTGGCCATTCCAGAACCCTCCATTTCTTTCTTTTCAGCCGTTCCATGGTGGATTTACTGGTATGTTTAGGGTCATTGTCATGTTGCAAGGTCCAGCTTCGGTTGAGCATCAACTTTCCGACAGATGGCCTCACATTATCCTCAAGCACCCTCTGGTACAATGAAGAATTCATAGTGGATTCTATGATGGTGAGCTGCCCAGGCCCTGATGCAGCAAAGCTGCCCCAAACCATAATATTTCCACCACCATGCTTTACAGTTGGTATCAGGTTCTTGTGGTCAAATGCTGTCTTTGGTTTTCGCCAAACATGTCTTCTGGTACTGTGGCCAAATAGCTCTACCTTTGGCTCATCTGTCCAGAGCACATTGTTCCAGAAGTGCTGGTCTTTACCCAGGTGTTCATTGGCAAACTTTAGTCTTGCCCTGATGTTCTTTCTGAACAGCATGGGTTTCTTCCTGGCACACCTCCCATGAAGATCAAATTTGTGCAGCCTCTTTCTAATGGTAGACTCGTGCACTTTGGCATCAACAGTGGCAAGAGCTACCTGTAGGTCCCGTGATGACATTCTGGGGCTCTTAGAGACTTCTTTCAGCATCTTGCGGTCTGCTCTCGGGCTGAACTTGCTGGGGCGGCCTGGCCTGAACAAGTTGGCAGTTGTTTGGAATCTTCTCCACTTGTAGATGATCTTCCGGACAGTCGAATGATTGATTTCAAATTGTTTGGAGATCTTTTTAAACCCCTTCCCAGACTCGTAGGCATCTGTAACCTTCTTTCTGAAAGCCTCAGAGAGCTCTTTTGATCGAGGCATGGTGACGACGCACACTTCAACAACACAGAGCAAACCAAACTAAATGTCTGAGGTTTAAATAAGACAGGTTTCCTCCAAGATCCTCTCTAACGATGTTCTAATCATTTGCACCTGAGCTGGTGCACCTGATTCTAATTTTAGGTGTTTGAAGTAGTGATAAATGTCGGGGTGTACTTACTTTTTCCACATGCGAAATTTGCATTTATGTTTATTTAAATTATACAATGGACTACAAAATGTCAATGTTTCATGATATTTGTTATATTATATCACCTTCATCTAACAATATTGTTGAAATGAAGATCAAATAGCTGTATGATGAAATATGTTGAAAAAGTCAAAACTTTACATGGGGTGTACTTACTTTTTCACGTGACTGTATATATTATACACATGTATATTGTTACGGACACGACTTATTAGGATGTTATGATGGGCCGAGTGGAATGGCCGCCGTGTTCGCACAGTTTACCCGATTACACTCGAACGTTGGCCGAATCGCGCTACGCTAGATCAATGAAGGAAAAGGACACAACGGCTGGGATTAAGGCAACGACACAAGGGTTACAGTTCTCAAGACCTCCGGAGGAGGATATAATATTGGTTATGCAGAACGGTTAGATTACACGACAAGAGGTAAAGCACAGTAAGATGGGCACTTAGACACAGTCTTATCTTATTCCCGACAGACCACAGACAAACGGGACAAGACTGACTCACACAGGGATTGATGGCTGGGAAGGGCAGGCAGTCGATAGCTCAAGGTGCACCTTGGCTCAGGGGCAGAATCGACCCGGTCCGGTCCAGAGATGCGGGTAGGTATCGTCGCGCTGGAGGTGGCGTCCGTTCTTCTCCAAGCTGAGGCGCATCTGACGTCACCTCCGTCTTCCTGCGCATATCCAGCGGGGAGTGACACGCCCTCGGCTCGTTAGCTCCGCCCCAGATGGAATCGGTCCGCCGCTTCTTATTGGGTGCGGGGGGTTACCGGGCTCCGCCCTTGACGAGGAGCTGACAGTGAGCCCCTGCGTGGTAACCCCGTCGGAGCACATGTTCAATGGCGGCTAACCAAGCCGGAGTGAGGACGCACACTCCCCGCGCCGCCGCCGCTGTTGTTGTTGTTGGTGTTGTTGTTCCATGAGGAAGAGATGTGGGGAGGTATTGGGAGGTCCTAAACTTACTAATGGTGCCATACAATCACATTCTGGTGCAACGAAGAGTCAGAATTAATGGAAACGAGTCCTTAACTGACATAGACTAAGAATAACTAGCAAGATGTCCTATAGTTGTCTACGTGAGATGCGGTGAACCTGGGTGCGACATTTAATGGGGGAAATAGGGGAAGGTCGGTTCTACAGAGTGTTGTTTACAGACAATGGGACTAGGGAATGGGGGATTGGGGATAGTTGGGGAGTATTGGGGAAATAGGGGAATATTCACAAGCGGATATGGATGGAGGCCAAATCCCATATCCGCAACATTGCACCCTTCTCTACCTCGGGGCGTCCCGACCCGATAAATCTTTACCTACGTTAGTGTGGCACTCAGATGTAGTTCCCTCTACTATTAACTCAACCCTGAGTGTGACAGTTTTACAGATGTTCACAAATGAGTAAATATGTCCCCCTGCGACGTTGCACCCTTCTCCTCACAGAAACACACCCACAGGATAACCGAATCGCGGAAAGAATCCTCAAACTAAACATACAGCCGGTAGGGAGCATCATTTATACAAGACTACACTGATATTTACACTACGATCCAGGACCTGTTTTTGGAGGAACACATGCAGATGTTATGCATAGAGAGAGAGCACGCATGCCAGCATCGATACACCAACCCACGAGTGCTCTGTGGCCTTACGGCCTTTAATAATGTGCAGAGCACCCCATCCAAGCACCAAAAGCACCACCCCATAACACAGTCAGCACCATCCGGTGCACCAATAAAGTGTTCGATAGTCACCGGTGGTGTCGCAGCCGGCCGATGTTCTGCCGCTGGTCTTGCCTTCATGTGGTGTACTTGGCCTTCTGGCTTCTTTAAAAATAAAGGAAGGCGCCAACCGCGTCCATTTCTAAATTGTGGCCGTCAGGGGCCAACTATTAGTGGTTCACCTGTATGGCATAGGTGCCACGTTGACCCATAGGTCCATCAACGGGTGGTGCTTGCCCGCAAAAGAACTGCGGTCCATGGTGGGCGGCCACAAACATTGCGGTCCATATGGTGTATCGATCCAGGCAGCAAGCAGCGAAAGTACAGGCCCACAACTGCGGAGCCAGCACCTCTCTCTCCTCTCTCTCTGCCCCAAAGCCAGATCCTCGGAGGTGGGAGACAAAAGAAGAAGACAAGTGAGTAAGGTGGTAAGGGCGCAAAAGTGCACGCAATACAAGGTAATGCACACTGGGGGCACATGAGAACCAGGTGAGACAGGTACGTTCCTACCGTACGCCCCCCCCCCCCCACCAGGTAACCTACATTGCCCCTCCCTTACCCCTTACTGTATCCACAAACACAACACTACCCATAAACATCTACTTTACAAATCAACAAACGTCCCTACTGTCTTCCCCGTTCCTCCCATAAACCAAATTCGTCTTCTCTCCCTCCTAACCAATCAAATTAGCCATTTCCAACTCTCATCAAAATTTGCCATCTCCAATTCAACATCAAAATTTGCCATCACCAATTCATCATCAGTCCCTCCTAGGGAGGGAGAGATGGAATCACCCCAATGTCTCATCCACGTCGTGATGCGTCTCACAAATCCACACAGCAATTCTCATTTCCTGCACACAGAACAAAGAAAACACAGGTGTGGAGTCATCATCATCACCACAGGTAAGTGGCTGCGTATGGTGCGACAGGTTCATCAATCCTAACTATTTCCTAAATGACTTTAACAACTTTACATTACCCGGGGTCTTTCTCCTGCCAAACCATTGGCCCACTTACACTATGGGTTCTAAAAACCAATTCCCATTGACCAAACTGTGGTGCTTTTCAATTTGGGGTCTCACTCCCCCGATTCATCTCCCGGTGCCCTCGCACAATTTCTGGGCTGTGACGTGTAGCTCTCCCAGCAGGTCTACCCACCTGCACACCTCCACCACTGTAGTTGCCACCCGAGCTTACCTGCTCCTCACCCTAACCTAACTACCTGGGGAAGGCCCTCTGGCGCTCTCCCCACTCGGTGCCCTCTCTGGCACTGGGCTACCCGGGTCCGTCCTCCGGATCCTCGGGCCCCACTGACACTAACGGCTCCCAGAGCCCACCTGCGGCCTCACCTGGCCGACATCCTCACAGTGGTGGAGTGCCCAACCAACTACACACACTAACAGGCTACACGCCCAGCCATTTCCACAACACTAATGCACCCATCCACAATACCATTCTGCAACCGCACCACAAATGCCAATATCCAACCACAATTTACCTATACCCTCTACCTAACACTTACACTACCCGCCCCGGGTACTCGTGAAAGGGGTCCACTCTTCCCCCATCCACACCTTCGCACCATGCACACCACTCCGTACCACTTACTCCAACTCTCTCCACACCACTCATTCTCTGCTCCATATATTCCACACACCTGTACTTGCACACCTGTGCTCTCACACCTGGTGCCACCTGCACCCTTCTCTCCCCAAGCGCATTCGCGCTGATCCACAACACTCACTACTCATCCACTGCTCCACACACCTGTCCAGTTCTCACACAGCATCATCTCATCTAACTACTCCCCTCTGAAACTTGCGCTTCCCAGTCGTCCCTTTAAACTATTGCGCTCCCACGTCATTATCATCCATACTAATCTACCTGCGTCCCCACTACAGGTATCAGTCACTACCTAACCTTATCGTCACCTAATGTCATCTTCTAGGGCCCTATCAATATCCTAACCAACCCGGGCTAGTTTTCACTGCCATCAACCCCATAAACTATTGCGCATTTGCCCCACTGTTTGTGAGGGATGACAGAGTTGCCATCCCACCACCTCGGGCATCTCCCACTACCAATTTTGCACATCAAATTTCAACAAATTAAAAATTTGCCAATCACTACTCATCATCTGCCAATCATTACTGCCAATCCTTTGCCAATCATCAAATTTTGTTTTTTTCTAATTTTGGGGCCAAAACACTATCCTCGTCACCCGTCTACTCACTAATGCCTCTCGGTGCGCCAATTCCTGTCCAAAGCCCGGCTTTGTAAAGCCAAGCCATGAATGCGGGTTGTTTGGTGCCAGCGGCTGGATACGTCCCGCATTCGGGGCAGGGACGGGGGCTTACCCGGCCCGAGACCCCACGCACCATCTCGGCACGGAGCCATCCAATGTCCCGATCTCGACCTGCCGGAATGCCTTAACAAAAAGTGGTCGCCATGACGACCCTTCCTATCGGGCTGCCCGCTCCGCCTAGTGGAGCCCGGACGCGGCCGTTCCAAGCGAGGCACAGCGTGGATCGCGTACGGCGGTTCTTTCGAAACCGCCGTGGTTCGGATCCCCGCTGGTCCTCGCGGCACGCGAAGCTGCCCGACGCGCACCGAGGGCCCGATTCGGCTATAAGTCGTTCTAACCTCTAACCCGGTTACCGTCGATGCTTCACCTGCACGCTTACATGCATACGCTACCCCTTTCTTGCTCATACATGCAGCCGTTTCCATGCTCCTCGTCGTACCTCTTCTTACACACCTCAGTACACTCATTCCGCTCACCGACTTGGTCACACACCTGACCACCGAACACCTTGGCACACATTTGTCGCTCGCACACCTCACCAACACACCTCTTCGCGCCCCCTCCTCGGTCACCTCCTCTGTGACAATCACAGGTGTGCTCTCACTCGCACACCCAACCACGTGCCTCACTACCAATTCCAGCGTGCATTCCCACTCACGCTCTACCATTCCAGGTGTGCATCCTTCCATTCCAGGTGTACATCCTCGCTCACCTGTCACAACCAACTCACGCTCCTTGTCACTCTCACTACTCTCACCTCCACTCTTGACAGCGCACTCTTTCCTCATGCACCTGTCCGTTACACACCTTTCTCGCACACACCCTTGCGCACACTCTCCCGTCACACCCTCTGTAACACTCACCACAGGTGTACACTCTTCCTTGCCTTTGACAGCGCACTCTTTCCCCATGCACCTGTCCGTCACACACCTTTCTCGCGCACACTCTTGCGCACACTCTCCCATCACACCCTCTGTAACACTTACCACACCGCGCTTCCATGTGCTCCCTCGCACACGCGCTACGACCGACTCACTCTCGCCAGCACCCTCACTCCTTGGCACGCACTTTTTCCTCACACACCCCAGAGTCGGACTTCCTCGCACACCTCCTTTTTCGCACACCAGACCTGTCGCACACTTCACCAATGGCCTCTCACGAACACCCGGGTCCATCTCGACCCCCAAGCTCATTAAATCACCTGGCGCATCATACGCACGACCATATTGGTCACCACTTACACCGGGTCCTCTTTCTCTTCGCTTCTCCTCCATCACCTGCGAATCCCTCATCCGGTTAATGAGCACATCATCACGATCCGAACACAGACTTTGGACCAATTCTTTTACTTCCTCCTTTATCTCTTTCTTATCCTCTCTCCGTCGCTTCTTAATTTCGCTCACCCCTTCTTCCACTTCTTCTAATTTCTGCTTCACCTCCTTCATCTCCTCGTGCGCCCCTTTAAGTTCTTCCTCTAACTCCACTTTATTTTTTTCTATGTGCTCCCGCAGCTCCCGCTCATTAACCTCCATCACCTCTACCACCTTGTCCATTTTCCTCGTCAGGTCCTCATGTACCGTCTGACACTCTTTTTTAATTACCCCTACGTCCTTTTTCATCTCCTTCTGTGTCGATTTTAAACCCTCTATTACCGCTGTGTTCTTCTTTACCTGGTCCCCCAACTCCTTTTGTCCCACTGTCAGTTGTTCTACTCCCAGCGTCAACTCCTCTATACCACCTTGCAATTTTACAGTCCCCTTTCTCACCTCCTTCTCCATGCGCTCCTTACAGTGCCTCACCTCCTCGCGCACTCCTCCGACCTCCTCACTCACACCTCTTCTGATCTCTTCTCCCATCACTTGCATCTCCTGCCCAGATGCCACCCTCATCTGCTCCATTTCCTCCCTGTGAGCATCCAGTTTGGTTTCTACCCCCATTCTGACCCCCTCTATCTGCTCCCCCATTTTTTAAACTTCCCTTTCCGCTTGGTCCCTCATGTCCCTCAATTTGCCTTCCATACTGTTTTCTAACCCCTCTAACCCCTTTTGCATCCCTTCCATTTGATTCTCTTGAGCGGCCATTCTGTTTTCTACCCCCATTAACCCCTCCTGTATTTCCCCTAATCTATTGTCTAATCCCTCTATTCTACTCCCTAACCCTCCGATCTGGGCCCCCATGTCCTCCCTCAATTTCTCGCTATTGGACCCCATGTCCTCCCTCAATTTCTCGCTATTGGACCCCATGTCCTCCCTCATTGCCCCCATACTGTTTTTCATTTCTTCATTATTCTTGTCCATAAGGGCCTTCATTTGCATTAAAAAAAGGTTCAAATCCACCGGTGGCGCTACTACGGTCGCGGGCGCGGTCGCCGTGGCCATGTGCGAGGCGCCATTTTGCGCGCCCGTAACCTCGTGCGCGACGACGCTATTTTGCGAACCTGCCACCCTCACTGCTTCGCTCTCCTCATGTCCCTCATGTCCCTCAATTTGGTCCTGGATCGACCCTGCCTCACTCTCCTCTACCGGAACCCAGCCGTCTTGATCCGCCATAGCGCGACTTTCAAAATTCGGTTTTTTTTTTTTTTTTTTGTAAAACACAATCAAATTTCGCCGTTATAATTTCGAGCGCGTGAAACGCGCTTCGGGTCCAATTTCACTTCCCGACACCAATTGTTACTCTAATAGTACAATTGGTGTTCCAAAATTTGGGCCTAACAAATTTAGTCCCAGGTCCGAATCCCACTCCTGGCACCAATTGTTACGGACACGACTTATTAGGATGTTATGATGGGCCGAGCGGAATGGCCGCCGTGTTCGCACAGTTTACCCGATTACACTCGAACGTTGGCCGAATCGCGCTACGCTAGATCAATGAAGGAAAAGGACACAACGGCTGGGATTAAGGCAACGACACAAGGGGTACAGTTCTCAAGACCTCCGGAGGAGGATATAATATTGGTTATGCAGAACGGTTAGATTACACGACAAGAGGTAAAGCACAGTAAGATGGGCACTTAGACACAGTCTTATCTTATTCCCGACAGACCACAGACAAACGGGACAAGACTGACTCACACAGGGATTGATGGCTGGGAAGGGCAGGCAGTCGATAGCTCAAGGTGCACCTTGGCTCAGGGGCAGAATCGACCCGGTCCGGTCCAGAGATGCGGGTAGGTATCGTCGCGCTGGAGGTGGCGTCCGTTCTTCTCCAAGCTGAGGCGCATCTGACGTCACCTCCGTCTTCCTGCGCATATCCAGCGGGGAGTGACACTCCCTCGGCTCGTTAGCTCCGCCCCAGATGGAATCGGTCCGCCGCTTCTTATTGGGTGCGGGGGGTTACCGGGCTCCGCCCTTGACGAGGAGCTGACAGTGAGCCCCTGCGTGGTAACCCCGTCGGAGCACATGTTCAATGGCGGCTAACCAAGCCGGAGTGAGGACGCACACTCCCCGCGCCGCCGCCGCTCCGCCGCCGCTGTTGTTGTTGTTGGTGTTGTTGTTCCATGAGGAAGAGATGCGGGGAGGTATTGGGAGGTCCTAAACTTACTAATGGTGCCATACAATCACATTCTGGTGCAACGAAGAGTCAGAATTAATGGAAACGAGTCCTTAACTGACATAGACTAAGAATAACTAGCAAGATGTCCTATAGTTGTCTACGTGAGATGCGGTGAACCTGGGTGCGACATTTAATGGGGGAAATAGGGGAAGGTCGGTTCTACAGAGTGTTGTTTACAGACAATGGGACTAGGGAATGGGGGATTGGGGATAGTTGGGGAGTATTGGGGAAATAGGGGAATATTCACAAGCGGATATGGATGGAGGCCAAATCCCATATCCGCAACAATATATTAGATGAAATATCCATTCTACGCCCTTGGATATCTGAGTATGTTGGGGGGTGGGGGTGGGGAGGATTGGGGTTGAGGGGGGTGGTGGTGAGGGGAGGAGGTGGGGACATGGTGGTATAAAGTGGAGTGGGGACATACCTAGTCGAACCTGAGTTTGGGGATGAGAATGGGAAGGAATGGGGCTGTTGGGTGCTTGGGGTGTTGGGGTGGGGAAGGTCAAAGTGCAAAACCATCCTGGAGGAATGGCCACACTTGATGCCAATTTAGAGCCACACATCATCTATTCCACTAGTCTGTCTGAACTTCCTTCCGGTTTTGGCATTTGCACGTCAGCAATTCCACACGCATTGTTCGGTATATCCGGGAAATAAATGCAGAGTTATTCAACGGTGAATGACGTGAAGATATTGAATGGGCGCCCGTCATTATAACAGGCTTTTGCGCTACTCTATGTAGATTAATGAACATGGCTGTGAGGCCGGAGTTGATTACTCCATTCGCATCGGCAGTTCCGCACGTATTGTTTGGTACACAGGTGAGTAAGGATGAATGATGTGAAATTATAGAATTATTCTGCTCGTCTATAAATATTTATTTAGTCTATATAGATTTAGGTGTGGTTAGGGGAAGGGGAGGATGGGGTGGGAAGGGGAAGGTGTGGATGAAGTGGGAAAGGGAAGGGGAAAGGGAAGGGTGTGGATGGGGTGGGAAGGGGAAGGGGAAGGGGAAGGGAAAGGGGAAGGGGAAGTGGAAGGGGGAGGGGAAGAGGAAGGGGAAGGCTGTGGATGGATAGGTGTTGCAGGTTTTTGGAGAAGCAGCTCAGAGTGCAAAACCATCGTGTGGGAGTGAACACTCTTGATGCCAAGTTTGTGCACCATGTGACAAAGGATGCGACTGGTAAATCATTCTGAAATACGCAATTTGGTATCTGCCTGTCTGAGGATTTTAGACCTTTTTGACTTCTGATACTTTTCGTTTTCATTATCCAATCTCAACCAAATTTGACAGGGAGACTAAAGGACACACGATGGAGGTTGTGGTGATTTATCTCCTCTCACCCACCTCCCTAAGGGGGTTTCCTCCTTGAACAAACCCCGTGTTAACATGTATAAACAGTTTATCGTGCCGTTTTCGTCCAGAAGCCCGACCCGACCAGAAGTAAAAATATTACAAACCACAAACACGTGTGATTACCTTTTTAAACAGTTGCTAATGCTGTTGAGCACTAAACTGAAAGAAATTTGGAGGAATCCCGACATGCGTGAGGCAATCTATGCTTTTCACGTCGATGATCACATCTGATCGTAGATCTCCGATAGTCTAAAAACCGGCAATGGTTAATAGCATGACCCTTCCTGGCGCTTCCGTGGTGTTTTTCCAAGGTTGCTTCTAATAATAAAAGTGATAACAACACTAATGATAATAGCATAATATTGATGTTATTACAATGCAATATCCCCATCCCTGAGGGGTTTTGTGACTTGCGATATTGTAGGCAGGAAGCAATTGATCAGATGCAGGAAGCAATTTATCAGATGCCAGAAGCAATTTATCAGCCTCACTCATTGGCAGGAACGTAAGCAGTTACTAATTTATCAGCATCACACCTTCTAAATCTAAAGGGAATAGAAGAATAAGAAGAACATTATATAATTTAAAATTACAACTATTAGTTATATTAATTGACTTCACACAGTTTGCACCTACTGTGTCCAGAACGGAAACTTAATCTCTCATTTGCAAATTAAACGCACACAGAAAACGTATTGTTAACTAACTCTGGTAGCTTGTAACTGTTGCTGCGTTTTTGTCTGAGGAAGAACTGCTGAAATCTATCTATCCGGGTTCTTCCCAACATCTTTGTTCCTTTGACATTTCTTTCTACTTTTTCATATTTCTTTTTATTCATTCTAATTCTTGCTTCTCCTTCATTTCTCTCTTTCTTTATCTATCTGTCTTCGGAGAAGTGAATTGTTGCAGAAATTTTTCTGGAAGGTTCACTTGGCTGCGCCTGGATGGGTTTGAAGGTTGTGGAGGAGCGGCTGAAACCCGAATCCTATCCAGGTTCCTCCTGATGATTCCATCTTTGCTCTTTGCTTCTTCTGGTTCCTTCTGATGACTCCAATGCAGTATTTGGTTTTCTATTTCAATGAAAATATTTGATGAGATAGGTATAGATATTGAGGATAAGGTACTGCTATAGAATATAGATGCAAAGTGATGCCAAAGTGGTGCTACATCAAGGTAGATGGTAACTAGTGTGATGCTAATCATATTTAAGTGTTTTTCATATCGCTTCCTTCTGTTCAATGACACCAAGTAGGTGCAGAAATGGAAGGCCACAATCACATCAAGCCTCAGTACATGCGGTTCAGCCATCTTTCTTTGCAGGCATGATGGGGGATGTGTATGACTAACAATGCATGACATAATGCCAAATAAATAAATAAAAACACCTGTTCTCTTCTATTTTTGAACAGCCTTGTATCATGGAAATGCAAACCAATCCTTTAAAACCAACTTCTCAACACGGCCTAGCCAGGGCCATTGATTGTTCAAGTATTGTGAGAAGACGGGCCGATCGAGGCCTTGCGGTGAGAACACTGAACTGGCATCCTCGAGGTCGGGGGCATCCTAGTGATTGATGTGAATGAGGCAGTCACATTAAGGATTTTGATTCTAAGCTTCTATAAGCTAAGTGAGTCTGAGGAACATTTCCATCAGACGATTGGATTTTCAGCAAAACCCAGCTAGCTCTTCAGGGATGAGGTAACCCAACTGGTTTGGTCTGCAAAATATGCCATCCACATTTCGTGTTGATTCTTAATACCTTCAAGGCAAATTGTGATGGTACCAAAACATAAGGGAAACACTGCACAAAAAGCCCTCCCCAAATAACCAAAAAAGAAATTTCAATATTTGCTCGGGTCTGCTGATTAACATTTCTTTCCACTTTTCACCCATATATGAAAATAAAACACTAAATAACTCCAGCGAATTTACCAGCAATCTTGTGGAGGCAGCCATGTCTTACAAATAACTGCTTGTGAAACATGTGACAGCACTTATGTGTTTGAGTGTCCGCAATTGGCTCTAAAACCACACCAGTGGTGTAACATGAGTGTAAGGAACAGCTGTCGCAGACGCACAAGGGTTAAAGGTGTTCATTGTTACTCTGTCCACGTAGTTACCAAGAATCAGCAGTACAAAGACTTCCAAGAATCCAAAACAGCATTATAAGATTACTTTGACAACACCATCATCAGATTTTCTTGGAGTGAAGATACCGAGTATCTTCCCAATTATCCTAATTATCCCAATTCATCATTTAGTGCCGTTTTATTGTGATTATTCCAAAATACTGCCTTAACTATTGTGATGGAATGTTTCATATATGTAAAAATATCCAATGATCATCTTTTTTATTTTTACATCTCAAAACTCTTTTTCAGCAATGCTCTTGCTGACACGTTTGCAAACACAAACCCCCCGAAGGCTATGCAATTGATGCAATTCCTCAAATTTGCGTGGAAAAGGCCATATATGAATGAAATTTTATTTTGCTTGATGTTGAGCTATCCTTGAAAGAACAAGTCAGTGTATTTTTCTACTTACACCAATCTATATACTGTATGTTGAAATAATAAATCAGTATAATTTTCTCTGCAGACTAAATCATACAAATAAAAGGGTAGTGTCTATCACTTTACCTGTTACGGTATGTTTTATATATCCTCGATAACGGCTTCACACATCAAGATCAAGCGTCAGACTCAAAATGCATAATTAACAATGACTGTAGAAACACCTTATGTGAGCGGCAAAGTGGGGTGGGACTTTGAAGTCCAGGAGCATACCACCAACTCCCTCTGGCAGGGGTCAGTAAAGCATTTGCACATGCACAGTGTACAATTACAGGTCCTCTCCACAGCTGACTGGTAATACCCGCTCCCACCTCCGGGTGGTGCTGCAAGATACACATTTACATTGAGAGCAATCCCCCTGCCCCCTCCACTTCCTTCCAAACACCCATGACTATGAATTACTTTATGCCGAAAACCTGCGTGAACACACCTCAAGTACAGCCATCAAGTTTCAACTCATCCTATCCAGCAGTTAATAACTGCATACAAGTCAAACAAATAAACACACCCATATGTAATATATATATATATATATATATATATATATATATATATATATATATATATATATATATATATATATATATACAGTGAAACCTTGACTTACGAGTTTAATTCGTTCTGTGACCGAGCTCGTAACTCAATTTGCTCGTTTCTCAAATTAAATTTCCCCATTAAAATGCATTGAAATGCTATTAATCCGTTCCAGCCCGCCAAAAACCACACCAATTTTTTTTAAAATATACAGTATATATAAAAAATATCTCGCGCTTTATATTTCACCTGTATGCAGCATACAAGTTGGCAGGATGGCCTGGACTGGAGGTACGCACACTTGACTCTAAACTGTTCAGCCTGGGTTTGAATCCCGACCCAGCTATAACCTGTCATGGGTGAATCACAGGCAGGGTGATTCATCAATGTGTGTACCGCTAAACTGGGCGCCCCGTTTGCGTCCCATTAGTTGTTGGATGTTAAGGATCTCACCGTGTTTTCCACAAAGAGAAGGCGAGCTATCGCCGGCACTCTGAACAAGTTGTGGCCTGGCATGCTCTTCTCCTCTGCCGTTATATACGTCCTCCTCGGCATCTTTTTCCAGAAGAGCCCTGTCTCGTCACAGTTGAAGATTTGCTGGGGGATGTATCGTTCGGCTTCTATCAGTTCGGCAAAAGTTATAATAAAATCTCCATCTCTTCATGGATAGAGGTCCGGAGCTTTGAAATAATCGTAACGCCCTTGGCTGGCGTTATAGCCTTTATCGACTCCTTCTGCTTCAAAATCGTACATATCGTAGAAGTACTACGATCGTACTGCCTCACCAAGTCGACAACACGCACACCTCGCTCATGTTTTTCGACGATTGCGTGTTTTATATCCAAGCACATCATCCTCTTCTTCTTCTCAGTACTGCCCTTGGCACTCAATTTCTTAGGACCCATGGTTAAAACTAAGAAATTTTCCAAAATAACCAACATGCGAAAACAAAGCAGCAGCGATATACGGCAGAGATGCTTGCACGGCAAGATAACCACGTGACCGGAACCCACCTGGTGGCGGGTGGCGTAAGCTCGTAACTCAGATCTCGGCTCGCATCTCAAAGCAATAAACCGCCCGAGCGACGGCTCGTATCTCGGAAAACTCGTAAGTTGGTGCACTCGTAAGTCAAGGTTTCACTGTATATATATATATGTATGTATATATATATATATATATATATATATATATATATATATATATATATATATATATATATATATATATATATATATATATATAAATAAACCGTCACGTGAAAAAGTAAGTACACCCCATTTAAAGTTTCGACTTTTTCAACATATTTCAACATACAGCTATTTGATCTTCATTTCAACAATATTGAGAGATAAAGGTTATATAATATAACAAATATCATGAAACATTTACATTTTGTAGTCCATTGTATAATTTAAATAAACATAAATGCAAATTTCGCATATGGAAAAAGTAAGTACACCCCGACATTTATCACTACTTCAAACACCTAAAATTAGAATCAGGTGCACCAGCTCAGGTGCAAATGATTAGAACGTCGTTAGAGAGGATCTTGGAGGAAACCTGTCTTATTTAAACCTCAGACATTTAGTTTGGTTTGCTCTGTGTTGATGAAGTGTGCGTCGTCACCATGCCTAAATCAAAAGAGCTCTCTGAGGCCTTCAGAAAGAAGGTTACAGATGCCTACGTGTCTGGGAAGGGATTTAAAAAGATCTCTAAACAATTTGAAATCAATCATTCGACTGTCCGGAAGATCATCTACAAGTGGAGAAGATTCCAAACAACTGCCAACTTGTTCAGGCCAGGCCGCCCCAGCAAGTTCAGCCCGAGAGCAGACTGCAAGATGATGAAAGAAGTCTCTAAGAACCCCAGAATGTCATCACGGGACCTACAGGTAGCTCTTGCCACTGTTGATGTCAAAGTGCACGAGTCCACCATTAGAAAGAGGCTGCACAAATTTGATCTACATGGGAGGTGTGTCAGGAGGAAACCTTTGCTGCCCAGAAAAAACATCAGGGCAAGACTAAAGTTTGCCAATGAACACCTTGGCAAAGACCAGCACTTCTGGAACAATGTGCTCTGGACAGATGAGTCAAAGGTAGAGCTAATTGGCCACAGTACCAGAAGACACGTTTGGCGAAAACCAAAGACAGCATTTGACCACAAGAACCTGATACCAACTGTAAAGCATGGTGGTGGAAATATTATGGTTTGGGGCAGCTTTGCTGCATCAGGGCCTGGGCAGCTCACCATCATAGAATCCACAATTAATTCTTCATTGTACCAGAGGGTGCTTGAGGATAATGTGAGGCCATCTGTCGGAAAGTTGAAGCTCAACCGAAGGTGGACCTTGCAACATGACAATGACCCTAAACATACCAGTAAATCCACCAAGGAATGGCTGAAAAGAAAGAAATGGAGGGTTTTGGAATGGCCAAGTCAAAGCCCGGATCGAAATCCCATCGAGATGTTGTGGGGGGATTTGAAACGAGCTGTGCATGCAAAAACCCCTCAAACATCACACACCTGAAAGAATTCTGCATGGAGGAGTGGGCAAAAATTTCTCCCAGTTGATGTCAGAGATTGGTAGACAGTTATAAGAAACGCCTACTTGAGTTTGTTTCTGCCAAAGGGGACAATACCACCTATTAGAGCCAAGGGTGTACTTACTTTTTCTACATGCAAAATTTGCATTTATGTTTATTTAAATTATGCAATGGACTACAAAATGTAAATGTTTCATGATATTTGTTATATTACATCACCTTTATCTATCAATATTGTTGAAATGAAGATCAAATAGCTGTATGTTGAAAAAGTCAAAACTTTACACGGGGTGTACTTACTTTTTCACGTGACTGTATGTATGTATGTATGTATATATATATATATATATATATATATATATATATATATATATATATATATATATATATATATATATACATACATACAT
Source organism: Myxine glutinosa (assembly GCF_964187855.1). NCBI lineage: Eukaryota > Metazoa > Chordata > Myxini > Myxiniformes > Myxinidae > Myxine > Myxine glutinosa. Next base: position 116,214,363 of record NC_136270.1, read on the forward strand.
ATGTATATATATATACATACATACATATGTATATATATATATACATACATACGTATATATATATATACATACATACGTATATATATATATACATACATACATACATATACATACATACATACATATATATATACATACATACATACATACATATATATATACATACATACATACATATATATATATACATACATACATACATACATATATATATACATACATACATACATTACATATATACATACATACATACATACATACATATATATATATATATATACATATATATATATATATATATATATATATATATATATATATATATATATATTGTTGCGAATATGGAATTTGGCCTCCATATCCGCTTGTAAATATTCCCCTATTTTCTCCAATACTCCCCAACTTTCCCCAATCCCCCATTCCCTAGTCCCATTGCATGTAAATAACAATCAGTAGAGCCGACCTTCCCCTTATTCCCCCATTAAATGTCGTGCCCAGGTCCACCGCACCACACGTAGACAACTTTCGGACATCTTCCTAGTTATTCTTAATCTATGTCAGTTAAGGCCTCGTCTCCATTAATTATGACTCTTCGTTGCACCAGAATGTGATAATATGGCATCAGTAGTGAGTTTAGGACCTTTCCCATACCTCCTTCCATCTTCTTCCCCAACAATTACAACAACAACAGAGGAGATGGCGGCGGAGCGGGGGAGGATGCGTCCTCCCACCGGCTCGATTAGCTCCAGACCATGCGCTCCACGGGGTTACCACGAAGGGGCTCCTTGTCAGCTCCTCGTCAAGGGCGGAGCCTGGTAAACCCCCCGCACGCACCCAATGAGAAGCAACGTGCCGATTCCACGAGGCGGAGCTAACGAGCCGAGGGCGTGTCACTCCCCGCCGGATATACGCGGCCACGCGCCGGATGTGACGACAGATGCGCACCCAGCTTGGAGAAGGAAAGCCACCTGCGAGCGCTGAGTCAGATGCGCACCCAGCTTGGAGAAGGAAAGCCACCTGCGAGCGCTGAGTCAGATGCGCACCCAGCTTGGAGAAGGAAAGCCACCTGCGAGCGCTGAGTCAGATGCGCCCCCAGCTTGAGCAGACAAGACGCCATCCGAGCGCTGCGACCTCCCCGCATCTTTGGACCGGACCGGACCGTACTGGACCCTGCTTTGAGCCAAGAGTGCACCTTGAGCCATCGATACCCGCTGTCCTTTTCATCAACCCCCGTGTGAGTCAGCCTTGTCCCGTTTGTCTGTCGTCTGTCCGGGGTTAATATAAGATTGTGTCTAAGTGCTTGTCTTTCTATGCTGTCCCTCTTGTAGTTGTAATCTAACCTTCCGCCTTAATATAACCTCCTCCGGAGGTCTTGAGAACTGAACCCCTGGTGTCGTATTGTGTTATTGTGATCCAGCCGGGTGTCCTCTTTTTCTTATTGAGCCAGCATCGCGCGACTTCGTCAACGTTCGGGCACAATCGGGTAACTTGTGCAGACGTGGTCATACCATAAAACCGCTCGGTAAATAACATCCAAGCCACGTCTGTAACAATATATATATATTTATATATATATATATATATTGTTGCGGATATGGGATTTGCATCCATCCATATCCGCTTGTAAATATTCCCCTATTTCCTCAATACTTCCCAACTATCCCCAATCCCCCATTCCCTAGTCCCATTTTCTGTAAAAAACACTCTGTAGACCCGACCTCCCCCTATTTCCCCCATTAAATGTCGCACCCAGGTTCACCGCATCTCATGTAAGACAACTATAGGACATCTTGCTAGTTATTCTTAGTCTATGTCAGTTAAGGACTCGTTTCCATTAATTCTGACTCTTCGTTGCACCAGAATGTGATTGTATGGCACCGTTAGGAAGTTTAGGACCTCCCAATACCTCCCCGCAGCTCTTCCTCACGGTTCAGCAACAACAACACCAACAACAACAGCAGCGGCGAGCGCGGGGAGTGCGCGTCCTCACTCCGGCTTGGTTGGTAGGGGGTGTTGGGAGGGCACCAGGCCTTTCCAACGAGCCGCCATCGAACATGTGCTCGACGGGGTTACCAAATAGGGGCTCCCTGTCAGCTTCTCGTCAAGGGCGGAGGCATCTCCTCGTCAAAGGCATCTCCCACACTTCTGACACCAATTTATTGCGGTCCGCGGATTAGGATGTTATTTTTACCGAGCGGAGGTATAACCGCGGCCGAACAGTTGTTCCCTGACTAAACCCGATTTACCCAAACGTTGGCCGTATCGCGCCACCGCTATTCAATCGGGAAAAGACTAAGACGACACGGATGTGAAGAAAAGGAAGACGAAGGCAAAGAAAGGTTTGAAATACGATTACTATTTATTACTATTTACAGGCTCAAAGTAACCAAGGAGAAGGAAAGATAAGAAAATAATATACAGAAGCTTTTAGAGACACAGGGAAAATACTAGCTTATACAGAGTTAATTATCTACCCAGGACAGAACAAACAAAGACGACTCACACGGGGAATGATGATAGGAATTGGCTGGAAGGAGGTGTGTGGCTGGAGGGGGAGGACGGCACGGAGCTGGCTGGAGCTTGATCCCGCACGGGACGTCGGGCTGGACCTCGACGGCCGCTGATGCCACCGAGCCTGTCGTGTGCGCGGGATCACGGGTCGGAGCTGCTTGGTGGAGCTGACGCGCTGGTGGGGGGTCTGGCATGACGGGTTCTCTTCTCTCTCTTTCTTGGTCCAACCACTCTTTCTCCACCGACAACTCAACGCAACCACTCAAAGCAAACACTGACCACCCCTGACGACCAACTCAGCTCTTGTCATGGACCTCTCTACACGCTCTGTTCTGACGACCCAGCTCTTTCCTTGGACTCATCTCTTGTCTCTTGTGGGGGCGTCCCGCCGCGGGTTATATAGGCCCCGCCCCTCAACCTTTTCGAACCTCCCCCAAACGTTCTCTCTCCGCCCTCTCAAGCCAAACCCCTTGTTCATGGTTGGTCGAGTGTGGCTGGCTCACTCCTCCCCTCTCTGACGAGGTGCGGACCCGCCTTTCTTCCCCAACCCTGCCTCGTGGCCAATGGTGGTTGAAGAAAACCGCCCAAAATGCAGTTGGCCATTGAAATGAAATGAAAGGGGATCTACTCTTATTTCACTTGGTGCAATGGAGTATTTAAATTAATGGGAGACACAGCCTTACCCTAAGACACATAATAAGATATAAGCTACTGAACAAGGGTTTTATCGGGTCCTGCAATGTGGTGTTTATGGAATAACTACCGAGACGCCCTTTGACCTTCACACTACGGAGGTATTTACAAGGATCATGACATTTACAAAGGGTGATCTTTACAACAATTTACACTACAACAACAAAAAAAAAAAACCATTCTCATATCCACAACACTGCACCCTCCTCCTCTTAGGCACGTCCCGGGCCTACAACTTAAATTTAGTGTGACACGTAGGTGTAGTTCCCTCTACTTTTAACCTGACCCTGAGTGCGACAGTTTTAAAACATAAATAAATGTTTCCCGCTGCTCCATTGCACCCTGCCTAACAGACTTACGCCCACAGTTAACCGAATTGCGGAATGGTCTTCAAACTATACACTGACGGTGGGGAGCATTATTTACAATTGACGCTACTTTTATTTACAAAACTAACCCAGGACCTGTGATTGTTCTTTCTGGGGGGGAGACAGTCTTCTCTGCATCGACGCACCATGAAAACACCCAAAAACGCACCAATACACCCCCAAGCACCAATCGGTGCAGTCATCACTGTTCATCAATGTTCATCAATGTTCATGAATAAAAATAAAATCAACAACCCCTAACCCTGCAGGTGATCTCTTGCTCTTCGGCTCCCTCTGCTGGCTATTATTATTTCTTCCAGATGTTGTCTTTTTCCTTTTCTGGCGGCCTATTTGCAATAAAGTAAAATGCACCCAACGTGTCCCTTTTATTTTCTTTATTTATGGCCCACAGGGCCGACTAGTGTGGTTCACCTGTGGGGCATCGGTGCCCTGTGGCCAAGGTCCGCCAGCAAGATTTCGGGCCTTCATGGCCGGTTCCAGCAGAGGGGCCATGCCCCAACCCATGGGGTCCATAAGTGGTGCTCGGCCACAGGCATGTGGTCCATAATGTGGTGCATCGATGCAGACAGCTGGTTCTGGGAATTTTGGGCGCACAATGGCCGACTCACGCACGCTCCCCTCGGCGCCCAATGGCGCACAGGTCATGTGGGAGACAAAAGGGGGAAGACAAATGAGCGAGGGGTAAGGTCACAAGGGTACACATCAATAAGGCAATGCAAGGCGAAATGCGTACGGAGAGCGAAATGAGAAAGCTCTTCCCTACCATACGTCACCCCCCCTGTCACCTACACTACCCTTGCCCTTACCCCATATTTACAAAATCTACACATTTACAAATTCGTCGCTACTGTCACGTCTCCCCATATTTCCCTTATACCAAATTCGTCTCCACAATCCCTCTACTTCAAAATTTGCCATCACCCAATTCATCATCAATCCTCATAAGCAGGAAGAGATGGAACACCAAGCACAATGTCACACCCACGTCATGATGCGTCTCACAATCCAAAATATTTGCACATAAAAAATAATCAAACATGGCATGGTGTGGAGGTACCTGTCACCTCAGGTGAGTGGATGTAGATGGTGCGAGGAGACTTCAATCCTAACTATCCTCTAAATGACATTAACACGCGTTACACTACCCGGGGTCTTTCCCTGCCAATCCATTGGCCACTTACACTTTGGGTTCTAAAAACCAATTCCCATTGACCAAACTGTGGTGCTGCTCAATTTGGGGTCTCACTCCCCCGATTCATCTCCCGGTGCCCTTGCACAATTTCTGGGCTGTGACGTGTAGCTCTCCCAGCAGGTCTACCCACCTGCACACCTCCACCACTGTAGTTGCCACCCGAGCTTACCTAGCTCCTCACCCTAACCTATCTAATTGGGGAAGGCCCTTCCTGGCTCTGTCACCCCTTGGTGCCCTCTGGCACTGGGCTACCCGGGTCCGTCCTCCGGATCCTCGGGCCCCAACCACAACAACTCTACCGGCTCCCAGAGCCCACCTGCGGCCTCACCTGGCCGACATCCTCACAGTGGTGGAGTGCCCAAACCAACTACACACACCAACAGGCTACACGCCCAGCCATTTCCACAACACTAATGCACCCATCCAAACATCATTCTTCCACCCGCACCACAGATGCCAATATCCAACCACAATTTACCTGTACCCTCTACCTAACACTTACACTACCCGCCCCGGGTATCCGTGAGGGGGGTCCACTCTTCCCCCATTCCCACCTTCGCACCATCCACTCCACTCCATAGTTTCCACCATACTCACTCCACGACCATCCATTCCAATACTCCATATGCTCCACTTCCATGTATTCCACACAACCATTCTCCTTTCACCTGTTGTTGCACACCTGTGCAATCACACCTGGTGCCACCTGCACCCTCTTTCCTTCCTGGACCATTTGGTCAGCACAACACCCATCACCTTTACTCACTCATACACTGCTCCACACACCTGTTCAGTTGCACAACTGTGCAATCATACCTGTTCCTTACAATCACAATCAGTTACTCATACCCTGCTCAATACACTTGAATACACCTCCAAAACTCATACGGCATCATCTCATCTTACTACTCCCCTCTGAAACTTGCGCTTCCCAGTCGCCCCTTTAAACTATTGCGCTCCCACGTCATTATCATCCACACTAAACTACCTGTGTCCCCACTACAGGTGTCATTGTCACTAACTAATCTTAACGTCACCTAAGGTCATTTCTCTAGATCCCTACACACGATATATCCTCACCCTCCCGGGCTAGTTTTCACTGCCATCAACCCCATAAACTAGTGCTCCTTTGCCCCCCCCGTGGTGTGAGGGATGACAGAGTTGCCATCCCACCACATCGGGGAGGTCCCACTATAAATTTTGCTCGTCCAAATCCAACAAATCAAAAATTTGCCAATCATCTGCCAATCACTGTACCATTACCAATCATCACTCTGCCAATCCTTTGCTAATCATCAAATTTTGCCTTTTTCTAATTTTGGGTCCAAAATACTAACCTCATCACCCGTCTACTTACTAGATCCTCTCGGTGCGCCAATTCACTTTTAAAGCTCGGCTTCGTACAGCCGAGCAATGAATGCGGGTTGTTTTGTGCCAGCGGCTGGATACGTCCCGCATTCGGTGCAGGGACGGGGGCTTACCCGGGCCGAGATCCCACGCACCACCTCGGCACGGAGCCATCCTATGGCCCGATCTCGACCTGCCGGCACGTCTCAACAAAAAGGGGTCGCCATGACGACCCATCCTATTGGGCGGCCCGCTCCGCCTAGTGGAGCACGGACGCGGCCGTTCAAAGCGAGGCCCAGCGTGGATCGCGTACGGCGGTCCTTTCGAACCCGCCATGGTTCGGATCCCCGCTGGTCCTCGCGGCACGCGAAGCTGCCCGACGCGCACCGAGGGCCCGATTCGGCTAAATGTCGTTCTAACCGCTAACCCGGTTACCGTCGATGCCTCACCTGCATGCTTACACGCATACGCTACCCCTTTCTTGCTCATACATCCAGCTATTCCCATGCTCCTCGTCATTGCACATTCTCTTCCACACCCAGGTACACTCATTCCGCTCACAGACTTGGTCACACACCTGACCACCGAACACCTTTGCACACACTCGTCGCTCGCACACCTCACCAACACACCTCTTCGCACCCCCTTCTCGGTCACCTCCTCTGTGACAATCACAGGTGTGCTCTCACTCGCACACCCAACCACGTGCCTCACTACTAATTCCAGCGTGCATTCCCATACACGCTCTACCATTCCAGGTGTGCTTCCTTCCATTCCAGGTGTACTTCCTCGCTCACCTGTCACAACCAACTCACGCTCCGTGTCACTCTCACTACTCTCACCTCCACTCTTGACAGCGCACTCACCCTTACTCTCGACAGCGCACTCTTTCCTCACGCACCCGTCCGTTACACACCTTTCTCGTGCACACTCTTGCGCACACTCTCCCGTTACACCCTCTGTAACACTCACCACAGGCGTGCATTCTCCCTCACTCTTGACAGCGCACTCTTTCCCCATGCACCCGTCCGTTACACACCTTTCTCGCGCACACTCTCCTGTTACTTCCTCCGTAACACTCACCACAGGCGTGCATGCTTCCGTTACATCCCTTGTAACACTCCTCACTACGCGCTTCCATGTGCTCCCTCACACACGCGCTACGACCGACTCACTCTCGACAGCACACTCACTCCTCGGCGCGCACTTTTTCCTCACACACCCCATGGTCGGACATTCTCGCACACCTCTTTTTTCGCACACCGTACCTGTCGCACATTTCACCAACGGCCTCTCACGAACACCCGGGTCCACATCAACCCCCAAGCTGACTGAAGCTTTCCTCACATCATGTACATTTCCACGTATATCGCCACTCACCTTGGCACCTCGTCTCCGCACCTCCTTCACCACCTGCAAACTCTTTATTTGGTTAGTGAGCACACCATTATGAGTTGAGCACCGACCTTGTACATATTCCATCACCCCCTCCTGTATTTCTCTCTTAGTTTCTGTCCGTCTCTTCTTAATTTCACTCACCTCTTCTTCCACTTCCTCTAATTTTTGCTTCACCTCTTTTATTTCCCGGTGCGTCTCCTCAAGTTCGTCCTCTAAGGCTACCTTGACCGTCTCTATGTGCGTCCTCACCTCTCGGTCCTTCGTCTCCATTACTTCTGTCACCTCTTCCAACCTCGTTGTCAGTCCCTCACGTACCATCTGACATTGCCTCTGTGTCGCTATTAAGTCATTTTTAATGTCATTTTGTGTCGCTTTTAACCCTCCTAGCACCGCAGTGTTCCTTTGAACCTGCTCCACTAACCCCGTCTGTCCCACCGTCAGCTGTTCCACGTCCTCCGTCAGGTCCTCTATGCCCCCTTGTAACTTTGCCGTATTATTCCTCACCTCTTTCTCTATACGCTTTTCGCCTCGCTTTACCTCCTCGCTTACCCCCGAGACCTCCTCACTTACACCTCGTCGTATCTCCTCTTTCATCTCCTCTCTCTCTTTTGTAGATGCCGCCCTCATCTGTCCCAATTCATCCCTCTGAGCATCCAGTTTGGTTTCTACCCCGATTTTCACCTCCTCTATCTGCTCTCCCATTTGTTTAATTTCTCGGGCGGATTGCTCCCCTATCTCGCGCAATTTGTCTTCCATCCTATTTTCTAACCCCATTAACCCGTTTTTCACCCCCTCTAACTGATTCTCCTGGGCAGCCATTCTATTTTCCACCCCCATTAACCCATTCTTTACCTCTTTTATCCCATTGTCTAACCCCTCAAATATTTTTTCTAATCCCTCACCGGTACCCCTCGCTTCGTCCCTCATTACCCCCAATTGCTCACTCTGAGCCTCCATCCGGTTCCCCATTTGTCCCTCCAATCGCTCACTATTAGCCCTCATTTCGTCCCTCATTTTGTCCATAAGGGCCCCGATTTGTATCAACAAAAGGTCCGAATCCAACGGCGGCGCTGCTACGGTCGCGGGCGCGGTCGCCGTGGCCATGTGCGAGGCGCCATTTGGCGACCGTAACCTCGTGCGCGAGAGCGCAATTTTGTGCGCCTGATACCCCCTCAACCACCTCCTCCATATACATTTCCCCGAGGTCCTGGGTCGATTCCACCCCGTCTATCTCTCCCACCGGCATCCCGTCGCCTTGACCAGCCATGGCGCGATTTCAAAATTCGGGTTTTCCTTTAAAAACAAAACAATTTCCAGCTGCTTGTAATTTTGACCGCGTTAAGCGTGCTTCGGGCCTCGTATCTCACTCCCCGACACCAATTTGTTACGGTCAATAACACAATTGGTGTTCCAAAATTTGGGCTAAATAAATTTAGTCCCAGGTTCGAATCCCAACTCCTGACTACCAATTTGTTACGGTCCGCGGATTAGATGTTATTTTACCGAGCGGAGGTATAACCGTGGCCGAACAGTTGTTCCCTGACTAAACCCGATTCACCCGATTCACCCAAAACGTTGGCCGTATCGCGCCACCGCTATTCAATCGGGAAAAGACTAAGACGACACGGATGTGAAGAAAAGGAAGACGAAGGCAAAGAAAGGTTTGAAATACGATTACTATTTATTACTATTTACAGGCTCAAAGTAACCAAGGAGAAGGAAAGATAAGAAAATAATATATAGAAGCTTTTAGAGACACAGGGAAAATACTAGCTTATACAGACTTAATTATCTACCCAGGACAGAACAAACAAAGACGACTCACACGGGGAATGATGATAGGAATTGGCTGGAAGGAGGTGTGTGGCTGGAGGGGGAGGACGGCACGGAGCTGGCTGGAGCTTGATCCCGCACGGGACGTCGGGCTGGACCTCGACGGCCACTGATGCCACCGAGCCTGTCGTGTGCGCGGGATCACGGGTCGGAGCTGCTTGGTGGAGCCGACGCGCTGGTGGGGGGTCTGGCATGACGGGTTCTCTTCTCTCTCTTTCTTGGTCCAACCACTCTTTCTCCACCGACAACTCAACGCAACCACTGACCACCCCTGACGACCAACTCAGCTCTTGTCATGGACCTCTCTACGCGCTCTGTTCTGACGACCCAGCTCTTTCCTTGGACTCATCTCTTGTCTCTTGTGGGGGCGTCCCGCCGCGGGTTATATAGGCCCCGCCCCTCAACCTTTTCGAACCTCCCCCAAACGTTGTCTCTCCGCCCTCTCAAGCCAAACCCCTTGTTCATGGATGGTCGAGTGGGGCTGGCTCACTCCTCCCCTCTCTGACGAGGTGGGGACCCACCTTTCTTCCCCAACCCTGCCTCGTGGCCAATGGTGGTTGAAGAAAACCGCCCAAAATGCAGTTGGCCATTGAAATGAAATGAAAGGGGATCTACTCTTATTTCACTTGGTGCAATGGAGTATTTAAATTAATGGGAGACCCAGCCTTACCCTAAGACACATAATAAGATATAAGCTACTGAACAAGGGTTTTATCGGGTCCTGCAATGTGGTGTTTATGGAATAACTACCGAGACGCCCTTTGACCTTTACACTACGGAGGTATTTACAAGGATCATGACATTTACAAAGGGTGATCTTTACAACAATTTACACTACAACAACAAAAAAAACAAACCATTCTCATATCCACAACAATATATATATATATATATATATATATATATATATATATATATATATATATATATATATATATATATATATATATATATATATATATATATATATATGTGAAGCACGCGGTACTACGCGCGTGACTTGCTACCAAGGAGGAAGCGGACAACGGGGTGAGTTTATAGTTCTTTATTCCAAAGAGGTCACTGTAGCACTGGCGCGCTCCGGGCTGCATGCCCGGTGTATATCCTGAGGCCACGCCTACCCCTCGGGCGTGGCCGCCGCCCACTTGGTGCGCGGAATGATGTCACCACGCCAGTGGGCTTTCGTGTCCGCCACACGCGCCCCCCCAGAATTCCCGCGCACCTGGAAGGCCAGTTTGCGGGGCAAACGGATGACCCGGCCGAAGCGCCCTCTGGCGACCGGCGGCGTCCGGGGTGCAGGGATGCCAGGTGGGATGCCCCCGGCTGTACCCGGGATGGGTGCCGGACCGGGGGGCGGCGTGCCTGCGGGGCTGGGGGGTGCCGGGGGTCCGCCCGCAGGGGTGCGGCCCCGACGCGGGGGCCGAGCCACCGGCGGTGGGTGGTCCACGTCGAGGTGGGCTGGCTTGAGGCGGTCTATGGAGACCCGGTCAGGAGTGCCGCCGATGTCCAGGGTGAAATGTTTCACCCCGGTCTCCAGCACGTGGAAAGGCCCGTCGTACGGGGGCCGCAGTGGTGTCCGGTGGGCGTCGTGCCGGATGAAGACGTACTCCGCAGTGCGAAGCTCCGGGGCGACGTGTGTAGGAGGGTGCCCGTGGTGCGCCGTCGGCACCGGGGCGAACCTCCGGGCGGTCTCCTGCAGCGCAGAACGCTCCTGCGCTGCGGAACAAGGTGCCGTGGGGTCGGGAAAAGGCCTCGCCCGGCACCCGCAGCGGTTGTCCAAAGACCAACTCCGCCGCGGATGCGCGGAGGTCCTCCTTGGGCACCGTCCGGAGGCCCAGCAGGACCCAGGGGAGCCTGTCGACCCAGCCGCCGTCGCGGAGGGTGGCCCAGAGCGCGGCCTTCAACGAGCGGTGGAATCGCTCATACAGGCCGTTGGCCTGGGGGTGGTAGGCCGTGGTTCGGTGCAGCTGGACCCCGAGCCCCCGCGGGCCCAGAGCTCCGAGGTGAACTGGGGGCCGCGGTCGGACGAGATGTCCGAGGGGGTGCCGAACCTGGCGACCCAGGTGGCGATGAACGCCTGCGCGACGTCTGCCGCCGTCGTCACCGCCAAAGGCACGGCCTCCGGCCACCGGGTGGTGCGGTCCACCATGGTGAGGACATGGGTGAAACCCCGCGAGGGGGGCAGAGGTCCCACCAGGTCCACGTGAACGTGGTCGAACCGACGTTCCGGCACCGTAAACGGGGCCAAGGGGGCCTGGGTGTGTCGGTGCACCTTTGCGCGCTGGCACGCGAGGCACGTCCTGGCCCAGCTGCGGACGGCCTTCCGGAGGCCATGCCAGACAAACTTGTCGGCGACCAACCGCTGGGAGGCCCTCGTGCCCGGGTGGGACAGGCCGTGGATGGCGTTAAAAACCTGGCGCTGCCAGCCTGCAGGCACGATGGGGCGAGGCCACCCAAGGGAGACGTCGCAAACGAGGGACGTGCCCGCGCCGTCGAAGGGCACCTCAGTGACGCGGAGGCCCGTGACGGCGGTCCGCAGGGCCTGGACCCCGGGGTCGGCGGCCTGGTCCGCTGCCATCCGGGCATAGTCGATGCCAAGGTGGACTGCGTGGGCGACGGCCCGGGAAAGGCAATCGGCCACCGGGTTGTCCTTTCCCGCGACGTGCCGGATGTCCGTCGTGTACTCGGACACGGCTGCGAGGTGACGCTGTTGCCGGGCCGACCACGGCTCGGCGACCATGCCCATCGCGAAAACCAGCGGCTTGTGGTCGACGAAGGACGTGAACGCACGGCCCTCGAGCAGATGGCGGAAGTGCCTGACCGCCAGGTGAAGCCCAAGCAACTCGCGGTCGAAGGTGCTGTAACGGCGTTCATGCGGGGGAAGGTGCCGGCTGAAGAACGCCAGCGGTTCCAGCGGAAGAACGCCAAGCTCCATGCACCCATTGCTCGGACACCGCGCCCACCGCGTAGTCCGAGGCGTCGGAGGTGAGGGCGATCGGTGCATCGAGCGCCGGGTGCGCGAGCATGGTGGCGTTGGCCAAGGCGAGCTTCGCGCCCGAGAACGCCGCGTCCATCTGCTCGGTCCAGGTAACGTCACCTTTGCCCGGCTTCCCTCGAAGGGCCTCGTGTAAGGGGCGCAGGAGCTGGGCGATGCGGGGCAGGAACCGATGGTAAAAGTTTACCATGCCCAGGAACTCCTGGAGCCCCTTGATCGTGCGGGGGCGCGGAAACCCCTTCACCGCCTCCCTCCACCTTGGCCGGTAGGGGGACGGCCCCGTGCCTGGTGACGCGGTGCCCCAAAAAGTCGATTTCAGCAACACCGAACCGGCACTTGGCGGGGTTCACGATCAGGCCGTGCTGGCCCCGACGTTCGAAGAGCGTGCGGAGATGGTGTAGGTGCTCTTCGCGGGACGCGCTGGTGACGAGGATGTCGTCCAGGTAGACGTACAAAAAATCCAAGCCGCGCAAGACGCTGTCGATGAGGCGCTGGAACGCCTGAGCCGCATTTTTCAAACCGAAGGGCATCCGAAGAAATTCGAAAAGCCCGAATGGCGTGATGACAGCCGTCTTCGGGATGTCCTCCGGCCTGACAGGGACCTGATGGTAGCCGCGCACGAGGTCCACCTTTGAAAAGAAGGACATATTCGCCAAGCGGGCGGAAAAGTCCTGAATGTGGGGGACGGGGTAGCGGTCGGGGGTGGTGGCGTCGTTTAGGCGCCGGTAGTCCCCGCACGGTCGCCATCCCCCGCCGGGCTTGGGCACGATGTGGAGCGGGGACGCCCATGCGCTCTCGGAGCGCCGCACGATGCCGAGCCGCTCCAGCGTAGCGAACTCCGCTTTAGCTACGGCGAGCTTCGTCAGCTCGAGGCGGCGTGCCCGGGCGTAGACCGGTGGCCCGGCGGTGGGGATGTGATGTTCCTCCCCGTGCTTGACGGTCCCCGCCGAGAAGGTCGGCCGCGTGAGGGCCAGAAACCCGCGAGGAGGCGGGCGAATTCGTCCGCTGCCGGAAGCGTACAGATGAACCTGGCCGGAACGGAACCGCTCAGCAAGCCGCTCGGCGAGCCGCTCGATGAGCTGCTCTGTGAGCTGCTCAAGGAGCCGGGCAGCGCACACGCGAGCGAGCTGAACGTCTCAGCCTGGACAAGCCTTCTGCGCTTTACATCGACCAGTAATCCATTCGCACATAAGAAGTCCGCGCCGAGCAGTGCCATGGGCACGTCGGCCAAAACGAACGACCAACGGAAAACCTGACCTCCGAACCGCAGGGAGAGACAGCGTTTTCCGTACGTGCGTATAGACGTACCATTGGCCGCAAGCAGCGCGGGGCCCCGGCCCGCGGTGTGCTTGTCGGACGTACCGGCAGGAACGACACTCACCTGCGCTCCCGTATCGCACAGGTAACGGTGCCCAGACAAGGTGTCCGTTATGTACAGCAGGCTGTTGGAATTGCCGACGCTCACCGTTGCCACCGAGCGCCTGCTCGCCCGTTTCCCGACCTGCCGAATGAGCACGGCGGGCGACTCTGCCGCCGTCGTCGCCGCCAAAGGCACGGCCTCCGGCCACCGGGTGGTGCGGTCCACCATGGTGAGGACATGGGTGAAACCCCGCGAGGGGGGCAGAGGTCCCACCAGGTCCACATGAACGTGGTCGAACCGACGTTCCGGCACCGTAAACGGGGCCAAGGGGGCCTGGGTGTGTCGGTGCACCTTTGCGCGCTGGCACGCGAGGCACGTCCTGGCCCAGCCGTGGACGGCCTTCCGGAGGCCATGCCAGACAAACTTGTCGGCGACCAACCGCTGGGAGGCCCTCGTGCCCGGGTGGGACAGGCCGTGGATGGCGTCAAAAACCTGGCGCTGCCAGCCTGCGGGCACGATGGGGCGAGGCCGCCCGAGGGAGACGTCGCAAACAAGGGCCGTGCCCGCGCCGTCGAAGGGCACCTAGGTGACGCGGAGGCCCGTGACGGCGGTCCGCAGGCCCTGGACCCCGGGGTCGGCGGCCTGGTTCGCCGCCATCCGGGCATAGTCGATGCCAAGGTGGACTGCGTGGGCGGCGGCGGTGGTGGTGGTGGTGGTGGTGGTGGTGGTGGGCGGGGCGTGATGGCGGACACGAGGTGCGGTGCATCGGGGAAAGCTTCGGGAGCCTCGGGAGCGGCAACCGCGCCAAGACTCGCCTGCGTGTCCAAAACCGCGTAGTATTTGTCGGCCTCAGCAGCGAGCGCACGGGGTTCCGTTAACGCGGAACCAGCCAAAGCGAGGCGGACTTGTGCTGGCAGCTGGCATCGAAACAACGCCTGGAATAGAGCGTTCGGGGTTTCGTCGCCCATGAGCGCCAGCATATGGTCCATACGGACCGACGGTCACGTGTCCCCGATCTCGGGGAGGTCCAAGAGGTGATCGGCCCGTGCATCCACCGTAAGGCCGAACGTGGCGAGGAGGACACGCTTGACCGCCTCGTACTTGCCGTCGGCAGGTGGATTCCTTAGGACCGATATGACGCGGGTGGCCGTGCCGGGCCCGAGGGCGGAGACCACGTGGCAGTACATCGTCTCGTCCACCGTGATGCCTCGAAGTCGGAACTGGGCTTCTGCCTGCAGGAACCAAACTTCGGCTTGTGATTCCCAGAATACGGGGAGCTTGATGGAGACCACGTTGGTAGCCATTGTTGCGGCGGTTTCGGGGAGTCAGCGACGGCTGACTCGAATGTCGGAGGTCACCAATGAAGCAGGCGGTACTACGCGCGTGACTTGCTACCAAGGAGGAAGCGGACAACGCGGTGAGTTTATAGTTCTTTATTCCAAAGAGGTCACTGTAGCACTGGCGCGCTCCGGGCTGCACGCCCGGTGTATATCCTGAGGCCACGCCTACCCCTCGGGCGTGGCCGCCGCCCACTTGGTGCGCGGAATGATGTCACCACGCCAGTGGGCTTTCGTGTCCGCCACATATGTGTATATATATATATATATATATATATATATATATATATATATATATATATATATATATATATATATATAGATATATATACATACAAACCCCAATACCCCATGTGTACCCCAGTTTAGAATAGGTACACCGGATCCCTTCGTGTTGTAAGAGGCGACTAAAAGGGTTGGCGTCAGGAAGGGCATCCGGCCATAAAAACATTGCCTCCAAAAGAGAACCATGACAATTACAACTACATATGGGCAGGGCACAGCCCGAAGTACCCCGTGGGGGACCCCACTCCCTCTCGTCAAAACTCAAAGTGGGGAACCCGATCGAAGCAAGGGTGGAAATCACTCCATTTATGACGACGAAACGTCTGATGCCCGACGTGTAATCGGTTTCTGAGGTTTGGGACATGGAATGTAGGGACAATGACAGGGAGATCAGGAGAAGTGGTGGAAATATTGCTCAGAAGAAGAGTGTACATATGTTGTGTGCAGGAGACGAGATGGAAGGGAAGTGGTGTGAGAATGGTGAAGGGTAGGCAGGGACAGAAATACAAGTTTGTGTGGCAAGGGTGCCTGGAGGGCATGAATGGTGTTGGTGTCCTGTTTTCTGAGGAGTTTGTAGACAGTGTGGTGAGTGTGATGAGAGTGAGTGAAAGGTTGATGATGGTGAAAATGATGTTTGGAAAGCTCTTGGTGAACGTCATCTCGGGATATGCTCCGCAGGTTGGTCGGAGCGATGAAGAGAAGGACAAGTTCTGGTGTGCGACAGAGAAGCTGATGGAAAACGTGAAAGATTAGGAAGTTGTTGTGGTATGAGGAGACCTAAATGGACATGTGGGAAGGAGTATGGATGGTTTTGAGGGAGATCATGAGGGTTACGGATATGGTGTGAGAAATGGAGAAGGTGAAAGGATTTTGGAGTTTGCTGATGGAGCTGATTTATTGATTTGTAATACTCAGTTCGAGAAAGAGGATAATAAGCTTGTTACATACACGTCAGGTGGGTCGACGACAACCGTTGACTACCTGCTGGTGCATCGGTGAGATAGGGGGAACCTCCGGGACACAAAGGTGATCCAGGGGGAGGAGGCTGTTTCACAGCACCACTTGGTTGTCTGCGACATAAGGGTGAAAGGTGTGAGGAGAGCTCGGCGGGTGAAGTACCAACCGAGAATGAAGGTGTGGAGGTTGAAAGAGGTGACGGTGAGGGAGGAATTAAAAGAGAGGCTGAGTATGGTAGAGGATGATGTGGTTGAGCTTGAAAGTGGTTGGATGTCAATGAAAGATAGTCTGTTGGGAGCCGTTGGTGAGGTATGTGGATGGACAAAAGGACCACCAAGGCACTCGGAAACATGGTGGTGGGATGATGAAGTTGGAAAGAATATTGATGAGAAGTGGAAGAAGTTCAAGGAGTGGCAGAAGGCGAAGGGTATGGGGGCAGAAAAGGCATAGCATGAAAGTTATAAGGCAGTCAAGAAGGCTGCAAATAAAGAGGTAGCAAAGGCGCAGGAGGCCTGTAGGAAAATGTTTGGAGAATGCTTGGATTTGGAAGAGGGTCAGAGAGCGGTATTCAGGATTGCAAAGCAGATAGTGAAAGAGATGTGATGTGATGGGGGTGAGTCGCTTGAAGGATGAAGTGGGACAAATCGTTGTGGACCCAGATGGAATTAAAGGAAGATGAGATATATGGAAATACTGTTGAATGCAGAGAATGAATGGGATGGCAACATGGAGAGTAACCCAGTTTTAGGACCGGCAGAGAAGATAACCGAGAAGGAAGTTGAGGAAGTGATAAAAGAACTGGACCCGCGAAATTTCGGGGATTTTTGGTGGAAATACCTCGGGGTAAAGTTACATAGGAAAGCCCCATGTTGAATTTCCATCGCCGAAGGACTTTATTTTTGTTGCGAAATTCATCCTGACTTCGCCTATAGGAGGATGGAGGGGTATCTGTGGGTAGCGGGGGCCTTTGTTTGGCGAGGATTGGGCAGGAATTGGCCGAGTCGTTGGAGGTATTGACTTGTATACGGTTGGTTTTCTAAGGCTGGGGCGCAGTGGCGTCGTCGCGTCCCCGGCACGAGGGTCGATTCTGAGGAAATCTTGTTTCATTGTGCACGCCTTCGTTTTACTTCCAAATTCGAATCTGTTTCATTAATTGTTGTTTCCACACTGCGTCGAGAAGCGTAAGTATACCGCGACAAGAAAAAGGTATGTTACGAATTTATGCGAGTTATATTGTGATAGGTATCGTCGAGTGAAGGGGTCGTGTTTGGGCCGTGGTCTTGACTAGATGTAGGCCGCACCTCATTTTGTCGAATAAAGTGGTATTCGGGTGGTTCCGGTATTTGGGACCGCAGGGACGGAAAGTGCAGGTTCGGGGTGCCAATCACTCTCGCTAGCCGGCCCGCTCTGAAGGCTCGGATCGGGACACCGGGATTCATTCCGGTCGCCCGGTCGGCCCGGAGGTGGGGGTGCGGGACTTGTCACGGAATGTCAAAACAAACGGCCTACCGGGGCCGCCCAAAAGTCGGGCGTGAGGGGCGCGTCCACTAATGGAACGCCTCTCGCTTCCCAAATCGAGGGCCATGTGGTCAGGAGAACCTCGTCCCTTCTGGTTGCCTTGCCATCCCACCGTGAGCGCTGGTCAGGGTGTACTTCAAGCTAAGCTTAAGGGTTAAGTGTTAAGTTCCTCCTTGCCCTCGCAAGGGAAAGGCTCGGGTCAAGCTCTCCCAAATTTCCAAACACTAGAAATCGGACGTCTCAAATTAATTAATTAATTTGTTAATACATCTCAGTCGCCCGCGACCTCTCCAGCGCGGGCGTCGAACCAGTTCATTTCCTGTGCGACCGGGCCGAAGCCGTTGATTCCGCCGTAGCACGCTAACGCGTAGGCTCGCGCGTCCCTGGTCCGCCGGGGCTCCGCAGGTGTCCTACCGTGCCTGACGCCGCTATTCTCTCAACTTTCGGGAGTAGGCGCCGGTGCCCGGGGACGGATTTCGCTGTCTAAACATGGTAGCGCTAGGCCAGTGGGACCGCCGGGACCCACGTGCACTCACAAGTTGTTCTGCGCGTGGGCGGCAGTATCAGACCGGGGCGCCCAAACGCTCCCCGGCTAAAGTTCATCCTGAAGGCGCCCACATTGTGCGGACAAACTCCACCAATTGGCCGGTCACACTGTGCCTATCGGCTGGCCTCGAAGACCGAAATTGTGGCGGTTACCGATTCTTCGGGTTCGTAACTATGCCACCCTCCCCTCCCCCTCCAATCAACCACACGGAAAACTGCGTTCAAGTATATTCAGAAAATAATACAAGGGTTTATTACAAATAAAAGCAAGGACAGGAAAAGCATGCGCCGGTAATAAATATCCTCATCGGGACGTCCCCACACGACAGATCTCAAAGCACAGACGAGGGAAAAGATTACCAAAATAACACGTCTCGTCATGTAAGGGGGGAACGCATAGCTCGGTCTTATCTGTCTCTGGTCGTCGTCCGTGTAACACGGCCCCGCTCGGCCGCCACCAGGCCTCGCTCCAAGCTCCGATCGTTTGCACACGAGGTAGGCCCCGTTCCAAGCTCCGATCCTCTCGCCGCCCACGAGATCCATGCACCAAGCACCACGTGTCCAACGCAGGCCAGCGAGCTCCACAAAAGGTCGACCCTCAAGTCGAGCACGAACACAGAACGACGAAGAACGGCAAAAAGGGGGGAAGAGAGCGCGAGTCCACTGCACGCCAAGTGCCGCTTTGAGCCAAGTTCAAGCCAACGAAGCAACTCTCACAATTCTTTCTCTGTCCGAACTCCACTGCTGGCCAACTCCTCTGCTTGCCAACTCACCCTGCTTTCGAAAGTCCTGCCAGAAGCAACTATCTCAAGACTCACTCGGCACCAGACCCACTGCCAGAAGCAACTCTGTCTCCGCAACTCCCCGGAACCAACTCTGTCACTCCACGAAAGTCCTGCCGCCCCTCGTATCACTCCGCGGCGGTGACGTCAGCCTTGGCGTGCCACCCAATCAGTGACCTCCACCGAATCACAGGCCTGTGGTGTGGTCATAGCACGTGGCACTCGAGGTGGATAGGCCTGTCGGAGGTGTAAATGGCGGCGGCCATTATCGGTGGTGTCCTGGCCTGGTTTCCTTTTGCCGGTTCTCTTTCACAGCCATGTCAGGGAAGGGTGTTATTTAATGTTGTACTAGGGACCTATCTATGGTGTCTACAGGGTATGCGTGCCAAAAGGAACAAAGGTTTGGCTAACCAGGTGAGGACACACAGGGGCGCTACTCTTTAATCCCTAACTCTACTTAACAAACGAACCTCCTGGTAGGTTCACAAGTATACATCTTAACCAGACAAATGCCTACACATACTAACTTAAAGGTACATAGTGGGTTCTAGCTATCGCGACATCTCGAAGCATGTTACCTATTCAGATCTAGCTGCTCTACATATTGCTCTACCCTGCCAGACATAACAATATATAACAATATATTGAAGGAGCTGGGGCTCCCACGTCGATCGGAAGAATGGACGCGACAAAAAGCTGGAATTCATCCGAGTTGCTTTAATCAAAACCCAACACTCAGGCACTCTGAAAAGCCCGTTTATCGGGCAGCAATATATATACATATTATCCCGGAGCGTTTGCCCAGGAAAGGCGAGAGGGGGCGTGGCCCAGCGTCCTGGCTGCGGCCTGGCAAGTTGAGGGCGAGCCTGCCCGGGCATGCCCAGGCGTCCCGACCGAGGCCTGGCAAGTTGAGCGCGGGCCTGCCCGGGCATCCTGGACGAGCCCGGCATGGTGATCGCTCCGCGTCCTTGATAGGTGCAAGGCGATTGTGAAAACCCAGCGGTAGCCGCTACACACGTCCCCCCAGAATCGACTTGCACCGGCAGGGTCAATTTGAGGGGGGTCCTGATAACCCGGCCGAAGCGACCCCTGGCGGGTCGTGGGAGGGGGTCCGGTGTGGTGGTGGGCGGTCGAGTGGGGGGCACCGTGGACGGGGGGCGGCCTCGCCGCGGCGGAAGGGCCACCCGTGGTGGGTGGTCGACGTCCACGTGCACCGGCTTGAAGCGGTCCACCGCAATCCGGTCCGACCTGCCGCCGATGTCGATGACGAACGACTTGTCGTCCCGTCGCAGCACCCGGAAGGGCCCGTCGTACGGCGGCCGGAGTGGCCCCCGATGTGCGTCGTGACGCACAAAAACATACTCCGCTGTGCGAAGTGCTGGGGGGACGTAGGACTGGGGGTCACCGTGGTGGGATGTTGGCACGGGGGCAAACCGTCGGGCGGCCTCCTGGAGGTCCGAGCGCTGGTGAGCTGCGGACCAGGGACTGGTAGCGTCGGGCACGAATTCGCCCGGGACGCGTAGCGCCTGGCCATAGACAAGCTCGGCGGTGGATGCCTGGAGGTCCTCCTTGGGGGCCGTGCGGAGGCCCAAAAGGACCCACGGCAGCCGGTCGGCCCAACCGCCGTCTTGAAGGCCGGCCATGAGCGCGGCCTTCATGGAGCGGTGGAATCGCTCGCACAACCCGTTTGCTTGGGGGTGGTAGGCCGTAGTACGGTGGAGCTTGACCCCCAGGTTGCGGGCGACCGCGCCCCACAGCTCGGAGGTGAACTGTGGTCCGCGGTCTGACGAGATGTCCGCCGGTGCGCCGAAGCGGGCGACCCAGGTGGCGATGAAAGCCTGCGCCACGTCGGCGGTGGTGGTGGAGACGAGGGGAACGGCCTCCGGCCACCTGGTGGTCCTGTCCACCATGGTGAGCAGGTGTGTAAACCCCCGTGACGGGGGGAGGGGGCCCACCAGATCCACGTTGACGTGGTCGAAACGTCGTTCGGGCACGGTGAAAGGTGCCAGCGGGGCCTGGGTGTGTCGGTGGACCTTGGCCCGTTGGCAGGCCGTGCAGGTGCTGGTCCAATCGCGGACGTCCCGACGAAGGCCGTGCCAGACGAATCGCGCCGACACCAGCTTCTGGGAAGCTTTCCGGCCCGGGTGGGAAAGGCCGTGGAGGGAGGCGAAGATGTGGCGTTGCCAGGTGACGGGCACGATGGGGCGAGGCTGGCCTTGGGAGACGTCGCAGAGCAGGGCAGTGTCCGCGAAGGGGATGTCGGCCAGGCGGAGGCCCGTGTTCGCCGCCCGGAGGGCTTGCACCGTGGTGTCGGTGGTTTGGTCCGCCGCCATAAGCGCAAAGTCCACGCCCAGGTGGACCGCGTTCGTGCTGGCCCGGGAAAGACAGTCGGCCACGGCGTTGTTTTTGCCGGCAACGTGCCGGATGTCCGTGGTAAACTCCGACACGGCGGAGAGGTGGCGCTGTTGGCGGGCCGACCACGGCTCTGTGACCTTGGCCATGGCATAATCCAACGGCTTGTGGTCGACGAACGCCGTGAAAGGTCGGCCCTCCAGGAGGTGGCGGAAATGGCGGACGGCCAGGTGTAGACCGAGGAGCTCCGGTCAAACGTGCTGTATTTGAGCTCGTTCGGCCGGAGCTGCCGGCTGAAAAAAGCGAGTGGCTGCCAAACCCCGTTCACCCATTGCTCATGTACGGCGCCCACCGCGTAGTCGGAGGCATCCGTGGTGAGGGCGATGGGAGCGTTGAGCACCGGGTGAGCGAGCAGTGTTGCTTCGGCGAGGGCCCGCTTTGAGCTTTGGAAGGCCGCATCCATTGCTGCGGACCAGGCGATGTCGTGCTTGGCCGGCTTGCCCCGGAGGGCTTCGTAGAGGGGCCGCATGAGTTGAGCAGCGCAGGGCACGAAGCGATGATAAAAATTCACCATTCCCAGGAATTCCTGCAGGGCCTTTATGGTGCGGGGACGCGGGAACGTGGTGATGGCCTCGACCTTGGTTGGCAGCGGCACGGCCCCGTTCTTGGTGATGTGGTGGCCCAAAAAATCAACGGCCGTCGTGCCGAAGTAGCATTTGGCCGGGTTGACGATGAGGCCGTGCTCGCTGAGGCGCCCGAACAGTGTTCGGAGGTGGAGGAGGTGCTCGGCCCGGGACGTGCTGGCGACGAGGATGTCGTCCAGGTAAACGAAAAGGAACGGCAGGTCACGCAGCACGCCGTCCATCAAGCGCTGGAACGTCTGAGCCGCGTTCTTGAGACCAAACGGCATCCGCAAGAATTCGAATAAGCCGAACGGCATGATGACTGCCGTTTTAGGGACGTCGGCCGCCCTGACAGGTACCTGGTGATATCCCCGTATGAGATCAATTTTCGAAAAAATGACCCGTCCCGCCAGACGGGCGGAGAAGTCTTGGATATGCGGGATCGGGTACCTGTCGGGGGTGGTAGCGTCATTGAGACGGCGGTAGTCGCCACACGGGCGCCATCCACCCCCCGGCTTTGGCACGATGTGCAGTGGCGAGGCCCACGCGCTATCGGAGCGCCGCACGATGCCGAGGTGCTCCAACGCGTCGAATTCGGCCTTCGCCACGGCGAGCTTGGCTGGGTCGAGGCGGCGGGCCCTGGCGTAGACCGGCGGGCCCGTGGTTGGTATGTGGTGCTCGATCCCATGCCGTACTGCGACGGCCGAAAACGTCGGCCGCGTGAGGGCCGGGAACTCCGTGAGCAGGCGAGCAAACTCGTTCGCCGCCGGGACGGCGCATGCCAGCTCGGTCGGCGCGGAGCTGCTCAATGTGCATACCAGGGAGCTGAAGGTTTCGGCGTTGATTAAACGACGCCGTTGGACGTCCACCAGCAGTCCGTGTGCGCAGAGGAAGTCGGCGCCTAGCAGAGCCATGGGCACGTTTGCGGTTACAAACGTCCAAGCAAAGCGTTGGCCGCCGAAGCAGAGGGTGACGTTGCGCGGGCCGAAGGTGCGGATGGTCGATCCGTTGGCCGCAACCAAGGAGGGGCCGCAAACCGCGGATTGCCTGTCCTGGTCAGAGGCAGGTATGACGCTCAGTTGGGCGCCGGTGTCGCACAGGAAGCGCCGTCCGGACGCTTTATCCGTGATGAACAGTAAGTTGCCCGTGTGGCCGGCGCTCATGGCTGGTAATGAACGCCGGCCCGGCCGTTTCCCGGCCTGCCGAAGGTGCACGGGGGTCGGCATGTCCGGGCCTTCTGTCCGAACCTGGCATGATAGTAACACCACGCTTGGTCAGGTGGAGGCCCCGGTCGTCGTGCTGGAGGTGGTCGGCTCGGTGTAGCGGCCGCCAATTGCATCGGCAGTTCGGTCGTCGACCGTGCCGGGTGCTCGGGCGCCATGGGTGTTGCGTCGGACGGCGGTGGGTCCCATGTCGCCGCTGCGATGCGCTGTCCTGCGGCGGAGATCTTGTCGGCTTCTCTGGCAAGGGCCCGGGGATCTGTTATCGTCGTGCTTGCCAGGGCGAGGCGTACCGGGTTAGGCAGCTGACGGAGGAACAGCTCCCGGAACAGGAATGCCGGAGAGTGCTCGCCGAGCAGTGAAAGCATGTAGTCCATTCGCTCGGAAGGGCGCGTGTCACCGAGCTCGGGCAGGTCGAGCAGGCGCCGTGCGCGTTCCGCCGATGGGAGGGCGAAAGCGTCGAGGAGAAGCTTCTTAATCGCGCCGTATTTGTCAGTGGCTGGCGGGCTCTCGAGGACGCTCAGGGCGCGGGCCGCGGTGGCCGAACCGAGCGCTGCTACCACATGGTGGAAGCGGGTGTCGTCGGCCGTGATGCCTCGCAGGGCGAACAGGGAATCCGCCTGTGCGAACCAAACCGCCGCGTGAGCCTCCCAGAAGGTAGGCAGTTTAAGGGCGACTGCTGTGTCCATGTCGGTAGGTCACCAATGAAGGAGCTGGGGCTCCCACGTCGATCGGAAGAATGGACGCGACAAAAAGCTGGAATTCATCCGAGTTGCTTTAATCAAAACCCAACACTCAGGCACTCTGAAAAGCCCATTTATCGGGCAGCAATATATATACATATTATCCCGGAGCGTTTGCCCAGGAAAGGCGAGAGGGGGCGTGGCCCAGCGTCCTGGCTGCGGCCTGGCAAGTTGAGGGCGAGCCTGCCCGGGCATGCCCGGGCATCCCGACCGAGGCGTGGCAAGTTGAGCGCGGGCCTGCCCGGGCGTCCTGGACGAGCCCGGCATGGTGATCGCTCCGCGTCCTTGATAGGTGCAAGGCGATTGTGAAAACCCAGCGGTAGCCGCTACAATATAACAATATATAACAATATATAACAATATATAACAATATATAACAATATATAACAATATATATATATATAACAATATATAACAATATATATAACAATATATATATATATATATATATATATATATAACAATATATATATATATATATATATATATATAACAATATATATATATATATATATATATATATATATATATATATATATATATATATATATATATATATATAACAATATATATATATATATATATATATATATATATATATATATATATATATATATATATGTAACAATATATATATATATATATATATATATATATATATATATATATATATATATTATACATATTGTTATGTCTGGGGATAAAGCAATATCTAGAGCCAGGTAGATCTGTATAGGCAGGTATTCGACTGTCGCGATAGGGAATCTACCTGTAATAAGTTATGTGTGTTTAGGCGGTTTGTCGGTTAAGATGTATACCTGTGAACATACCAGGATGTTCGAGTGATAGGTAGTATAGGGATTAAAAGATAAAGCCCCTGTATGTCACACCTGGTAGCCAAACCCTTGTCCCTTTTGGCAATGCCCCCATTTAGACACTTAGTTAGGCTCTTTATTGCAACACTAAATAATTCCCTTCCCTGACATGACTTTGGAAGACGAACAGGCAAGGGGGCCGGCTCGGGGTACCGCCGCGTGGACCGTGGCCAGCTTCATCTCCGCTGGGCCCCACGTAGCACGCTACATGCACAAGCTATAACCACGCCCTGGAGGACTGAGATTGGTTGGTGCGGAAGGCGCGAATCAACGCGGAAGGCGCGAGGAGGGTCGGCAAATGGCGGGAAGCTGCGAGGCTCTGGTTGGGTGCCGCGCCGAGGCTGACGTCACCGCCAGAGGTTATAAAAAGAGCGCGCCGAACTATGCGCGCAGATTGCTGGCCCTGGCAGTCCCGGTGCGATCCCGAGTTGAGTAGAGTC
Source organism: Myxine glutinosa (assembly GCF_964187855.1). Taxonomy (NCBI): domain Eukaryota; kingdom Metazoa; phylum Chordata; class Myxini; order Myxiniformes; family Myxinidae; genus Myxine; species Myxine glutinosa. The sequence continues at coordinate 116,239,759 of NC_136270.1, forward strand.
CTGTCCCTGGTTGAGTTGGCTCACAGTCTTGGCCCTGGTTGAGTTGGCTTGTGAGTCCGAGCCTGAGTGGAGTTCCCTTGCTTCGTGCAGCCCCGCGTTGGACCTTCGGTGCACGGACCTCGTGGGGGTCGACGAGGAGCCTGGAGTGGGCGCTGGCCCGGGCCTTCGCGGTGCTGGGGCGCTGGAGTGAGGGACCTCATGGTGTGCAACGGAGATTGGACGGACAAGACGACGAGACCAGATAAGACCGCATGGAAGGTATTGTTGCGGATATGGGATTTGCATCCATCCATATCCGCTTGTAAATATTCCCCTATTTCCTCAATACTTCCCAACTATCCCCAATCCCCCATTCCCTAGTCCCATTTTCTGTAAACAACACTCTGTAGACCCGACCTCCCCCTATTTCCCCCATTAAATGTCGTGCCCAGGTTCACCGCATCTCATGTAAGACAACTATAGGACATCTTGCTAGTTATTCTTAGTCTATGTCAGTTAAGGACTCGTTTCCATTAATTCTGACCCTTCGTTGCACCAGAATGTGATTGTATGGCACCGTTAGGAAGTTTAGGACCTCCCAATACCTCCCCGCAGCTCTTCCTCATGGTTCAGCAACAACAACAACAACAACAGCAACGGCGGCGGCGTGCACAGGGAGTGCGCGTCCTCACTCCGGCTTGGTTGGTAGGGGGGTGTTGGGAGGGCATGAGGCCTTCCCAACGAGCCGCCATCGAACATGTGCTCGACGGGGTTACCAAATAGGGGCTCCCTGTCAGCTCCTCGTCAAGGGCGGAGCCCGGTAACCCCCGCACCCAATGGAAGCGGCGGACCGGCCCCAGGGGGGCGGAGCCAACCAGCCGAGGGCGTGTCACTCCCCGCTGAGCATGCGCAGGAAGAGGGAGGTGACGTCAGATGCGCGCTGAGCTTGGAGCAAGCAAGACGTACCCTCCGAGCGCTGTGAGGCCTCCCCGCATCTCTGGACTGGACCGTGCTTTATCCTGTCCCCGAGCCAAGGTGCACCTTGTGCCATCGAACTACCTGTCCCTCCCTGCCATCAATCCCTGTGTAAGTCAGCCTTGTTCCGTTTGTCTGTGGTCTGTCTGGGTTAAGATAAGACGGTATTTAAGTGCCCATCTCTTCTGTGTCTTTTACCTCACTCTGCCGTGTAATCTACCCCCTTTTCTCCACCACTGTAATTATACCCTCCTCCGGAGGTCTTGAGAACTGTACCCCTTGCGTCGTTTCATCTATCCCAGTCGTTGTGTCCTTTCCATCATTGATTTAGCATAGCGCGATTTGGTCAACGTCTGGGTGGAATCGGGGTCTAGTCGGGGAATAACTGTTCGGTCGCGGTCATACCAACCGCTCGGTCAAAATAACATCTAAACCGCGGCCGTAACAGTATCAATGGAAAGCTGAGGATCCCCTCTTAATTAGTAAACCACATGTAAATTGTCAAAATAAATAACCTTTGCATATTAACCCCTTGAATTCAGATTACCCTTTTTTTGATACGCACTGTATATATATATATATATATATATATATATATATATATATATATATATATATATATATATCCAAATATATGTGCAGTTCTCCAGCTTTCAATGAGCGCAAGTAATGACGTCACTGCCATGTACATACGCTCTGCCTGTCAAGCTCTCAAGAACCGCGGCCGCTCTCCCTGCTGCATCCAGGGGATTCCATATAATGAGTGGATACCAGAGGTAATGTGCCATGTGGCAGATGACACTTATCGCTCCCATTAAGGTACAGCATAGCTGGATGGGATACCTTAATGGCGGTTCACCACTGATGGTATGAAATCGAAAAGTGACTGGTATATAACCGAAAGGTTTTCAGAGTCATAAGTGTATGCAGTACTCACTGCGTTGCCCTGATGAGCCCCAAAAAGGGCGAAACCAGGTCGGTAACTGTGAGTTTTACATACACTTATGACAGTATCTGAACTAAGATCAAAATTCTGCTCTGTCAGAGGGTTCTCTTGAGAGCTTGACAGGCAGAGGGTATGTACATGGCAGTGACGTCATTACTTGCGCTCATTGAAAGCTGGAGAACTGCACATATATTTGGATTGGTTTGCTCCCTGCTGCATCCAGGGGATTCCATATAATGAGTGGATACCAGAGGTAATGTGCCATGTGGCAGATGGCACTTATCGCTCCCATTAAGGTACAGCATAGCTGGATGGGATACCTTAATGGCGGTTCACCACTGATGGTATGAAATCGAAAAGTGACTGATATATATATATATATATATATATATATATATATATATATATAAATAAAAATATGCTTTATTAGATAGTATATAAATATATATATAGTATAAATGATATATAAAAATATAAAACCTGGGGGGTTATGATATATAAAATAAATATAAATATATTGTTGCGGTTTTGAGAACCCCTCACTTGTAAATACTGGTAAATAATAACTCTTGTAAATATCCCATCATTTAATAAGGTCGCACCCATAGTTAGTCCACAAGCAACACGTAGGACACCATCGGAACTTTTCAGTTATTTCCTTAGTCTGTGTTTAGTTAAGGCTGTGTTCCCAATAGTTGAATCTGCGTTGCATTAATCAAATGAGATAGGCCCCATTCCGTTCATTTTGCACTCTCTCTCTCCAAATTGGGTTGCGCGCCTCTGCTCGCCCAGCAGCGTTCGCTGCCTCGCTCCAAACGCCATTATGCACGCGGTCAAGCTTGTAGAAGAAGGGGGCGGAGCGCCAAGAACGAGGTGTGGCCACGTCAACTCACCACCAGGGCATGGCCGGTATGCCCCCACCAGCCAACCAGGGCTGATGTAATCTGACCGACGGGCGTGGCCTGGCGGAGCGCGGAGTGATATTGGAGCGCGTTATATAAGCGCAAGCGGGAGGACTGCTGGAAGAGACTGCGTGGAGACGTCTGATTGCAACATTGTTTGAGAGACAACGGCGCCACTGACTCCTTGCTGATTGTAATGAGATCTGCGCGAGGGTACCCTCTGATACGGACGTTGAGAGAGAGTTGGCATGCATATTATGTACGCGGCAGCCCAGTCCCTCGCATATCTATAAGGTCCGGTCGCGCGCCAACGACACCAGCTGCCTGCCATTCTTCGCCGCGGACCCGGAGCCTGGAACCATCTGCTTGACCCTTCTCCTCCTACCAGCTACCGTCCCGTGTGAGTCTGTCTGTTTGTCCGGGGTTGTAAGTAAGACTGTATAGTTAAGCTTGCCCTGTGTCCTTTTGCTCTGTATATTACTTTCGTTTCCTCTTCTTTGGGTTTGGTTGTACATAATTAATAAATTCACTTGTTCTTTCTTTACTCTGGTTTCCTCTGCATCCGATCGCATCCGTCCTTTCTTTGAATTGAGTACCTCTGGCATGATTTCGGAACCGCTTAGAATCGGGTTTAGTATTTGTTAACGGCCCGAGTCGCGGCTCGCTTCGCTCGGCGTATCCATTAACGCTGCGGCTTGGGTGGGAGTTATCTCCTCGCTTTATGGTCGGGTTAGTAAGCAGGTATTTGGGACTCCATTGACCAATCACCCTGGCTAATACCGACCGGAAGTGACGTCATAGCTTCCAGGATTGGGGGACGGCCAGCTTAAAAGACAAGGGGATTAACCCCCCTTGATAAGGGGAGCGCCGACCCCCGAATCCGCAACAATATATATCGTAGAATTATATATACTATGATAGATAGTATACGAAATATGAAGTAATCTAATTTTGCTTATGGTATAAAAATTTATTTCCAATAACTTTTTTTTATAATAACTAAATAACCCCTTCGGTCCAATCAAAACTGAACTTTCTCAAAGCATTTGAATAATTGGATGACGTCCAGGAAGTAGTGAATCAAGCTCAAACGTCACTAGATTGTTGTTGTCAAAATGTATTGCGTTCATTACAATATTCGTGTTGTTGTTGTTCTGTGACTTTCGCGTTCTAACAAATCCCATACCATCCCATCCCATCGCGCATACCTTTTTTATACATGGTCCAGGCTTGTGGAAGAGCTAGAATTATACAAACTTGACGAGTATATCCGCTATTATTATTTAAATAAAAATGAGTAACATGAGCATTAAGCACCAATTTTTTTCGAAGTGAACAAAATCCTCTGATAGAATCAGAATGATGAAACACAAAGCGAATTTTTCCTTTTGTTTAATCAGAAGTTTCTTTTGCGGAACTGAATTGTGCAGAACGGACATAATTACAGCTGTTTCATTACTGTTCAGTCTGACAATGACTTCAGTCAAAAGTATACACTTATCTGGCAAAAGCAGTAAATAAAACACAGTTATGGCAGACATTTCAGACCAGGCGTCAGCAGGACTGGCTGCCTCTGAAACATTTAAGCATTTTCCCTGCGGTTGAAGTGAACTTCAAAGGAAGAAACAGTACAGCACACCTGCATGCAGAGAAGTAAGGCCGGAATGGGAGTTGGTCCAGAGGCACGCGGTTCACCTGCACTCGACTCGCCTATTTTATTTGCACCAACACAGCGTTCACATTCCTCTTAAATGTACTTTGGCGCAACTTGAGAAGCACACAGCTCGCAGACGTGGCTCTGAAATGGTGAAAACATTCTTGAAGGCACATCATGACTGACAATTTGCATTAAATAATTAGAATAAACCGCAATGTTGGTTAGTAAAAGTGGTTGAGGTTATCCGCTGTAAGTTGCGATGCTGACGTTCCAGTCTACGTCAAAAGCAAAAGAGCCTTTACCCGAGGATAAACCGTCTGATTGCTGCTTCACTGGCAGACTGTTCCAGGAACACTGGCAGATCAGAAAATGCTCATTGTGATGGGGCACAATGTGAAAATGATGATGTTTGCAGAGATTCAGTAGATGATTGTCTTGTTATGAGGATGGTAAATAAAATATTCATACAGTAATAACAAATTCCCTTTTAAACGTTCTAACCTTTTGAACTCTCTCCAAGAGTTAAAAAAAAAACCCAGAAATAGATCAAGGTGTAGGTACTCCCCAAAACAGACTGTATTTATTTGTTACTAACTGTATAGACTGTATAATCAGTACTGTAACAGACTGAACAGAATCAGTACAGACAGACTGTACTGTAACAGACTGTATAATCACTAACGCTGTGTGTAGAAAATACAAAAGCACAGCCCACTCAAGGTTTTGGTTACAAAGACTAATTTTAAGAAAGCCCAAAGATTTAGATAAAGAATGACCTTCGTTCTGGACCAAATGTCACTCAGTGGCTGAAACATTGAACTCAGAGACTGCATTTTCTGACAAATAGTTGACTTGATTGTGCATTTTATGCTCTGCATTTCTTACAATTTGGACGATCTACAGTGGCCTGAAAAGGTATTCAGCCCGTACCAATAATGCCATATTTAGATGAATTTTGAATTACGGTATGCAGAAACTTTTTCCAAAGGAACTTTTTATTCATAACTTAAGGGATCAAACTAAACACTGTTAGAGTTGAAGGAGGATACATTGTACAAATCAAAATAAACTTGTTGCAAAAGTATTCAGCCCCATCGGTCAGTACTTGGTGGAAGCACCTTTTGCAGCAATGACTGCTATGAGTCTTTTTTGGGAGGTCTATACGAGCTTTGAACAGTGAGATAGTGAAATCTTTGCCCATTCTTCATGTGAAAATTGCTCTAGTTCTGCCAAGTTTGACGGGGAACGTCGATGGACGCTGAAATCTTCAAGTCTCTCCATAAATGTTCAATTGGGTTCAAGTCAGGACTTTGACCGGGCCACTCAAGAACATTTATTTTCTCCTTATTCAGCCACTCTAGTGTGGCTTTAGTTTTGTGCTTCGGATCATTGTCCAGTTAAAATGTGAATCTCCTACACATTTTCAGATTCATGGCTGACTCAAGCAAGTTTCCATCAAGGATTCTCCTGTACTTTGCACTGTTCATTGTCCCTTCTATCCTGAAAAGCTTGCCTTTCCCTGCTGATTAAAAATCCAAGTCCTACTTTTTCACAAACTCCATATGAGCTTTTTGATGCGACTTTTTCAGTAATGGCTTCTTTATTGCCACCTGTCCATAGAGGCCCACTTTGTGAAGGGAACACGATATTGTTGCTTGATGAACACTGCCCCCATAATCAGACATAGAGCCTTGCAGATCTTTCAAAGTCTTTCTTGGATTTACAGTGACATCCCAAACCAGTTTCCTGCTTGCCCGACTGCTGAGTTTGGATAGGCGACCTGATCTGTCGGGACTGGGTGGTATGAATGATACGTCTTCCACATCTTAATGATGGATTTCACCGACTCAAAGGGATGATGAGTGACTTTGAAATCTTCTTAGAACCCTCTCCTGAACGGTGCTTCTCCACCACTTTATGTCGGACTTCTTTGGAAAGCTCCTTGGTCTTCATGTTTGCCTTGTTGGTTGAACCAAGTGAGTTGAACCTTAAAACTCCTTAGATAAGTGTGGAGCTTAATTTTTAAGTTAAACCACTGATTACATACAGGTAAAACCTATTACACATATTACGTAACCTTTCAAACAAATAATTTTCTCCTGAAGTGATTTTGCATTGATTAGGCAAAAGTGTTTGAATACCTATGCAACTGAGAATCATCTGATTTGTCTCTGTTAATCTAACTTATTCACAATTTATCTGCACTTTGTAGTTTTATCACTTTGGAGTGGTTTGTGAAGACTGTAAATATCAAGTTTGATTTGAAAGTATCATGAAATAAGTTCAGGTGGCATCAAAATGTGAAAACTTTGGAGGGGGTGGAGGGGGGTTGGAAATAGCACAGCAATGAGCAATTTCGGGTATCGCTGCTAGTTATCGATATTCCTATCCACAAACAATTTTTATTTCTTTCTTCCAGGCTAGTTTAAACGGCAAGAAATGTAAGTAGGTAAATATTTATTCCATTAAAATAATTTTATATGGCAACTGATTAAGCAAGGGTTGTTGAGCAAGTTTGTAGCTTCAAATACAACTTCATCAGTGACTGATGAAGAATACTCTGTGTTACAGAGTGTTGGTTCTGCCAAAGCAGTTTGTAGGCCAGAGTCATGCCGGGTAGTTTTCCATCCCTCTCCCAGCAGTACTTAGGGCAGGAATTTGGTCTCGCTCCTGGCGATGGCTCGCCTACTCTTCGTGAAGGACGCCGAGGGATCTTTAATGTCCAGTTTTACATCCATCCGAGGGACTGCACCCACAATGATGAATCACCCTGCCTTTTAAATACCAGGATGACAGCTTATAGCTTGGTCAGGATTCAAACCCCCCAGATTTGACAGCTTAGAGGTAAGTGTGCATGCCTCTCGGCCATCCTCTAACCCAATAAATGACATGAACAAAGCAGAATTGAAATTCTAAATAACTGCATTCCAAAAAGCAAAATAACATTGTTCTGCTGTACCCACATTCCACTGGCAAGGAGATGGCAACTGCATCACTCTCTGCTGATCTGGAATTGATTAAATTTTGGTCTAAGTGGAACATGTCTTTCAATCCTGGAAAATCTCACTCTCACCCTGTAACTCAAGAAGGATCATCAAACAAACCCATCTATATATTTCCATGGTCAGCCAATGGAGTTTCAGTCTTTTGAACTTCTAGGCCTCACTATCAACCAACACCTCGCCTGGGCCAAAATAAAGATCAAAAGGTCTTTATTATTTGAACACTGCTCACCTTCACTCTTTCATTCCCCTTTTCTCCCACCTCTGGAACAAACTTCCCCACTCCCTTCAATCCCACTCCTCCCTCCAGGTCTTTAAAACAGCTGTTCACCACCATCTCTTATCTTCCCCCACCCAAAACCTTGATCTTTTCTACCCCCGCTAATGCACCCCAGATACACTTTTTTGAAATTCCAACTTCTTTCCTGGAAGTCCTTGCAGTGTCCATATGTTTTATACCTCTCCCACCTCCCCCCAAGCCCTCTCCCTCCCACATTTCTCTCGATGTCCCTGCTCTCAAATGTTGTGTTTGTGTTTTTCCCCCTCTCCCCATCTTGTCTACTGCTCCCCTTGTTTTGTGTTTTATGTGTCGGTTTGACTTTTTGTGTGATTAATGTTAGCTCTTTCACGAGCCTCGATCTTGTATACAAAAAAAAAAAAAAAAGGAATTTGCTTGGTTAAAAAATATTTCCCAGCTGATTTGTTAATGTCCTTCATGGAGGATAATCAGCATATGATCTAGCTTACATATTTTACTTTATTCCACTTGGTGTAGTTGACTTTGAGCATTGTAGCTTGTGGAACCAGCTCAAAATCATTTGCACGATACAAGTTTTGGTTTGGGAAATTGTAGAATTATTTTTAAACAATGAAGACAAGATTTTTACCCCTTGCAAGTGAAGAGAAAAGCAGGGTAAAGCAATTGGTTCACTTCTGTCTGTCTGTCAAGCACCAGATTATGATCGAGGCGCAACTTTATTTCAATTGAATATTGAACACGAATCGGAACATGAATTGGAAAACTAACCTGTAGTTTAGCTGTACTTTGTCTCTGAAATCGCCCTGAGTGCGCATGTGCAGAGGAGTGAGATGATTTTTAAGCGGTGAAGTCAATTCAATATTCGGCTAAGTCCGTCCGTCCAAGATGAAGAAGAAGAACCTTTCTAACACACCATGTTTAATTCTAAAGGGTTCCAAAGGGGAATTCTAATTGGTTCTAAAGGGTCATTTGAATGGGTTCTAAAGGGTCATTTGAATGGGTTCTAAAGGGTCATTTGAATGGGTACTAAAGGGTAATTTGAATGGGTTCTAAAGAGTAATTATAATGGGTTCTAAAGGGTAATTCTAAAGGGTTCTAAAGGGTAATTATAGCGGGTTCTAAAGGGTAATTCGAATGGGTTCTAAAATGTAATTGTAATGGGTTTCATTCGTTTCTAAGCTTTGCCGATTTTATATTAAAAATGCCGAACTGAACCACTTCCTTAGGGCATGGGTGCTATTTTTCTACTGTCTGCCTGTCTGGCAGTCAAACAAATTTTAAAAATCATTCAAAACAGGAAACTTACTGTAATTAAGGACATCATAAAGGACACAAACAACAGGCATGGAGACTAATGTGACGTATTAAATAAGGTGGTGTAAAAGATTCTGTCTCAACGGCGGTAGACTTCCGGGAAAAAATAAAAAGCAAAAACAGGCTTACCCTTGGTCAGCCCACTTTCCCCTCGCAGGGGTCTTAAGCCACCATTTTGTTTTGGGCTGCTCAAAAAAGCCTTGCTTTGGAACCACAATGTACTCTCACGGGATAATTAAAGTATTTAATCAAAGTCTGTCTTAGGATTTGAGGATCGGAGCATATTGACTAATTAAGTGTCGAAATCTGGAGTGAAGTCTGAAAATTGAAAGAAGTCAATTATCCTTATAATTCCTTAGTCTGTGGAATTACATTTTTGCGTATTTACATATTTGCTTTAAGCTAGCATGGCTGTGATTCATCATTTTCTGGGGGTGTGGCTGCCGCTGATGCAATGCCTCTCTATAACCAGTCATCTGGTACTCATTTTGCTGACCCACCTGGTGTTAATTCAATGGCATGACAGGGTCTCAAACTCAAGACCTCAAACCAGCCAACTTAACCGTTAAGCCAACTTAAGCCAACACCAGGCTTGTATCTCTGGAGTTAGGAAGGTAAAATAAATTAAAATAAACATCGAATTAAAAGCATGATTAACATAATGGGAGGATTAGAATGAGTAAAGCAACTGGACACGTGAACGACGAGTTCAAGACAGAATTGTAAAAAATAGTAATAATATAATTAAATTGATATATGTGGGACAATTACATGCCCAGACCAGGAATCGAACCCAGGTCCTCTGGAAAAGCAGGGTCGCCCAGATAGCTCAGATGGCAGAGCACTGGTATGGTTTTCCATAGGACCTGGGTTCGATTCCTGGTCTGGGCATGTAATTTTCCCTCATATATCAATTTAATTATTTAATCCTGTTCATTAATCTAATATTATAATTCATTAACTCTGAAAATTTTCCAATCCATTTTTAAGGTGTCGCTCTCCCCTCTTCTTTGCTCTCCTCCTATCTCCCTCTTTCTCTCGCTCCCACACCCCTCCTCGCAAGCACTCCCTCCTGGAGTGTATAGCGACGTATGGTGGGACATCACTTTCCACCCCTTAGTCACTCCGCCCCATCCCCCTCTTCACTCTCCTCTCTCTCTCTCTCTCCCCCACCCATCTCTTTCTGTCCCACCTCTCTCTTCCTCCCCCCCCCCCCCTCTTTCTCTCGCTCCCACACCCCTCCTCGCAAGCACTCCCTCCTGGAGTGTATAGTGACGTATGGTGGGACATCACTTTCCACCCCCTACTCACTCCCCCCCTCTCCCCCTCTTCACTCTCCTCTCTCTCTCCCCCACCCATCTCTCTTTCTGTCCCACCTCTCTCTCTTCCTCCCCCCCCCCCTCCTTCTCCCTCTTTCTCTCGCTCCCACACCCCTCCTCGCAAGCACTCCCTCCTGGAGTGTATAGCGACGTATGGTGGGACATCACTTTCCACCCCTTACTCACTCCCCCCCCACCCCCTCTTCACTCTCCTCTCTCTCTCCCCCCCACCCATCTCTCTTTCTATCCCACCTCTCTCTCTTCCTCCCCCCCTCTTTCTCTCTGCCCCCTTCTCTGAGTATTCCCGTCAGCGAAGCGACGTGTGGTATTTGCTAGTTTACAATATTGGGCAGGGAGTGTATTGTATAGTTAGATCACGAATCTCACCAGAAGTCGGACACTACTTGACGGAACTAAATAACTTGATATATACTGTAAGACAATGGACAAAGGGTAAACTGGTAAATACGTGAAGTCATTAAATGCAATGATCTCTTCTGGAAGGAGTTTTTGAAGTACCTCTCTGCTGATAGTACTTCTACCGTCATAAGTCATATGGAGGCCACATTTGCATAAAACATTTCTGCACTCATAGATTTATACGAGTTTTTTTTTGTTCCTACTTGACAAATATACAAACATCTTAGAAACACGTGAAACTTACAAAACTCAGTGTTCATTTATACCTTTGGGGCTGTAAGCAGCATGACGGTGCATGTCTCAACACTGCCATATGGAGAGCATCACAAACATTAAGAAATACGAGACGCAAGATACGTTTGGACAAAAATGAAATCTTGCCAGTGATCTGTCAAACTTGTCAACTCACAATAATTAAATTCAGAATTGATTATTAGGCCTAAATGAAAACATATATTTGAAAACATTTTTCATCCCTATGATGCAATTGGTCAAAATAAATCAGGAAGAGTTTTTTTTTTTTTTTAGAGTTTAGCAATGATTATAAACTTTTATCAGACACAATTTGCTCTCACTGTGGAAATGTATTGTGAATCTGATGTTCAATTATTCATGCTCTGACTGAAGCTCTCACATATATCAATGTATTCATTTGTACTGTACATCTCAAAAGGCCGTGGCGTTACCATGCTCATAATGCCCCTTTATCTCGAGTTTCAGGGCCTGCATTCCAAGGGTGCCAAAAGCTGGCACCCTACTGCTCTCCAGAATGACCATAACAGGTTGGCAGCAAACGCAAACACTCTTCAACTCCCCGGGATCATCTGGTCGCCTCTCGGGGTGCAGATTAGAAAAGCCATTCTTTTTTTGCAACGAGAGAATACTCCAGTTACACAGAGGGGAAAAAAATCTGCATAGTAGCCTGCAAAGGGAAATGTTAATCCATCAGTCAAAGCCCAGAATTTTCCTTCTACTTTTCCTTTACGATCCGTAACAGCCAACGAAGGGACATGGTGCCAGATTCGATCGCCTAGGTTTTGAAAGGTATGACCGAAGGCAAGTGAAAAACCAAGCAGAACTTGGGCATCAACATGTGTGTGGAACATTACACATGTGTAGAATCTGGATTTGTCTGCAGTAGGCCTATAGGACAGGCCAGTCTCAAGCAAGCGAGTGCATAGCCAAATCTAATCCCCGGCATGTGTGGCCACATCTGAAGAAGCCAAAGCACCGACGCAGCCGGATATTGGTGCTTCTCGTGAAAAATAAAAGAAGCTCCACAAGCCACGAGCCAATCGCACCACGTGAGTGGACTGCACCGGAGTCATCCTACTCCATCTGCATAAGATTGGGACAAGAGGGAGAAAGTGCAGAGAAGGTATGGGATGCAAAGGTCAGACAAGTCATCATAAGATTTATTTTTAATACACCAAGACAGACCGAATGAAATCAATTTTTCATCATTTTTGGATTTGCAAGAAAGACTATAAGAACTGAATGAAAAACTGCTTTACCAGCAGTGACATTATTAAATTTATGATTATTACATTCAGCCAGATATTTCCTCAAATGATTGACATTTGATTGTTCCTCAAATGAAACCTCGTGGATTTATTGAGTGATGGCTCCAATAAAACAAGCAGTGAACCTCAGAGTACAACAGACCTACAGGTAAGGACATTGTAATGCATAGCCATGGTACTGACCCAAAGTCTACTCCTAAGAAGACACTATGAATCATCATCATCTGCAAGCAGAATTGAAACAACCAGCTTAAAAGTCCTAATAAATAAAAGTTCACTCTGCAAATTAATGTTCAACCTGAAAAAGCACGATTAACGGTGATACAGGTACTGACTCCCAATGGAAGCCAGGTGAAGGAGAAGCAATGAAATATCCCATGAACGAACGATCTATCCACCTGATCCAAAATTGCACTAATTTTTAGCAATTAAAAACACGCACTCCCTATGATAGCAAGGGGGTAACTTTAAGTTGGAGGTGGGAATCCCAGCATATAGTAGAACGTTTCCATGCCCATCCAGAGTACAACCACCATTATAAAAAACATATTTCGGCCTGCGGTGTAGGAGTGCATAAAGTACAGAGCATGTATGTAGGTTGGCCATGACGAAAAATTGGCAGAACAACTGAAATTAGTGAAACTCCCCCGCCAACATGCAAATGGCATTTGGCCTAGATACAGTGCATTCAGAAAGTATTCAGACCCCTTCACTTTTTTCACATTTTATTATGTTGCAGCCTTATGCTGAAATCGTTTAAATTCATTTTTTCCCTCATCAATCTACACTCAATACCCCATAATGACAAATATAAAACAGGATTTTAGAAAGTTTTGCAAATTTATTAAAAATAAAAAACTGAAATATCACATTGACATAAGTATTCAGACCCTTTGCTATGACAATTGAAATTTAGCTCAGGTGCCTCCCATTTCTCTTGATCATCTTTGAGATGTTTCCACACCTTGATTGGAGTCCACCTGTGCTAAATTCAATTGATTGAACATGATTTGGAAAGGCACACACCTGTCTATATAAGGTCTCACAGCTGACAATGCATATCAGAGCAAAAACCAAGCCATGAGGTCGAAGGAACTGCCTGCAGAGCTCAGAGACAGGATTGTGTCGAGGCACAGATCTGGGGAACCTACAAAAAAAATCTCTGCTGCATTGAAGGTTCCCAAGAGCACAGTGGCTTCCATAATTCTTAAATGGAAGAAGTTTGGAACAACCAGGACTCTTCCTAGAGCTGGCCGCCCGGCCAAACTGAGCAATCGGGGGAGAAGGGCCTTGGTAAGAGAGGTGACCAAGAACCCGAAGGTCACTCTAGCTGAGCTCTAGAGATCCTGTGTGGAGATGGGAGAAACTTCCAGAAGGACAACCATCACTGCAACACTCCACCAATCTGGGCTTTATGGCAGAGTGGCCAGACGGAAGCCAAACAGTTCAATCTTGGTTTCATCAGAACACAAAATCTTGTTTCTTACAGTCTGAGAGTCCTTTAGGTGCTTTTTTGCAAACTCCAAGCGGGCTTTCATGTGTCTTTCACTGAGGAGAGGCTTCCGGCAGATGTATACAAGGTAAACCAACAAAAACGGACAAGATAAAAATTGACCGAGATACACCAATACAGGAGATAGAAAATGAAGCAACTTACATGAGTAGAATAGGGCTACCAAATATGTCACAAACAAATGCGCAAAACAATTACCAAAGAATACCTGTGCAGAGAATGAGTCTGCTCCTGAAAACATACCTCTCCCCAAGCAACAAAATCAAAGCCATAAACCAACTTGCAGTTCCAGTTTTCCAACACAGTTGTGGAGTAATAAACTGGCCACAAACGCAAATCAATAAATTAGATATCAAAACAAGGAAACTCCTCACCATCCACAATGTGTTCTACAAAAATCAATGCATCCCAAGAATGTACAGTGCCTTCAGAAAGTATTCATAGTTCACACACCTTCACTTTTTCAAATTTTCTTGTGTTACAGCCTGAATTAAAAATGCTTTAAATTGAGATTTTTTTGTCAATGATCACCATAAAATACCCCATCATGTCAAAGTGGAATTTTTTTTAGAATCTTTTACAAAATAATTGAAAATGAAATACAGAAATATCTAATTTACATAAATATTCAACCCCCTGAGTCAATACTTCGTAGAAGCGCCTTTGGCAGCGATTACAGTTTAGTGTCTTATTGTTAATGTCTGTATCAGCTTTGCACATCTGGATTTGGGGAGTTTCTCCCATTCTTTCTTGCAGATTTGCTCAAGCTCTGTCAAGATGCATGAGGAGCGTCAGTGAACAGCAATCTTCAAGTCTTTCCACAGATTCTCCATAGGCTTCAAGTCTGGGCTTTCGCTGGGCCACTCAAGGACTTTCACGTTCTTGTTCGGAAGCCATTCCAGTGTCGCTTTGGCTGTATGCTTGGAGTCATTGCCCTGTTGGAACATAAATCTTCGCAACAGTCTAAGGTCTTTTGCACTCAGAAGCAGGTTCTCCTGAAGGATTTCCTTTATATGGTTCCATTCATTGTTGCCTCTATCCTTACCAGTCTTCCAGTCCCTGCCATTGAAAAGCATCCCCATAGGATTATGCTGCTACCACCATGATGCAAGGATGCACGGTAGGGATGGTGATGAGCTGTGCTTGGATTCTGCCAGATGTTGCGCTTTGCATTCAGGCCAAATAGTTCAATTTTCATCTCATAAAACCAAATAATATTTTGCCCCATGCTCTCAGTCTTTAATGTGCCTTTTTGCAAACTAGAGGCATGCTGTCATATACATTTTCTCAGCAGTGGCTTCCTTCTGGCCACTCTTCCACAAAGCATAGATTTGTGAAGGGGTGCAGATAATGTTGTCCATCTGGCAGGTTCTCAGCCAACGAACTCTGTAGTTCTCTCAGAGTGGTCATTGGGTTATTTGTCACCTCCCTGACCAAGGTCCTTCATGCCCGGCTACTCAATTTGATCAGACGGCTAGCTGTAGAAAGTTTGGAAAGTTCCATATTCTGTCCCTTTCCTAATGATGGAGCTCACTGTGCTCTTGGGAACTTTCAACACTCTATAAATTGTTTAATACCCTTCTCGAGATCTACGCCTCCTCACAATTCTATCTTGGAGTTCTACGGACAGTTCTTTGGACTTCATCGTAGTGTTTCTGCTCTGACATGCACTGTCAACTGCGGGACCTTATATCGAAAGGTGTGTTTCTTTGCAAATCATGTCCAATCAATTTCAGTGGCCACAGGTGGACTCCAATCAAGTTGTAAAGACATCTCAAGGATGATCAAAGAAAATTGGATGCACCCGAGCTGAATTTGGAGCGTCATAGCAAAGGAGTTGGATACTTATTGACTTGTTGTGAGAGTGAGAGAGAGAGAGTGAGAGTGAGAGTGAGAGCGAGAGAGAGCGAGAGAGAGCGAGAGCGAGAGCGAGAGCGAGAGAGAGCGAGAGCGAGAGCGAGAGCGAGAGAGAGAGAGAGAGAGAGAGAGGAGGAAGGAGGTGCAGTGGAGAGACGTTTCAGACTTTAATTTTTAATTTAATTTGGTAAAAAGAAATTGCACTTTGACATTATGGGGTATTATGTATTGATCAATGACAAAAAAAATCTCAATGTAATCCTTTGCTAATACAGGCTGTAACAGAACAAAATGCGAAAAAAGCCAAGCGGTGTGAATACCTTCTGAGGGCACTGTACCTGCCAAGACGAGAAAGATGTAGCGGCCTAATGTAGCTCAACCAAGTGCACAGAATACAGTAGGATTGACTGAGCACATTAAAAGTTAAACAGACTACGGAATCCAATTTGTACGCAAACCTGAACACAGCCAGTCAGAAAAGGTAGCCCTAACCCACTTTGCAAATTTTTTCCAAAGACAGATGCAAATACAGTCATGGAGAAAAATATTGCCACCCTTGCACTTTTTTCAAATAACTCACAATTTTCTATAAAAATAAGTTGAAATTGACAAAAGTATTTGGTATCCACAATTCTTTATTTCACTGTTAATATTACAGAACCTTTGTTTTTGATTCAGAACTTAATATATCTATCTATAATTCCAGTAATCTCTGTGTGTGTGTTTGTCTGTGTGTATGTCTGTGTGTCTGTGACCGCTGTTTCTCGACAACCACGGGTCCGATATACTTTAACCTTGCCAGGTATATTGCTGGGGACCTGAGGATGTGCCTTTTCAAGGTTTCATATTAATCGGAGAAGTAGTTACCGAGCTATGTCCAAAAAACGATTCAACCAATCAGAGAGCAGCGAGCTATCACGTGTGCCGAACGTGCCGAACAGACTCTGCCTCGGACGGCACATTTGAGAGCGTATTCATTTATTTCACGTTGGCAAACTATGTTGCCGCTATGTTGGCGTTAAACTATGTTTTAAAACTAATTAAAACTAATTTGCGATTCTTTCGCTTTCCTGCGCGTTTGTGCACGCTATGGCGATTTCTTTACCAAACTCCGCAAGCCGTTCGCTTTGGACCAAACCATTTCATGTAAATAGAGGGGGGGGATTGTCACCGTACTCGCAAACCGTTCGCTTTGGACCAAACCATTTCATGTAAATAGAGGGGGGGGATTGTCACCGTACTCGCAAGCCGTTCGCTTTGGACCAAACCATTTCATGTAAATAGAGGGGGGGGATTGTCACCGTACTCGCAAGCCGTTCGCTTTGGCTTTGCGAATGAACCAAACCATTTCATGTAAATAGAGGGGGGGGATATAATTTTAGATATATATATAGTACGGGCATGCCCTAGTCCTTTTAAATCAGAAAATAAAAAGAAATGGCATTGACAAAATTATTTACACCCCATATTTAATATTTGGTAGCACAGCCTTTGGACAAAATAACTGCAGTCAAGCACTTCCTACACCCATGAATAAGCTTCCTACACCTCTACAGGTAGTTTGGCCAACTCTTCTTGTGCAAACTGCTCCAGTTCTCCCAGATTTGAAGGGTGCCTTCTCCAAACTGCTGTTTTCAGATCTCCCCACAGGTGTTCAATGGGATTTAGATCTGGACTCATTGCTGGCCACTTCAGAACAGTCCAGCATTTTGTCTTCAACCATTCCTGGGTGCTTTTTGAAATGCGGTTGGGGTCATTGTCCTGCTGCAAGACCCATGACCTTCGACAGACACCCAGCTTTCTCACACTGGGTTCAACATTGTGCTCCAAAATGTATTGGTAATCTCCTGATCTCATGATGCCATGCACACATTCAAGGCACCCAGTGCCAGAGGCAGCACAGCAACCCCAAAACATCACTGAAGTTCCTCCATGTTTGACTGTACGTAAGGTGTTCTTTTCTTTGAATGCTTCATTTTGTTTCCTGTAAACATAGAGATGATGTGCTTTACTAAAAAGCTATATTTTGGTCTCATCTGTCCACAGGACATTCTCCCAGAAGGATTTTGGCTTGCTCAGGTGTTTTGGAAAACTCGTCGGGCTTTCTCAGCAGTGGGGTCCTCCTGGGTCTGCTACCATAGAACACCTTTCATCAAGTTGGTGATGGATAATGCGAGTTGAAACTGTCGTACATTGTGTCTGAAGGTCAGCCTGAATCTTCGAGGTGCTTTCTCAACCATTCTAAAATCCTTCACAGCCATCTTCGATCAGGTTTTCTCTTGCAGCCACATCCAGGGAGGTTGGCTACAGTGCCATGGACCTTAAACTTCCTGATAACATTGCACACAGTGGACACAGAAACATCAAGGTCTCTGGAAATAGACTTGTAGCCTTTAGATTGTCCATGCATGGCTACAATCTTGTGTCTGACCTCCTCAGACAATTCTCTGGTTTTCTTACTTTTCTCCATGCTCATTGTGATACACACAGTGACACAAAACAGCAGAATGACTCCTTCTCTCCATTCAAACTGGTTGAATGATTGATTTTTTATATTGCAGGCACCTGCAACTCACTATAGGTGAGTTCAATTCCAATGTAAAGGAGGATGGATCATTGCTTGAAATCTATATTTTTAACAACTTCTAAAAGGTGCCAATAATATTGTCTGGGCCATTTTAGGATTTATGTGTGGAATGAGCTAAGATTTAGTAATCTTTTCAGCTTTTTCTGTTTTGTTCCACTGCAAACCAAATAAATACATATGTGGATACCAAAATATTTTTTAATTTCAACATTTTTCTGGAAGAAATGGTGCATCATTTGAAGAAAGTGCAGGGGTGCCAATATTTTTTGGCCATGACTGTATATATATATATACATATAAAAAGTTGGACAGACGGCATACATAAAGAAGGCTCATTGGAATGGCTAATAAGAGGTCAGCGCAATCGGGATGGAAAACGAATCATTCTAAATGCCAAGCACCAAGGGTACTATACGAATGGCTTTAAGAAAATGGTGGGACTTAGTCAATTAGAGAAGTTTCGGTTCTGCAAGGTACAAACAGAAAGTACGAGCCACCTCCAACTGGGATGTAAAAAAACTCATGTCAGAACGGCTGTACACCCAAAGACACAAGGTATGTAGAGTAATCCACTGGCAGATCTGCAAAAAATTCAATATCCCAGTTCCAGAAAATTCATGGAAACAAACAAAAAGAAGGAAGTAACGCTCACATACAACCTAATGATCCCATCGAGCGTGAGCATAGAAAAGACAGCATTTCTAATTGAAGTTTTAGTACCCAGTGATTTTGGCCTAAACAATGCAGAAATCAAGAAAATAACCAAATACCAGGACCTCAAAAATTAAGTCAAAAGATCCCACAAGCTGAAGAACACAAAAATTGTACCAATGATAATTGGAGCAACAGGTATGATGAAGAAGAACCTTATGGAGATCTTGAAGACCATCCCTGGAAATATTACTACAAACCAACTATAGTTGGAAGAAAATAGAGGCCCAGTGAAGATTGTGAAAAGAACCCTCGGAACAAAACTTTGAGAACAACAAAACTTCACAACTTGGTCCATGAATCATGATCTATTACCAAAACAGAGGTGGACACTTTGAGCCCTCGGAGGACTCAATTCTACCTTCTGAAACCTGAATATGGAGATAGCAACCAACGACACAGACACAGACACACACAAACACACACAATTGTATTCAAGTGCTCGTCAAAAGGTAAAGGAAAAGTAGAGAGAGTAGATAAAACTAAATTGATATATTAAGATGTTTTTGTTGATGAAGGGAGAAATGGTAATGGTGTATTATCTCATAGTCAAACTACCTTTGACTCTTCAGGTTTTATGGCATACTTTTATGTTTGTGGAGGTCGTAAACAAGTCTTTTTGTCTTACAGGCAGAGGTTGCATTCCTTATGACCCAAGAATCCTGCACTGTTGCAAGTTGCCAAACTTTGGAAGAAATCCCAGATATGGACCGGCCAGATGTAAGTCTGACTACCTATCATTCGGCAATATGCAATCTCAGTCCTAAGGGGGCGTTAAGGTTTGATTGTTTTACTGAGCAGCATGTTTAACCTACAGTGTATAAAGGTAGCTTGATGGGTTCTTAACGGTGCTGTTAATTAGCAAAAACTCATATGTACATATCAATGGTTCTGCAATTCATATTCAAATTTGAGGACTTAAAATTATTGGAATGGAAAATGTATTCACAAATCACCGTTTTCTCAGCTGCAATCCTTTAATTATAAAAATAAATAAAAAACATATAGGGCAGAATTTATGACTCTCCCCTTCACCACAATCATTTTTTATATACCATACTCTTTAGAGAGCATCGCTGCTGCCAATGCAGTTTTTGGCAAGGGTTATACTGGGTGGTTTGCCATTGCCTTTCCAGCGTTGTTTTTTTGTATGCAAAGTCGAGGCTTGTGGAAGAGCGACAATACAGAATGGATCACAATGCAACAGAAAGCAAGGAACAGCAGAAAGAGAAGGGGGGAAACAACAACAGCGGAAAGAGGGGCAAAATAGGTGGAGATGGCCAAACAAGGGATGTGGGCAAGAATGAAGGGTAGGGGAATATGCAGGGATGGGCAAGATGGATACAGGAGCAAACTTTCTAGAAGGAAAAACTGCAAATTTGGGGAAGGGGTGAAGGTGGTTTATTTGGGGTAGAAAAGATCATCGTTTTGAAAGGGGGATGATCTGAGATGGCAAGAAACATCTGTCTTAAAGATCTGGAGGGAGGAAAGAGATTGAAGAGAGTGTGGAAGTTCTTTCCACGGTTGGAAAGAACAAACGATTGAGTGGAGGTGAACAGTGATTCAGGATTTTGAGAGTTTCTTCAGAAGGGGGTTGATGGTGGACCGCGGTCGCCAAGCAGGAAAGCCGGGCAAAGTTAGGGGGGGGGGGGGGAAGCATGGAAAGAACAAAGGGTGAATGGTCAGAAAGGACGTGGTAGAAGACACACAGACAACCGACATGTCTGCGATGGCAAAGCGAAAGGCCGAGAGACTCGGCTTAATCGTAGGAGATTCTAATGATCTTGAAGGCATTGGTTTCCATGGCTTCACGTTGAGCAAGGTGACATGCAGGTGTGCCAGCACAGACGGGAGAGCAGTATTCCTCAAGCTGCGGATGAAGGCATGTAGATGGATAAGAGTTCAGGCGTGTCAAGGAAGGACCTCACACGAAGGAGGACACATGAGCTGATGACGTCCGGTACAATTTCTGAATCAGAGTCGGGGGTTGTCAAAAACTTCTTCACCTTCTCAGGTGCTAATAGAGTCCAGAAGCAGATGGGTGTGACAGGTTAGGATGGGTACAGAGAGTGATGGGTTTGGAACACAAGTTTTGGAAGAAAACAGAATTGAGGGATTCGGCTTTTTCACGAGAAGAGTAGGGTGTGGTGCCATTTGAAGTGAGGGAAGGATGGCGTTCTTGAAAAGGAGCAGCAAAGCACGCCTGATCAGCATACTCCAGAGACACACGAAACAAGGTGCCACCAGGTGTGTTTGTGCCTTATCCTTTTAAATGCTAAACATCAAGCAAGGAAGCAGCTCGAACCATCTTAAAAGTCTTTCGTACATATGACTCAGCCGGGGTTTGAACCGCCGACCTCACAGACTCAGTACGGATGCTCTAACGGCTAACCATTATGCAACCGCAGCTGGGATAAAGATGGGATCTGGTTATATCCAATCTGATGCATCATACTTGGTGATATACAATGTTGGTTCTGCCGAAGCAGTTTCCTGGTCTGCGGTCAAGCTGAGGTTTTCCATCGCTCTCCCAGCAGTAGTGAGGGAAATTGGCCATGGTGCCCACGACGGATCACGTATTCTTTGCAAAGGACACCGTGGGATATTTAACGTCCAACTACACTAATGCCACCAGATGGCACGTTCAGTTTAACGTCCATCTGATGAACACACACACACACACACACACACACACACACACACACACACACACACACACACACACACACACACACACACACACACACACACATCATCCTGCCTGTGAATGTCTGGTCTGGGTTCAATTCCTGACTCAATAATGAAGGCCATACAGTAGTACAGTATAGCATCCATTACATTCACCACCTAAGGTGGTAAGTGGAGGTTATGTCATCACCCCCGTTTGGCTGTCTGTGAACAGGATAT
The DNA here is from genome assembly GCF_964187855.1 of Myxine glutinosa. Lineage (NCBI taxonomy): Eukaryota > Metazoa > Chordata > Myxini > Myxiniformes > Myxinidae > Myxine > Myxine glutinosa. The sequence goes on from NC_136270.1 coordinate 116,261,630, forward strand.
CTCAAAAAGTTGTGTACGGATTTGGACGTAACTAGGTGGAGAGGTTGGGTGTGTGACAATGACGAAATGATTAGATTTTGGTGGAGATTCGGATCCGGCTACTATAATTTTTAAATGATTCTTCACCATTGAGAGATGGGGCCAAAAAGGATATATAGCAGGATATGTCAAAAAGTTGAGGACGGATTTGGACTAAACTTGGTGAAGAAGTTGGGTGTGTGACAATGACGAATCGATTAAATTTTGGAGAAGATCCAGATCCGGATACGATAATTTTTAAGTGATTCTTCGCCTTGAGTGATGGGGCCAAAATGATACATAACACGATATTTCAAAAAGTTGTTCAACGATTATGACAAAACTAGCTGGATGGGTTTGTTAGGTGACAAGAACAAGCCGATTAGATTCTGGTTCAGGTCCGGATACAGATCCGGCCTATCAGTGGAATACAAAATGTAAACTGTTCAGCCTGGCGGAGGTTTGCACTCTGTGGAGTGCAGTGGAAGAGAGAGAGAGGGGTGAGGGAGAAAGAGAGAGAGAGAGAGAGAGAGGGTGAGGGAGAAAGAGAGAGAGAGGGTGGGGGAGAAAGAGAGAGAGAGGGTGAGGGAGAAAGAGAGAGAGAGGGGTGAGGGAGAAAGAGAGAGAGAGGGTGAGGGAGAAAGAGAAAGAGAAAGAGAAAGAGAAAGAGAAAGAGAAAGAGAAAGAGAGAGAGAAAGAAAAGAAAAGACAAAAAAGAAAAGACAAAAAAGAAAAGACAAAAAAGAAAAGACAAAAAAGAAAAGACAAAAAAGAAAAGACAAAAAAGAGAGAATAGGGGGGGGGGGGTGTATGGGATAGCAAAGAGAATGATATTGATATATTGGTGTGCTCATAACGGTATTTGTTGTTGTTCTCCTCCTCTTCTCTTTATTAGAGGTGACATATAGAATCGATATAAATAAAACAAGACCGAAAGTCTAACAGGGGCGTAGCCGGGCTTGTAGAATATTATAAACCACAAACACGTATGATTAGCTTTTCAAACAGTCGCTAATGCTGTTTATAACATTAAACAAAGAAATTTGGAGGAATCCAGACATCCGTGAGGTACGTTTTACTTACACAACTGAGCGAAGATCTACTGTAATCTACATTATACCCCACAAGGGTTTTGTACGTACCGTTTTGTTGGAAGAGACGTAACGCCGATGCTTTCGATATTTGATGGTCATTTTAACAATCGTTTTGTTTGTGTTTCACACTGAATGAAAAACGTAAAGGTAGAGCATGCCGATTGTGATATATGGCAGGTTCGACACAAACGGCATATAAATCAAAATGGCGGTGTGTGGAGAGTCAGCCGCAGCACCACCGTAATGACATCAGACGTAATCACATCACCCTGTCATGTGACCAGAGCCTCAGCTCTGATTCGTATATGTTTGAGGGGACAGACATACATACATACAGACGGACAAACACTGTTGTCGATGGCTTTTCCCGATGGGCTACGCTGTAAAAATTACGCAGGTTCCAAAAAGATGTAATTGTCCATTATGTTTTCATATACACATCATTTACACACAGTAATTCATGCTCACGTTCAATCTCTCTCATATTCTTTTTTGCTCTCCTCTTTTCTTTCACTCTCTCCTCTTTTACATCTCCTTTTCTGTTTCCCACCAGTTCTTTTCTTCTTAATCTTTTTCTCTGTCTTTTTGGATTACCTTCGGCTACAACTGAGGTTGTGGACCTGTCATTCGGAGAGCTTCTAGGATTAAAGGGTCGAAACCTCCATTTGCAAGCTTGGTGTTGTTTTCATGGTAAAGGTAGCTCCCTGAGTTCGAGTACCTGTCGTGCTGTTGAAATAACACCAGGTGGGTTGACTCAACCTGTATTCCTTCTGGGGTCAGCAAAACGAGTACCAGGTAACAGGGGCACTGCATCAGCGGCACGGCCGTGCTTGCAAGAAAAACGATGCAACCAGCAGCCACTGCGCATGAAATGACAACAAACTTCCATGACATACGATACCGAACTGAAGGTGCGAAAGGTAAAAATGAAGGCAATCGGGAGGAGGAAGAAGAAGAGGATGAGAAGCGCAGTTGGGAGTGGGGGAGGTTTAGGTTTAGGGTTCGGAAGAAAGGTGGGGAGAGGGGAGGGTGAGGCCGGGACATGGCAGGAGGAGCACAAAGCCGGCAGACTTCAGACGCCGAAATCTCCCCTGGCGGGCCACATGAAAAGACGGCCAGTGAATGGCGCCTATTTACATTCCCTGCATCTCCATTGGGCCCGAATGTTTGCCGACCGGCGCTGCGATGTCACCTTCGGCCATTTGTACTCGCTCTTTATCGACGGGTTTCTCCCTTTTCTTTACATCCTCCGGACGTCTCACCGCATGCCGAAGGTCAATCTTCCCCGAGGTTTTCGCGTCTCCTCAAGGAATCTCGTGACGCCGTTTGTGAAAGAAAAGGAAAAAAAAGCGCGCGCAAACCGCAGTCTCCTCAGAAACGTCGCTTCGAACGATCTGCCCGATAGGGGGATCGCCGGTATCGCCTGAGCGCGACCTCACTCTACCTGGAAATTTAACTGGAATCACAAATTTACCTCACAAGTTCCAACTGGAAATGAAAAAACCCAAGCGCTATTATATAACACTTTCTCACGTCGGTGTTCGTCGTCGAGTGTTCTGGTATGTACGCAGATCTCATAAAGAACATCAAAGAACGGAAGGCAAATAAGCTAAGAGATAAGCAAATAATGACATAAACCTAAAGATAACCAAAGTCAGACACGAAAAACATCACCGATTTTGGCTCCGCCCATCCTTGTCATTGTAGACCGCCTTCTTTTACTGTCGGTTGTTGCTATTGGCTCGATTTGCGTTTAATGAACAGTAAGCTGTGACCTGATTGGTTGGGGGTTGCTCGGCGCGGGGTGATGTCGATGGGGCAGAAACATCGGGCCTCGCCTTTGATAAAAGAGCCGGCAGCGTCCGTTCCTCGGCTGCCTGTCTGTGTGCCGAAGTCATTTTGATGGAAGGCGTTTCCTTTCGGTGTTATTTTTACAGGGATGGGACTCGGTGATCTCTGCAGTCAAACGGTCATGGAAGGTATCGGAAGGGAAAATTGGAAAGGTACAGCACCATCCTCCTGAACTTCAGCACCATCTCGAACCATCAGTGCTGCCTGGCAATCGGCCAGCTTTGCCCAGCGGGGCTTTGCAGGGACGGAGAGGGAGAGGGAGAAAGACCCCTTTGATGTGGTATTGCTGGGGAGGAGGAGAGGCGGCCTTGCTTCCTCCTCCATATCGGTCTTTCTCTTTTCTTCTTCCTCGCCTCGCTCACTGTTCTATTACCGGCTCTTGTGAGATACCTATATCACCAGGACACCACCGCTGCTGCTCCGACTTTGTGCAAGCACCAGATCTTCTGCAATGCTGTCGTTCCTAGATCGGTGAGACTGTTTGTCCCGGTGCGTCCCCCTCCTGTCTGTCCCGGTGCGTCCCCCTCCTGTCTGTCCCGGTGCGTCCCCCTCCTGTCTGTCCCGGTGCGTCCCCCTCCTGTCTGTCCCCTCGTCCCTCTCCACCCCTTGTCATTCCCTGGGTGTGCCCCCCTTGTCACTCCCCCATGCCCCCTTGTTGCTCCCAGAGTGCCCCCCTTGGCACCCCCCCCCCATTGATTCCTGGGTGCGCCCTCCCCTCTGTGGGTCTTACTCGTGTACCCCCGTCCTAGGAACGTGTACCCCCGTGTGGGTTAGGTACCCCCGTCCTCTCGTCAGTCCCCGAGCATCCCCCTCTCACCGTCGGGATCAGGGCATCCTCCTCCCCACCCGTCTGTCCACGGGCTTTTCCCCTCCCCACCCCTCGGTCCCCTGGCATCCTCCTCCCCACCCCACGGTCCTCGAGCTTTCCCCGTCCCCACCCCTCGGTCCCCTGGCATCCTCCTCCCCACCCGTCTGTCCACGGGCTTTTCCCCTCCCCACCCCTGGGTCCCCTGGCATCCTCCTCCCCACCCGTCTGTCCACGGGCTTTTCCCCTCCCCACTCCTCGGTCCCCTGGCATCCTTCTCCCCACCCCACGGTCCTCGAGCTTTCCCCGCCCCCACCCCTCGGTCCCCTGGCATCCTCCTCCCCACCCCTCTGTCCGTGAGCTTTCCCCCTCCCCACCTCTCGGTCTGCGAGCTTTCCCCTTCCCCACTCCTCGGTCCCCTGGCATCCCCCTCCCCACCCCTTGGTCCACGGGCTTTCCTCCTCCCCACCCCTCTGTCCCCTGGCATCCTCCTCCCCACCCCTCGGTCCACGGGCTTTACCCCTCCCCACCCCTCGGTCCCATGGCATCCTCCTCCCCACCCCTCGGTCCACGAGCTTTCCCCCTCCCCACCCCTCGGTCCCCTGGCATCCACCTCCCCACCCCTCGGTCCGTGAGCTTTCCCCATCCCCACCCCTCGGTCCCCTGGCAGCCTCCTCCCCACCCCTCGGTCCGCGAGCTTTCCCCCTCCCCACCCCTCGGTCCCCTGGCATCCACCTCCCCACCCCTCGGTCCACGAGCTTTCCCCATCCCCACCCCTCGGTCCCCTGGCATCCTCCTCCCCACCCCTCGGTCCGCGAGCTTTCCCCCTCCCCACCCCTCGGTCCCCTGGCATCCACCTCCCCACCCCTCGGTCCGCGAGCTTTCCCCATCCCCACCCCTCGGTCCCCTGGCATCCACCTCCCCACTCCTCGGTCCGCGAGCTTTCCCCCTCCCCACCTCTCGGTCCGCGAGCTATCCCCCTCCCCACCCCTCGGTCCCCTGGCATCTCCCTCCCCACCCCTCGGTCCACGGGCTTTCCCCCTCCCCACCCCTCGGTCCACGGGCTTTCCCCCTCCCCACCCCTCGGTCCACGGGCTTTCCCCCTCCCCACCCCTCGGTCCACGGGCTTTCCCCCTCCCCACCCCTCGGTCCGCGGGCTTTACCCCTCCCCACCCCTCGGTCCCCTGGCATCCCTTTCCCCACTCCTCGGTCCCCTGGCATCCCCCTCCCCACTCCTCGGTCCCTTGGGTTTCCCTCTCTCCACCCCTCGGTCCCTTGGGTTTCCCCCTCTCCACCCCTCGGTCCCTTGGGTTTCCCCCTCTCCACCCCTCGGTCCCTTGGGTTTCCCCCTCTCCACCCCTCGGTCCCTTGGGTTTCCCCCTCTCCACCCCTCGGTCCCTTGGGTTTCCCCCTCTCCACCCCTCGGTCCCTTGGGTTTCCCCCTCTCCACCCCTCGGTCCCTTGGGTTTCCCCCTCTCCACCCCTCGGTCCCTTGGGTTTCCCCCTCCCCACTGCTCGGTCCCTTGGGTTTCCCCCTCTCCACCCCTCAGTCCCTTGGGTTTCCCCCTCTCCACCCCTCGGTCCCTTGGGTTTCCCCCTCTCCACCCCTCGGTCCCTTGGGTTTCCCCCTCTCCACCCCTCGGTCCCTTGGGTTTCCTCCTCTCCACCCCTCGGTCCCTTGGGTTTCCCCCTCTCCACCCCTCGGTCCCTTGGGTTTCCCCCTCTCCACCCCTCGGTCCCTTGGGTTTCCCCCTCTCCACCCCTCGGTCCCTTGGGTTTCCCCCTCTCCACCCCTCGGTCCGTGGGCTTTCCCCCACCCCTCGGTCCGTGGGCTTTCCCCCTCCTCACCCGTCGGTCCGCAGGCTTTACCCCTCCCTGCTCCTCGGTCCCCTGGCATCCCTTTCCCCACCTGTCGGTCCCCGGGCACACCCTCCCTACATATCATTCCCCGGGTATCCCGCCTCGCCCCACCCTTCGGTCCCAGGCATCTCCCTCTCCACCCGATGGTCCCCGATCCCATCCCGCCTCCCCTCCTCCCCCTTTTTGGTCCACACTTCTCCTTCGGCCCCTGGGCGTCGTATGTCATCGGGGGCCTGTCCTTAAAATAATACCATGTTATAAAATACATGCAAAAGTGGAAGATGGTGTCCCCTTTGATTTCTTCCCAGAGGACTTTGCTCGAATTGAATCCCCCATATTACAGTGGATATCATCTTTAATGGCAATCACCATTAGAAAATGCAGTATCTGGTAAACACTCGGTGTTTTCCCATTTAGTTGGCCACTACTGAAGCTTTGCATGTCCTATTTGATGTTCTCATCTGAGCCCGTAGCTTGTCATGATGGGTTCTCAGGGTCACGTTACATTTATTATGTTGATTTCTTCATTGTCTCATCTTGTCCTTGTCCTTCTTGCAATACGTGTACAAACAAGCCACAAGCTCTGGGTTATCGGTCCAGTGTTTATGCTGCGTATATTTTGTTTGTATTCCAAGTATGATTTTATTCATGACTTTTGCCCCCTCCCCTTATTTTTGTCACTCCAACAGTGGGATGGCATACCAATGAGACTCGATCTGGTGGTGGCCCCTATCTGGGGTCCCTGAACCTTGAAAGTGACAAAACCAAGATTTGGAGCAATGTCACTGAGCATCTCTGATAAGTTGCGGACTCTTGAGCAGTTGGAAGAGTCTCACCCTTGCGATGATGCCACTGTTGCTCAGCGACCTCCAGTTCCGGGTCGTGAGGGTCATATCGGTGTGTGGCCTGAGCGCTGCACCAATGACGTGCTCAGTAAGGCTCATGTTACGAAAAGCGATCGTGGGAGAACAACAGATACAACGACAGCTGCCATGAAGATGATGGCGGTGCAGTCTCGGAGAATCGATGCACACTTTGGATACGAACCCGAGGGGAGCTGTTCCCCGACTTCTCCGTTTGAGCGTTGGAATGAGTCATTACCTTCACTTCTGGAAGACCAGGAAGGGACGCGACTCTTTCGAGTTTTTCTGGAACAAAAGGAGAATGCAGATCTTTTGGACTTCTGGTTTGCTTGTAGCGGCTTCCGAAAGACTGTCGAGGATAAAAGGCCGAAGCTTGCAAAAATAATTTACCGCAAGTTTATCAAGGATGGCTCGAGTACAGTGCTCTGCTGGTTGGGCAATGGCACACGGGCTGCCGTGCGGGATTGTGTGGCCAGTAAAAGGACTGACCCGGCAATGTTTGAGCAAGCTCAGGCGGAGGTACAGGTTGCCCTTGAACAGAGTGCTTACCCGGCCTTCCTCAGGATGGTGCGGAGTGGCTTGCAGAGTCCACGGCCGGCTTTCTCTCAGGATGCCTTAACCCTGAACCCGTATGGATTGGCGGAGATGCTGTCCGTCCTGCAAACGGTTAAGGAGGACGAAGTGCTCTTGTACAATGACCCTACAGGTGGGCGCCGCTGCCCCGAAAGCTATCTGCACGCAGCCGGTTTGGGGATCTTCGCAGGGGGTGGGCAGCGAACCGGTGGTTTGAGGGTGACGGAGCGGTCTAAAAAAGGCAGCAGGTGCGTGTCTTTGTGTAATGTGAATGGTGTATTTGTGTAATGTGAAAGGCAGCAGGCAGCAGGTGTATTTCAAAAGTCTTTAAGTCCTAAAACGTTGGCCTTGACTCTTCTGAAGAGCCAAACGCCACCTAAAGGAAAAACAAACAAACAATTCAACTGATGCTGTAACTGCCATGCTTGTGTTCACCACAGCATCTTTTGTGCGACGTGCACAGTTAAAATATTCCCATTTGGATGGGAAAGTAACGGGATGCAACGTCAAAGGTTTCATTGTTTTTGTGACAAACATTTGTGAGGTTGTCTGTTTTTATTGCGTTGTAGTTGTGTGCCTCAAATCCTGCAGTCCTGCGACTCGCCTCCATCATGAACGTGTTTTCACAATATTGTTATTTTCAACATTATAAGTGCACAACGGCATTTTCAGAGACCGGTGAGCGTTTCGAAAGGCCGGTGAAACTTTTCTATCGCATTTGAGTTGCCCAAGCCATTTTTGTAAAGAGCACATGACCATTTACTGCTTCCATCACCGTTAACGGTTTTGGATCCTTTTGCCGTGTGAAGCGTTTTCAGGTGCCATGGGAAGCAGAAGAGCTCTCCACAGGCACAGTCGTCAAAAAGACTATTCTTTTGTCGGCTTCTGGCTCGTTGATTTGGTCACGCTGCATTTTTTTTTTTTTTTCCTTCTCATCCCGAGGCACTGAAAGCTTGCCGGAAGAGGGGGCAGGGACGGTTGGTAAGGAAGCAGGGTGGGGGGGGTAATTCAGGATAGAGTAGAGAGTGATGGATTGAGAATCGTCAGAGAAAAAAAAAAAACGTTTTTCTGCACCTTGTTCTCCGTAACGTCATCCCAGCGCTCCTTTTCCTTCGCACAACATGTTCACCCTCTCTGCTTTCTCCTACATCTTTCCTCTTCCTGATTTACTTAGATTTTTCCTTTAAGCTTCCCTTTTCCCAAAATGGATTTTCTCACGTGCGCACCTTTATCAATGGATGATTTTAAATCCTTAGTTTCTATGGCGGCCAAACACGATGTGCTTAATTGTTATTTTAAGAATGGCGTTGGTTTTGCCGTCCATGCATGGGTGTCCTAAAGCCAACAGGAAATGTGCTGCTGATCTGATTGCAAAGACACCCCACCCTTTTTTCTTGCCTCCTTTAAAGAGCATGTGGAACCAATTTTCTGTTTGGGGCCGGCCCAAAATTATGGGCTTGATGCAAGAACTTATGTCCCATTCCCCTCAATCCCTACCTTTGCTCCACCCTGCACATTCTCCTTCTCTCGCTCAACAGCTACCCCCTCTTCCTCCTCCTCCTCCCTCTCCCCCTCCTCCTTCCATCTCTGCACACCAGCCTCAAATCGTATCAGTGACGGTGGAATGAAAGACCCTCTCAAAGGATGTAAAATTGTCTTTGCAATACTTGGGCTTAAAGAAAAAATCTTCTTCAATGCACTTTCACCCTCCTTGGTTATTCTTCCTTCTGTTCCTTTTTCTCAATTTTATATTTTCTCATTTCCACAATCCCCTACCCACCACCACCTTTGCCCTTGGCATTTGGAAGGTGGTTGAAAGGAAGATATCTTTAACTGCTTTGATATCAGAGGAGCAAAAGGACTTCCTATTGTTGCTTCTTCTCATCGTGTATTTCCGCCTTTTGTTACGTGCTCCTCCCCAAACCCCGGTCACGGTGTACCTCCGAGCCCCGAGAGGAGTCACGGTGTACCTCCGAGCCCCGAGAGGAGTCACGGCAGAAAGATGTGTTATTCTGTATGACAAAGATCAATGGTGAAACCACACCAATTGTTACCAACAAACAAATATTGTATTAAGATCACACAAGAATAACAGTACAACAACAATAGTAATCAATTGTACAACCAATATATATTTCCTATGATGGTACCATCAGGTTCGTACAATATAACACACTGTGCTCCAAGTGAGTGAAACAAGAACATTCCCAATGTCTCTATTCTGGCATCAAGCCAAAGTCGATCCGCTCCAGTGATGGTCAGAACAATGTCTAATCGAGACCAGAATCCCGTTCGGATGACAGTCACAGTCACGCTGCCAAAGCTGCGCAAAGGTGCCCTCAAGGCGACTGGGAAATCACACCCTCGGGTGTGGACGTTCCACGGCTCCCCCTCGGCGAACCGCAGATTTCCCACTCAAAAGCCACGTTGCACACACACACCAGATTAACGTCTGAATGCGGTGAAAATGGTTGAAGCGAGATGAAAAACCTTGAGCGACGCGCAAATCCTGCGCGAGGTAAAAATGGCCAACGGCGCGTTCTCGTGGCGTAACGGCACTCTGATGATTCTCTCCGGAATCGACCGCAAAACCTGTCACGCAGGTTTATCTGTCACAGCGATGACAACTCTGTCGCAGGAATCCCTTTCCCGGGAAACCCAAAGTTCACTTGTGACCCTTGTTCGCCAATCGTTCGCTCCAGACCTCGAAGCAGCTCGGCTTCTTGTCCGACTCACTCGCTCCGCCTTCTCTTCCTCCTCTTCCTCTTCGTCGTCGTCCGGTTCCGGTTTCATTTAAAACATTAACTTTTTTACCTTTTGAAAATAGTAATCTCTATTTCCCTTAAACGACAACAATAATAGTACATGGAATCAAAAATGTTTACCGTGGATGAAAACAACAACGGAAGTGACAAATCCATAACACTTTGCAATCCAACTTGAGCAGGGTCATGCAACAGGATAGAAAGTCGGTGCTGGGATGAAGAAAGGATTAAGACGGTGCGATCACGTGTGAAGGATTACCATTCATCAGGGCATAAAATGCAGAGATGGCTTCAAGAGGTTTTGGTGAAAGTGGGTTCAACATTGCCCTTTTGAAACATTTACCATGCCATTATGGTTTGACAGGTTATATGATACATTACATGCAGTTCAGTATCGCAAAGTAGGCCGTCACTCAGATAGACGCTCAGCTGAGTGGCCCATCTGCTCGTATTTGCTGGTGGATGTTAAATATCCAAGGTTGTCTTTTGCGAAGAGCGGGAGAGTTGTCTTCAGCAGTCAGCACCCTGAATATTGTTAGGAAGGCAAAGGCAAGCCACATAGTGCAATCCTTGCCGTTGAGATGTTTGTCAGTACTGAACGTGCCTTTGGGCAGACCATTGGTGTTTCAAAACGGCATGAATGTTGGAGGGCGGAATCTGTCGCTTTGATTTTTCCGAATGTACAAGTCACAAGAACCTGCATGATGTTATGATCTTGAACATTGGGTTTGATCAATATTCTGGTTTTAAGCCATGGCACACGTTCGTCAACTTCAAATAGCGAGTTCTTTGCGCATAACTCCTCTTCACTTTTTCTCATTGCATTAAAGGAGTAATGCTCTCTTTTCCTTCCTCATACTTGCAGACATTAACGATGTTTACCTTCTACAATCTCATGCTTAACCCTGCATCTATCTGATGCGCATAAAGTTGTAAAATCTTTCCACCCTCGTGTGTGTGTGTGTCCGCGCGCGCTCTTGCTCTCTGCCTACCCACCTTGAAACACGGAATGCTCCTCGGAAAGGAAAAAATTAGTAAAAGCTGCTTCGATTTTTTTTTTTTGGATACATAGTCGAGGCTTGTGAAAGAGCTGGTGCACTGAACAGATCAGGACATAAGACAAAAACAGGCCGCAAAATATGCATGCACGGGGTGGACAAGATGGACACTGAAGGGGAGGTCTAAGTAAGAAAAATTGGGAGGAGGAGGGATTGGCCGGGGCGTGGGGGCGGTGGTGTTAACTTAGGTACAAAAGATCTGAAGACTTAGAAGGAAGGATGAGATTGAAGAGAATGTGGAAGTTTGTTCACAGGTAGGGGGGGAAAAAAGGGAACAAGTGAGTGGAGGTGAACAGTGATCCAGGTTTTAGATAGTTTCACCAGAAGGGGGTTGATGGTGGACTGTGTGAGCCCTGCAGAAACCTGGGGTTAGGGGGAGACGAGGCACAGAATGACTAGAGGGTTCAACACCAGAAAGGAGGTGCTAGAAGATAGAGACAACCGACCTGTCTGAGATGGCGTAGTGATAGAGCCATGGACTCGGCTTCACAGCGAGAGATTCCAATAATCTTAAAGGCCTTGGTTTTCATGGTGTCACCCTGAGCAAGATGTGAAGCAGCAGAGCCAGCCCAGAGAGGAGAGCAGTGTTCCATCAATCTGTGGATGAAGGCCTTGCAGGTGGATAGGAGTTTGGATGTGCCAAGGAAGGACTTTGTACGATGGAGGATGCTCAGTTAGTACCTGGCTTTGTCGGCCAACTTTGAAATGTAATTTGCTCAAGAAAATGATCATGGCTGATAGAGACACACAGGAGTTTGAATGACTCAACTTCCTCAATAATATTCTTAAGAAAGTAGATCAGAGGGTTTGTCAAATGGTCCTTTCTGCAAAAGAGAAAGAGTGAGTGCATGGAATTTCTCAGGGTTTTTTTTTTTTTTTTTTTTTTTTTTCTTCTTCTCTATACTGAATCGAGGCTCGTGAAAGTAAAAGACATGTTCCAAGTGTTTGACCAGTTTGTCATTTTTGTCAAAGTTGAAGAGAGGGGGAAGAGCCTGCAGCTTGCCTGTTGGAAAAAAGTTGATCCAAACCTCCATTTGAAATTGTAATTTTTTTTTTTTCAATGAGACAGAAAAAAATGAAACCTGGTGGTGGGGTGGTGTATAGGTAACAGACCGCTCCTTCACTCTCTTCTGAAAGTTTTTTTTTATGTTAAGAAATATATAACCTCCCATCATACGTCTTATGTCTTTTATCTAACGTAATAATAAAAGGCTTCCTTCCTATAGTGCACTGTCACAATAAAATCAACATCTTATTGTCAACAAAGTTAATTTTGACAATCTGTGATAGGTACCCAATCAAATAGACATTATATATTGGTATCTGGTAGCATGTCATTGTTTGCACCATTCGGTGCTTGAACCTGCAAGGCCTTGAATCGATGACATTCCACATGGCAGCTTGATACAGGTTATGCCAAAATGTGGGGTGCATTTTGTTGTTGTCCTCTTGTGTATACTGAGCAGGTATCGGGTTTTCCACAGCTGCCACTCCATTTTCCCAGATGTGTTCGATGACATTCGTTGTATGCAGATGATCTGGTGTTGATTGCGCAAAGCATGGAAGGACTGAAGGAAAAGATGGACAAGTGGAACGAATGTATGGAGACAAAAGGTCTGAAGGTGAATATCAGAAAAACGAAGGTGATGGCAAGTGGTAAAGCATGTGGTGAGGTGGAAAGAACTGGGAAGTGGCCATGTGCTGTGTGTAGGAAGGGTGTCGGAGTGAACTCCATTCGATGTACAATGTGCGCTGAGTGGGTTCATCAAAAATGTAGTGGTCTGAGAGGGTCATTAACCAGTGTGGCAGCTACATTCAAATGTAAGGTGTGCACAGAGGGAGCTGCAGATGGAGGAAATGTTGAGTTGGATCTTGGAGACGGCGTGAAGCTGGAAGGTGTGAAAACATTTTGCTACCTCTGAGACATGTTGAATAGAGAAGGTGGATCAGACTCCAACGGTTGCTGGAGTGAGATGTGCATTTTTTTATTTTTTTTTGTTGTATACAGAGTCGAGGCTCGTGAAAGAGCTAACATTTATCAAACAAACAAATCAAACAATCAAGTAAACAAAGTATATAAAAAGGGGAGCGGTCGACAAGATGGGGAGAGAAGGGGAGGAAGCACACAAACACAACATTTGAGAGCAGGGACATCGGGAGATGTTTTTGGAGGGAGAGGGCCTGGGGGAGGCAGGATAGGTATAAAACGCAAGGACACCAAGGACTTCCAGGAAAGAAGTCAAAGTCACCTCAAAAAAGTGGATTTGGGATGAAATTAGCGGGGGTAGAAAAGATCAAGGGTTTGGATTGGGGACGATAAGAAAGCATGGAAGAAGTTTCGGGAATTGAGTGGCGTGCTGATGAGGAGGGGAGTGTCGTTGAAGCTGAAGGGAAAGGTGTATGCTGCATGTGTGAGAAGTGTTATGATTTATGGGAGCGAGACATGGGTAATGAACGTAGAGCAGCAACGAAGGCTGGAAAGGGTGGAAATGCGAATGGTTCGATGGATGTGCGGAGTATCGTTGAGAGAGAGGAAGACAAATGATGAATTGCGAAAGATGATGGGAATAGAGCCTGTGATTGATGCTGTGAAAAGGAACAGGTTGAGATGGTTTGGTCATGTGTTGAGGAAGGATGAAAGTGACTGGTTGAGAAGAGTGATGAACATGAATGCAGAAGGAAGTAGAGGACGGGGCCGAGAAAGACTTGGCTAAAGATGGTGGAAGAAGAAATGCGGGCAAGGGGTTTAACAAGGAGAGATGCAGAAAATAGGGCAAGATGGAGAAGATCGTCATGGGGACTGCAAGGCTAACCCCCGCTCTCGCAGGGAAAATGGCCTTAAAATGCATGTTGTTGTGTTGTTGTTGTTCGATGACATTCGTATCCCCGCGATACCCAAGAAAGAAAGAACAGCCCACTCCTTCTCTTCTGGGTTTTGGACGTTTGGCACCATCTTCCTGCAGTAAATGTGATCCCCTCTCCAAAATGATTTGCTGGTATAGTGATGAGGTTTTCTTGTATACCAGGAAGGCATTTTGTAGTGAGGATCGCATTTGCTGCATGAAGGTGGTGCCACATGCCATACATCCGGAAGAGGAGTGGGCTGCCCTTTCTTCCCTCTGTACCGCAGAGTCCTGATGCGAGCGTCTGGGAACTTGCTGTGGAAAGGCCAGCCTCTGTCAGGTAATCTGCAAGAGCTGCAACAAAATCGACTCCACATTTGGCAAAATCTGGATGAGATCATCACAGAATATCATTACTTCAATGCCTTGCAGATTCAAGTATCATATGATGCCAAAGGAGGACATACTACTATATAATATTAATTATATTTGATTTGTTTGTCACAGATTATCATATAGTTTGTTTACAATCAGTTTATTATTTATTGGTTTATTTATTTTGTTCTCGCAGGGCGCAGTATAACTCTGTTGGGCTTCTTTGATGATGTCCTTTGAACCGATGGCTCACGATGCTCAAAACCAACATTCAAATCCCATATGCTATGTGTGTTTGTCCATTGTCTAATGATGTCCTTTAATTCAGGTTGAAGTACACCAATGGCCTTATCCTGTATGCCATTGATGGCCAAGCTCCTCCAAGAGCCCAATTTTTTTTTTTTTTACATTTTTCAGCCTGGTGTTGGCTTAGCGGTTAGGGTGCCGGCTTGGGATCCCAGGATCCTGGGTTCGAATCCCGGTCAATTGCTAAATTAACACCAGGGGGGTTGACTCAGCCTGTCATCCTTCCGAGGTCGGCAAATTGAGTACCAGCTTGCCGGGATGAATGATCACGGTGTGTACCCCGATTTCGAATAGGTACACCGTATCCCTGCGCATCGTAAGAGGCGACTAAGGGTTGGCGTCAGGAAGGGCATCCGGCCATAAAAACATTGCCTCAAACAGGGAACCATGATTGTCATGGGGCCCGCAAGGCTAACCCCTGCTGTAGCGGGGAAAAATGGCCTTAAGATCATTCATTTTCATGACGATCTGCTGCGCCAACAATCGTCGTGCAGTATGCCCTATGCAGAGCGTTCATGCTGCCGAAGCAGTTACCAGGCAACAGTCCTGGTCGGGTTGCCACTCTGACTCATGACGTCAGCCCGGTAGGAATTTGTAAGTCGGTTCATGATGCCGGCGATAGCTCACCTATTCTTAGCGAATGACATCGTGGGAACCACCAACTAATCTTGGGAGAAGGGACTCCTAGTTTATCGTCCATCCGAGGGACATACAATGATAAATCACTCTGCCTGCGAAACAACAGGATGGCAGTTTGTAGCTGTTTTGGGATTGGAACCTCGGCAAGTGGAGCATCAAGGTTGCAATTGGTCATTTTTTGACACTAGTATACCACTCGCTTGTTTCAAGTTGTTTCCAATAATGTGTATTTATACTCCAGCTCTTTAGTTGAAGAACCTGCTTCCCTAAACCCTAGTTCTTATTAAACGAGGTAGATACATAAACTGAAGATTACTCTGGATTTTGTCAATGAGAAGTTGCTAAGTGGATATTCATAGGTTTCCATAGAGACTAGTTTTGATACTATGACATCATCGGTCACATGGTATGGCGGCCATCTTGGATTTAAAGGAATTAATTGAAAATCTATATCTCCAGAAACGCATAACCGTCCCAAACCAAAATTTCCAGATATGATCGACTACCCATGAGGAAAATTTATTGAAAATGATGATGTCATGAGTCATGTGGTATGGCGGCCATTTTTCCTGGAAGCCTATCATCACTGCTCGCAGTTCTCGTTTTATTTGCTCTTGCTCAAACTGATAAAGTATACAAAAGTGCTCTAGATCGATGATGAGAGAGAAACTCTCCAGGAACTTTATGAAGACGTTTGGATACTTCGATCATATATCAAATAATTTTATATTTAATCAACTCGAGTGAAGAAAAGGCCTCACTTGTGCTGTAGACGGACATCAAAATGAATAATCTTTGAGATGAAATTTTGTTCAGATAATTGCAAGCGATTTTAATCGATGAACTTGTCACTTTTGCTTTTTTTTTATAGAAAACTTGCTGTGTCTTTGTTTCAGGGCTCCCCTTTGGTCATATAGTAGAGCGCCGGTGTCCAGTGCCAACGATAGTGAACAGAGTCTGTCGAGCGATGCAACGATGACAGACGATGCGCTCTCCATTGCAGACAGCAGCTTGTAAGTATCAAGCTTCATTTCTTCCAGTTTCATTTGCAATCGGACTGTGACCGCACTGCTGTGCCGACCTGCCGCGGTCTCGGACATTAAAGTACGGGATTGTTTCTAAGTGTTCCATGATCTTCATAGATTCCTAGAAATCAAACTTTTACATCACTTTCAAACTTCAACTTTGCTTCAGTATTTGGAGCATTCCCAGAAAAGCTTTTGCATAAACTTTTTTTTTTTCCAGAGGCTAAATGTCTCCCCATAACCTCAAATGATTCCTCAAATTTGTCAGTGTTTAGGACTCATGCCAAAGCATGCATTAAGAAAAGGTAGTTTTATATCTTGAGATTGAGTTTTCCAGGAGTCGAAATTTGGGTTTTTAGTGTAAACGGTCAAAGGTTGTTGGAAAGGAATAGTTGAGGACTATTTCTGTTTGATTGCAAATGTTTGTAAGCCCCCTGTTCCTTTACGTTATCCTCTTCCTCATGTGCTTACTTCATTTTGAGCTTGGTCTAGATTCTCGAAGTACACGTCACATGCTCTCATCTCCAGTTCCCTATTTGAGCCTGAAAAAGAGGAGTCGACTTGTTGAATATGTTGTGAGAAAAGGTTGAAAGGTTCTGCCAAAATAATCGGTTATTGGTTCACGAGTTATCAAACAGCGTGACCACTATATTCGTCATGGGTGTGTGTCTGTCTGTCCGCAGCATAACTACCCGATGATATCATCCGATCTTGATGAAACTTGGGTGGGAGGTTGATATCATGATCTAGTTGTGTCCTGCCTAGAGTGGGCGTATTGCGCCCATTGTGGGCGGAGCCACGCCCGAAAAAGATGTCTTTTTAGGGGGTAATCGAGTTCAAGCTACATCTTCTCCGAGGGGTTTGGTGGAATCTGACGGGTTTCGATATTTGGTTA
The DNA here is from genome assembly GCF_964187855.1 of Myxine glutinosa. Classification (NCBI taxonomy): domain Eukaryota; kingdom Metazoa; phylum Chordata; class Myxini; order Myxiniformes; family Myxinidae; genus Myxine; species Myxine glutinosa. Next base: position 116,278,600 of record NC_136270.1, read on the forward strand.
GGCCAATGTCACGTGTCTAGCCCCACGGAGCTCGATTTTTCATTTTCGTCCCAAGGTCAAGGTCACAAGGTCACGAAATTTAAAAAAGTCGATTTTTGATTGTTTTATTACATTCTTCGCTTCCGGACGGTGAAATGTCGTACATGATCTTATATTATCGCATACATCATGAAATACAAGTTTTCCAACAAATTTCAGAATCTTCGACCTTTGAAGGTCAAAGTTGTTGGAATCTAACTGAATTTTCCGTATTGTGTAGCTAACTAACCTCATAACTGATTATACATTGTTTTCTATCTAATTTCAAGGTCAGTAACCTTCGTTTTGACATTTCAAGGTCACAAAGGACAAATTTTCAAAGTTGTCAATCAACCCGAATTTTCGGTATTGTGTAGCTAACGAGTCTCATAACAGATAATACATTCCTATTTATATATTTTCAATGTCGGTTTTGACTTTTAAAGGTCACAAAGGATGGCCATTTCAAAGTAGTCCGTCCTTTGTTATTGAATACCGCTCGCTCGTGAACCATCGTCGTCTCTTGACTTGTATGCATTTATTTTTGAGGCCTGCTTCTTCTTCTTCTTTCGTATGCAGCACAAGGCTGTGGGATAGCATCATTGGCTGAGGATGTGGCTGTGCTGTTCATGCAATGCCCCTGTATGATAGGGCAGGAATTTGGAATTTATTCCTTGGTGCTGGCGATAGCTTGCCTACTCTTGATGAAGGACACCATGGGATCTTTCACATTTACCAACGGATGCTCGCACATGCAATGTCCAGTTTAACACCAATCCGAAGGACAGCACACACATTGATGAATCTCCCGGCCTGTGAAACATCGGGATACAGTTTATAGTTGGGTCGGGATTCAAACCCAGGCTAGATAGCTTAGAGTTGAGTGTGCGTACCTCTAAGCCATCCTACCAGCCCTTGAGGCCTCCTAAGAAAAGCGATTTATTTATTTATTTTGTCTCTGCAAAAAGTTTGAGTGAAAAGTGAAAAGTTTGAGGTGGGCCAAAAGCGTCATCGTACCAGAATGGGGATGTGGTGGATGTGGGGAATTCAGCAGTATCGTGGAATTGTTTGGCACCAAGATTCACCCTTTTTGAAGTTTGTTTGCTCTAGTTATCTCTAGGCGTGTTTTTTTAGTGGTTAGCATTGCACTGCTTTAATGAACAGGCATCTGTTGGTTTTCCGCCACAGGCTCTGTGAAGTAACGCCACATGCTAGTCCTGCCTGCCACGACTGTGCTCAAATCTGTCACGCTTGCTAGATTCTGTCAGGGAGGAAAGGACGCTGTAGGGCAAGCCGTGGTAAACAAGAGGTCCTAACCCACACAAACTAAGAATGAGACGTCCAAAGGGTTGATCTACTCTGAGAAGATGTTTGTTCTGAATTGCTAATGTTGTATGAGCCACTTGTAAAAACCATGTCACTTGGCCAGTATTTTTGCTGAGGAGCTCCAGCGTGCAAGGGACGCACCTCCATGTTTATCCGCTGCTGCCAAGTGCGAGAAACCTGCACCAAAGGGAGCCGTTGAGGTGTGAGCTTGTCGAGGTGCGAATCGGTTTACATATGGTTCTGTCGAGGTGATAAATGATTATAAGGAGCACCGTTTGGTGCAAGCGTCCACCATTTTCTTTCTGGTGTCAAGTTCGTGCTCTAAGAACAGCTGCTGATTGCAACTGAATAGGAACGGTGGACATTCTCAACCCTTCAATGTACTGTTACTTCACTCACTGCTTCTTCTTCTTCCTTCCCCGAATATATATATATATATATATATCGGCTTTGGAAATATAATTTGGGGTTGTCTTGCCTGGTCCTTTTATGGAATTATTTTAAGTACCTAACGCATCTTTTAAATGAACCTTAGGCTGAACATTGAGATATCGCAATTTTGTCCTGAAGCATGTTTCCATATGCATAATGATCTCCTGGTTGTTTCACTGTTTATTTTTTCGAACCATGACCTTTTCTATGCAATGTGACTCCACTTGCCCACTATTGATTGTAGTTTATCGCACATTTCTGGGCATTTATACAAGGGTCGCGTAGATGAGCTATATGTCAGAGGACCGCAATTTCACAAATGACCGAAGGTTTTGTGGGGAGGTGGGGGGTAGTGGACATGCACAAAGAGGAATAACATGAAAATGAGCAACGATGACCCGGAGAGGAACAAAATGGAAAGTGTGAGCATGTGTGGAAGAGATTGTGATTGTGCATTGGTGAGATCATGATCTAGTGATGGTCAGCGCATTTGAAAGACTGAGATGAGAAGGACGAGACAACGGACAAAGGGAGACAATTCCACAGTCGGGAGAACAAGGTGAAGAATGGATGCAAGTGAGCAACTGGCCTGGACTTTGAGAGGGTGAACTGTTGAAGGGTTCATTCTTGACTAACACTCACGACCCGAGAAGGCAGGAGCAAGGCCACATGGAAGTTGATTCATAGGCATTGGCAATGGTGTCGTCATGGAGATGATAATCTTTTGCAGATTATCATTTCTATTCTATTTTTTTTTAAAGCAAGCGGAGCCAGCATAACGTATTCTTCCCTCTCACTCTCTTACCTTGTCAGGAGATCCTGGGAGCATGTGACAGTGGAAAATTAATCACCTTGGCATGTGAACGGGAAACGGTGAAATTGGGGGGGCCTCTGTTTGTCAAGAACCACCCATGCCCCATTTGATGAAACTTCACACTCTTTCCTTGCTAGCCTGTTGACCCTCCACCTTCTCATTTCTCAAATAGCTTGGGGTCCCTTTTTTTTTTCTTTTTATAACTACATTGTACTTTGTTTTCTTTATCAAATTCCCAAGTGTTTGTGGTGCATTGATTTACTTTGGAAATCCCAGGGTTTTGTAACATTTGCCAATCTTTGGCAGTTGTCGGATGACAGATCAAATGCCGGCTTATTGTTTTATTTTATTTTTTCTCGTTTATTTAAGACATTCATGGATAACAGGTTAAAAATATAACCAATCGATATATATATATATGTGGGAGATTACGCACCCAGATCGGGAATTGAACTCAGGTCCTCATTTGAACCACACGAGTGCTCTGCCATCTCAGCTATTTTGGGTGACCCCAGACTGAGCACGCAACCTTCCCCCATATACAGGGTCCGTCAGGGAGGTGTGACGATTTTCAGAAAACTCGTACACAGTTATTTTTAGTCGAATTTCAATTTTTATTTTTTTTAAAGACTACATATATAATGCCATGTAATACACTGTAACAAAGACATTTTGAAAATGTAATTCATGTTTGAAAAATGACATCTAAGTGGCGGCCGTTCTTGTCCAAGCATTCTTGCAGACGCGCGGAAAAGTTGTCCATAGACCTTTCAACCATGGCAAGTGGAATAGCTCGAATTTCACTGGTGATGGCATCTGAAAGGGTCTCAAGAGTGCGTGGTTTTTCAATGTAAACCTTAGCTTTCAGGTAACCCCATAAAAAATAGTCACAGGGTGAAAGATCGGGTGATCGAGGGGGCCACTCCACATCCCCACGGATTGAAATTAGGTGCCCTGGAAAATGTTCTCTTAATAAGGCCATTGATTCTCTTGAGGTATGGCAAGTAGCCCCATCTTGCTGAAACCAAACTGTAGGGAGGTCAATGCGACGTCTCAATTTAGGCAGTAAGAACTCGCGCAACATCGTAACATAACGTTGTGAGTTGACTGTCTCGGTGCATCCGCCGTCCTTGATAAAATAAGGCCCAATTATGCCGAATCGGACTATTCCGGCCCATACGTAGAGCGCGAGCGTGCCGTACCGCTGACCGACGAGGGCTGGCCTCCACAGCTTGTTGAACCCTTTCGATGTTTTCCGGGGTCCTAACGGTTCGATCACCTCCCCGAGCTGCTCCCGGCCTCACAGATCCAGTTGTCCTGAAGTTTTTTACCCACTTCAATATTGTGTTTCGAGACCGAACGGCGCCATGTCGACCAACATTGAAGTGAGTACGAAATCTGCGCTGTGTAAGCACCACCGAACTACCCGTTTGAATAAACGTCTCAACAACAAAGACGCGATGTTCAATCGTCCACAGCTCCATGGCTACTGAAATGGCGCTTAACAACGAGTAACCAACAGCCATCACGCATGCGCTAGACCCCCCACTTGCATTGTTATACCCAATTCAAACATGAATTACATTTTTAAAATGTCTTTGTTAGTGTATTACATGGCATTATATATGTAGTCTTTAAAAAAAACAAAAATTGAAATTCGACTAAAAATAACTGTGTACGAGTTTTCTGAAAATCGTCACACCTCCCAGCCGGACCCTGTAGAATTGCCACTCTTTCCAACGCTGCTTATAGGAAGACCCTCTCGTGAGCAGGCTGTTGTTGCTCCTATATGCTTGGCAGTGGAGTGCCCCGGAAGCAGTGGTGGAAAGTGGCGATTCTATATGTGGTGCGGAGGGGTTGTGTGCTCAGTCAGGGTCGCCCAGATAGCTCAGATGGCAGAGCACTGGTATGGTTCACCAGAGGACCTGGGTTCGATTCCTGATCTGGGCACGTAATCCTCCCACATATATCAATTCGATATGTGTATGCATATATTAGTGCTGTGCAATAATCACGATGGGATGATAATCGTGCTTTAGATTTACTATCTTGATTATGGGAATTAATTATTGCGATAGCTGCTGCACATGTGCAGTAGGTAAAACGCACCTTGAACCCAGATATTGACTGTGTATTGACTGCTTATTGAGGAGTTTGTGTGTTTAGTTTCTCTCAAAATATATTCCCGAATTAAATGTAGCTCTATAAAAGAAAGCAGGTTTTTTTTTTTTTTTTTTTTTTTTTTTTAATGATATAATATATATAATATATATAATATGGAATGTAAGATGTAATTTAAATTGTATATCGTTAAACAACAAACGTTAAAACAAACAAGCAACTAATCAAGGTGCCGAAACTGCTGCCGGTGTCGAAATCGCCGATCCGTTTAAGTTGCGCACTCAAAGCAACATTACGTCAAAGATCGAGAAGGTGAATGTACTCGGTGCAGAGTTTTTCAATTGAGGACAATCGCAGGCAGGTAATCTCGTACTTCTCTCCTCTCAACATTCTCATTGGATCGAACGGAGCAGGAAAGATGATGCCGTGTTTCCTTTATTTATTTGTTTGTTACACTTTTGGCACACCATGGGATTTCTTGGCATTTATTATTTGCGAAGTTCAACATCAAAGGCGTAATTTTAAATGCCCGAAGAGTGAAGATCGTCATATATGACTTTCTTCACAAATGGTGTGTTGCGTTTGCAAGCCGCTTACTCCATGTGTTCCGTCAGCAAGCAGCTTGTTTGGTGTGTTCTGTTAGTAAGTAGATTGTTTTGTGTTCGGTTAGCAAGCAGCTTGTTTGGTGTGTTCCTTTAGCAAGCAGATTGTTGGGTGTGTTCCGTTAAAGAGCCGCTTGCTCGGTGTGTTCCGTTCACGAGCCATTTGCTCGGTGTGTTCCGTTAGTGAGCAGCTTGTTGGGTGTGTTCCGTTCGCGAGCCATTTGCTCGGTGTGTTCCGTTAGTGAGCAGCTTGTTGGGTGTGTTCCGTTAGCGAGCCACTTGTTCGGTGTGTTCCGTTAGTGAGCCGCTTGCTCAGTGTGTTCCGTTAGCGAGCCACTTGCTCGGTGTGTTCCGTTAGTGAGCCGCTTGCCTCGGTGTGTTCCATTAGTGAGCCGCTTGCTCAGTGTGTTCCGTTAGCAAGCCACATGCTCGGTGTGTTCCGTTACCGAGCCGCTTGCTCGGTGTATTCCGTTGGTGAGCCGCTTGCTCAGTGTGTTCCGTTAGCGAGCCACTTGCTCGGTGTGTTCCGTTAGTGAGCCGCTTGCCTCGGTGTGTTCTGTTAGTGAGCCGCTTGCTCAGTGTGTTCCGTTAGCAAGCCACTTGCTCGGTGTGTTTTGTTAGCGAGCCACTTGCTCGGTGTGTTCCGTTAGTGAGCCGCTTGCTCGGTGTGTTCTGTTAGTGAGCCGCTTGCTCAGTGTGTTCCGTTAGCGAGCCACATGCTCAGTGTGTTCCGTTACCGAGCCGCTTGCTCGGTGTATTCCGTTAGCAAGCAGCTTGTTGGGTGTGTTCTGTTAGCGAGCAGCTTGTTTGGTGTGTTCCGTTCACAAGCAGCTAGTTTGGTGTGTTCCATTAGCAAGCAGCTTGTTTGGTGTGTTCTGTTAGCAAGCAGCTTGTTGGGTGCGTTCTGTTAGCGAGCAGCTTGTTTGGTGTGTTCTGTTAGCGAGCAGCTTGTTGGGTGTGTTCTGTTAGCGAGCAGTTTGTTGGGTGTGTTCTGTTAGCGAGCAGCTTGTTTGGTGTGCTCCATTAGCAAGCAGCTTGTTTGGTGTGTTCCGTTAGCAAGCAGCTTGTTGGGTGTGACCTTCATTCTCGGTTGGTACTTCACCCACCGAGCTCTCCTCGCACCTTTCACCCTTATGTCGCAGACAACCAAGTGGTGCTGTGAAACAGCCTCCTCCCCCGGGATCACCTTTGTGTCCCGGAGGTGCCCCCTATCTCGCCTACACACCATCAGGTAGTCAACGTTTGTCGTCGACCCACCTGACGTGTATGTAACAAGCTTATTATCCCCTTTCTGTAACTGAGTATTACAAATCAGCTCCATCAGCAAACTCCAAAATCCTTTCACCTTCTCCCTTTCTCACACCATATCCGTAACCCCCATGAACTCCCTCAAAACCATCCATACTCCTTCCCACATGTCCGTTTAGGTCTCCTCCTTCCACAACAACTTCCTCATTTTTCACGTTTTCCATCAGCTTCTCTCTCGCACACCAGAACTTGTCCTTCTCCATCGCTCCGACCAACTTGCGGAGCATATCCCAAGATGACGTTCACCAAGAGCTTTCCAATCATTTTCACCATCATCAACCTAGCACTCACTTTAGTCACAATCACCACACTGTCTACAAACTCCTCAGAAAACAGGACACCAACACCATTCATGCCCTCCGGGCACCCTTGCCACACAAACTTGTATTAATACCCCTGCTAATTCACCCCAGATACACGTTTTTTGAAATTCCAACTTCTTTCCTGGAAGTCCTTGCAGTGTTGATGTGTTTTATACCTCTCCCACCTCCCCCCAAGCCGTCCGTCTCCCACATTTCTCTCGATGTCTTTGCTCTCAAATGTTGTGTTTGTGTCCTTCCCCCTCTCTCCCCATCTTGTGTTCCGCTCCTCTTATTTTGTGTTTTATGTGTCAGTTGTCTTTTTGTGTGATTAATGTTAGCTTTCACGAGCCTCGATGTTGTATACAAAAAAAAAATAATTCCACCCTTCCTTCGATCGGGTTCCCCACCTTGAGTTTATACCAGTTTTTATACTGGTTTATACCAGTCAAAAATGTTTTCATCGAATTCCTTATCCTAAAAATCTGAAATTGCATGCACGTGATCTGACTCATTTGTATTGAAATATTACATTTATGACATCATAGGTCACATGGTTTGGCAGCCATTTTGGATTGATGGAAGATATTAAATAATTGTATCTCTGAAACCGCCTACCCTATATATATATATTTTTTTTTTTGGTTGTATACAAGATCGAGGCTCGTGAAAGAGCTAACATTAATCGCACAAAAAGACAAACCGACACACAAAACACAAAAAACAAGGGGAGTGGCAGACAAGATGGGGAGAGAGGGGGAAGGACACAAACACAACATTTGAGAGCAGGGACATCGGGAGGTGGGAGAGGAATAAAACATATGAACACTGCAAGGACTCTGGGGTGAATTACCGGGGGTAGAAAAGATCAAGGTTTTCGATGGGGGAAGATAAGAGATGGTGGTGAACAGCTGTTTTAAAGACCTGGAGGGAGGAGTGGGATTGAAGGGAGTGGGGGAGTTTGTTCCAGAGGCGGGAGAAAAGGGGAATGAAAGAGTGAAGGTGAGCAGAGAGCCTAGACTTTGGCAGTTTAACCATAAGAGGGTTCCAGGCAGATCTTGTGCGACCTGAAGGAATATTGGGGTGACAGAGCACAGAGAGAGCTGGGGGAGCAAGGCCGGAGAGGAGTCAGTAGAAGACAGAAAGACCACCAACCTGCCTGCGGTGAGTGAGTGAAAGGCCCTCGGAGTTGACTACATCGCAGAAGATTCCAATGATTCTGAAAGCTTTGGCCTCAACAGCGTGAAGCCGAGCTAGGTATGAGGCAGGAGCACCAGCCCAGAGGGGGGAACAGTATTCCATTGAGCTGCGGATGAAAGCCTTGTATGTGGTGAGGAGCTCAGGTGTGCCAAGGAAGGACTTCGCACGACGGAGGATGCCCAGTCGGCGACTGGCTTTGGAGGCCAGCTTGGAAATGTGGTTTTCCCAAGAAAGATCATGGCAGATGGTGAGACCCAAAAGCTTGAGCGACAGAACTTCTTGGAGAGGATTGTTGAGAAAGTAGATGGGAGGGTTGTCCAGTCGGTCCTTTCGGAGAGACATAGTAAGAGTGTGAGATTTGTCAGGATTGAAAGACATGTTCCACTTGTTTGACCAGTCTGTGATTTTGTCCAGGTCTGCAGAGAGTGAGGAGGCTGCAGACTGCCGATCTGAGGGATGAGGAATGGAGCGGCAGATAGTGGAGTCATCAGCAAAGAGATAGAGGATTTTCCAGAGAGTCGGAGAGATCATTGATGAAGACCAGAAATAGCACAGGGCCCAGAACACTACCTTGGGGAACTCCAGCCAGAACAGGAAGGGAAGATGAGAGAAATCCATTCAGGGCCACAAGTTGCTTACGACCAGAGAGGAAATCTGCAAGCCATGAGTGGAGATTTCCCTGAATTGAATACCATAGGAGGTGAGTTTGGTGAGCAGAGCTGGGTGCCAGACCGTATCGAAGGCACGTGATATGTCAACTGAGACAGCTCTGATTTCCTGTTTGGCATTGAGGACCTCCATCCATTGTTGAGACAGCAGAAGCAACATGTCCAGAGTAGAATGACCTGGTCTGAATCCAAATTGATGATCAGAGATCAAGCCATTGGAGAAGAGGAAGGATTTGATATCTGAAGCAATGATGGAATCCATGACTTTGCTGATAATTGGGAGCAGGCTGATTGGTCTGTAGTTTCAAGGATCTGTTTTTGCACCTTTTTGTGTAAAGCGGTAATGTTTGCTGATTTCCAAGATGCTGGCAGATGACCTTGAGCAAAAGAGAGGGTGAAAAGAACAGAGAGAGGGTGAGATAGAGCGGCAGAGCAGGATTTTAGGACCCGTGGGTTGATGCCGTCTGGTCCAGTTGCAGAATCAGAGTCGAAGTTTGATAAAAACTTCTCCACCTTGTCAGGAGAGAAGGACGCAGAGTCCAGGAGCAGTTGGGTTCGACTGGGAAAGGTGGGAACATTTGATGTGAAATTTTACAAATATCTAACAGCACTGTTGCATATAGTTTGAAAATGATGTTGTAGGTCACGTGGTTTGGCAGCCATCTTGGATAGAAAAAACCAACCTCATCCGATCAACACGAAACTTCACAAACGTGATCCCCTACCCATACATATGCAGAGTGATGGCATCTACCCATTGTGGGACTATGCGGAGGCATATTGGTGACAGTCGCATTGTTCTAGTTTTAATCTGCTTTGTGAACCTAGGCCTCGGCCGACCGCACCGTGCTATTACTTGGTGGTGCAGACCAGATACACACCAAGCTTCTCTTCTGTTTTCGGTTATTGCAAATTATTATTTTTTTAATTCACTTTTTTTACTATCCAGTTCTCTTTATAATTCCTCAAAGGTCTCTCCTGTGATTGTCCTTTTGTTGTCAAGTTCAGAACCTGATAATTGTGACTTCTAACAGGGCCCTCATCTTCCCATATAAATCACTGCTGCAGCTTATTATACTTGCTTAATCATTGCCTGGGCTGACAGGATGGCCTAGACTGGAGGTGTACGCACCTTCAGCTAGCTCTCAGCTGTCTAGCCTAGTTTTGAATCGCGGCCTAGCTATAAACCGTCAGCCCGTTGTTTCGCAGGTAGGGTGATTCATCAATGTGTGTGCCATCACTTGGAAGGACGTTAATCTGGGTGTCCCATCATTAGTTCGTGGATGTTAAAGATCCCCACGCTGTCCCTCGCGAGGAGTAGGCAAGTTATCGCTGGCACCATTACCAAATTACAAGTTCCTGCCTTAACTACTTCTGGGAAGGCAATGGCAAACCACCCAGTATAACCCTTGCCAAGAAACTGTTGTGGCAGCACCAATGCTCTGTAACCAGATTATGATCAGTGCATCAGAATTAAAACCACTGCTAAATGATTGGTATTAACACACACACATAGACACAGACACAGACAGGCACACACAGACACAGACACAGACACACACACATATACACGCAGACACAGACACACACACATATACACGCAGACACAGACACACACACATATACACGCAGACACAGACACACACATATACATGCAGACACAGACACACACACATATACACGCAGACACACACATATACACGCAGACACAGACATACACGCAGACACAGACATACACGCAGACACAGACATACACGCAGACACAGACATACACGCAGACACAGACATACACGCAGACACAGACATACACGCAGACACAGACATACACGCAGACACAGACATACACGCAGACACAGACATACACGCAGACACAGACATACACGCAGACACAGACATACACGCAGACACAGACATACACGCAGACACAGACATACACGCAGACACAGACATACACGCAGACACAGACATACACGCAGACACAGACATACACGCAGACACAGACATACACGCAGACACAGACATACACGCAGACACAGACATACACGCAGACACAGACATACACGCAGACACAGACACACACACATATACACGCAGACACAGACACACACACACATACACACGCAGACACAGACACACAGACATATACACGCAGACACAGACACATACACGCAGACACAGACACACACACATATACACGCAGACACAGACACACACACATATACACGCAGACACAGACACACACACATATACACGCAGACACAGACACACACACACATATACACGCAGACACACACATATACACGCAGACACACACATACACGCAGACACACACATATACACGCAGACACAGACATACACGCAGACACACACGCAGACACAGACACACACACATATACACGCAGACACAGACACACACACATATACACGCAGACACAGACACACTCACACACCACCCACAGTACCATCATTATAGAGGTATCGATAAGCATAGAAGAGCTGAGCCAACATATGGTATAATTCCAACAAACCAAGTAGGGATGATGGGAATGGATAGACAAATGACGTGGACACTCTTTGATCGGAAGATGAATGTCGCCGGCCGGTAGGAAGAGGATGTTGTAATCGTCAGTTTTGAAATCCCACTCGTGAGATTTTGTTTTTAATGGAAATCTCCTCAAACAAGGCATAAAACCACTCTAGGTAAGGGGCTACCAAGACTGTTTCATTGCAGAAAGTCCATTGCCATGGTGTATCTGAGGGCATCTGTACTTTGTATTTTTTTGAGGATGGAATTGGCTGCAAGTTTGTTTTTGTTTTTTCTTGTTTTGTTTTTTTCTTGTTTTTTTTTTTCTTTTTAATCTTCTCCTTTGAAGTGGTTGTAAACATTTGCAATGTAAAGGTTCCTATGGCTCACGCATGACGATCTGGCTCTATTGTTTTTCATGCAGGCCCTCGTTCTTCTGATCACGTGCCAAGTCTCCAATTCGGTGCCTCCCGTGAGGTGGGCATACTCCCACTGGAAAGTGGAATTTCTGCCCTTGAATACATATTTCTGACGATTTTTCTTTGGCCTTGCACTTCTTGAATCGGAATTGCACTCCTCACCCCCCCCCCCCTCCCCCTCCCCCAAACCTGGTGACATCCATTGAGACCACTTTGCTCTCGTGTGTGTTGTACTTTTCTTGAAGAAACATTGACACCTGTACTTCTAGCTCGGTTATTCGCAACTCTACTGGGTTGTTGTCTATCAAGTAGAGAACACGCCACCACAAGGTACTGAACACAACTCTTGGAGGGTTTGAGCTTTCGTGTTTGACCGCTTATATTATCAACCGTACCGGTTTATCCTATCCTCGGGGTCTTGCATACGCTTTGTTATGAACAATACAGCTCTTCCTTTGTGATGAACAATACAGCTCTTGCTTTGTTATGAACAATACAGCTCTTCCTTTGTGATGAACAATACAGCTCTTCCTTTGTTATGAACAATACAGCTCTTCCTTTGTGATGAACAATACAGCTCTTGCTTTGTTATGAACAATACAGCTCTTCCTTTGTTATGAACAATACAGCTCTTCCTTTGTTATGAACAATACAGCTCTTCCTTTGTTATGAACAATACAGCTCTTGCTTTGTTATGAACAATACAGCTCTTCCTTTGTTATGAACAATACAGCTCTTCCTTTGTGATGAACAATACAGCTCTTGCTTTGTTATGAACAATACAGCTCTTGCTTTGTTATGAACAATACAGCTCTTCCTTTGTTATGAACAATACAGCTCTTGCTTTGTTATGAACAATACAGCTCTTGCGGAAACATGAAATTGGCCTACAATCTGCTGCATGGAGTGCCCTTCATGAGCTAAGAGTTTTATTTTTCTTAGTTCTAATTTTTTTCTAATTCTAATTTTTTCTAATTCTAATTAAGTTCTAATTTTTCTTTGTTCTAATTCTGATGTACCATACTCACTGAGCGCCGGTACCACTCAGGTCATACGAGGTGGTTTGCCATTGCCTTCCCAGCAGTAGTTGGAGCAGAAATTTTTAATTTGATAGCTGGCCTACTTTTCGTGAAGGACACCGTGGGATCTTTAACATCCACCAACTAATGCCGGCAGATGGGACGTCCGGTTTAACATCCATCCGAGGGACGGCACACACATTGATGAATCGCCCTGCCTGGAAAACGATGGCAGTTTATAGCTGCGTCGGGATTCAAACCCAGGCCATACGGTTTTGAGGCGAGCGTGCGTACCTCTCAGAGTTTTGTTTAAAAATATAATATCAAAATCTGTTTTTAGCTCTTAGAAGAATTTGGTTTAACATTTGGTTTGAGTTTAACATTTAATTTAGTTTAACATTTAATTTAACATTTAATTTAACATTGAGTTTGAAGTGAAGGTGGGAGTGCATCAGGGGTCTGTACTAAGTCCACTACTATTTGTAGCCGTGATGGAGGTGCTGGCTCAGAACGCAAAGGAGGGTTTACCATGGGAGTTGTTGAATGCAGATGATCTGGTGTTGATTGGGGAGAGTATGGATGGACTGAAGGAGAAGATGAACAAGTGGAAGGAATGTATGGAGACAAAAGGTCTGAAGATGAATATCGGAAAGACGAAGGTGATGGCAAGTGGTAAAGCATGTGATGAGGTGGAAAGAACTGGGAAGTGGCCATGTGCTGTGTGCAGGAAGGGTGTCGGAGTGAACTCCATTCAATGTACAATGTGCGCTGAGTGGGTTCATCAAAAATGTAGTGGTCTGAGAGGGTCATTTACCAGTGTGGCAGCTACATTCAAATGTAAGGTGTGCACAGAGGGAGCTGCAGATGGAGGAAATGTTGAGTTGGATCTTGGAGACGGCGTGAAGCTGGAAGGTGTGAAAACATTTTGCTACCTCGGAGACATGCTGAATGGAGAAGGTGGATCAGACTCGGCAACGGTTGCGAGAGTGAGATGTGCATGGAAGAAGTTTTGGGAACTGAGTGGCGTGCTGATGAGGAGGGGAGTGTCGTTGAAGCTGAAGGGAAAGGTGTGCTGCATGTGTGAGAAGTGTTATGATTTATGGGAGCGAGACATGGGTCATGAATGTAGAGCAGCAACAAAGGGTGGAAATGCGAATGGTTCGGTGGATGTGCGGAGTATCGTTGAGAGAGAGGAAGACAAATGATGAATTGCGAAAGATGATGGGAATAGAGCCTGTGATTGATGCTGTGAAGAGGAACAGGTTGAGATGGTTTGGTCATGTGTTGAGGAAGGATGAAAGTGACTGGTTGAGAAGAGTGATGGAAATGAATGTGGAAGGAAGTAGAGGACGGTGAAGACCGAGAAAGACTTGGCTAAAGATGGTGGAAGAAGAAATGTGGGCAAGGGGGTTAACAAGGAGAGATGCAGAAAATAGGGCAAAATGGAGGAGATTGTCATGGGGACCGCAAGGCTAACCCCTGCTCTAGTAGGGAAAATGGCCTTAAAATGCATGTTGTTGTTGTTGTTGTTGTTGTTGTTGTTGTTGTTGTTGTATTTGGTTTGCTGTGTAAGTTTTGTTCCGGTTTAGTGTCGACTCGTCGAGATGGCCATTTTGTGTGGGAGTCTTTGACTTTGTATGGTTATCGGGTCTCTTGATAGAAGTCATTTGAACGGCTATAACGGAAGTATTTAAAAAGGTACTTGGTTATTTTTTACACATGTGGACTCGTTCTGTTTCACAACGAGCTCCGAAAACTCGTAAGTTGGGCAGCAGGACAAAAAGGGATGCTTTTTGTGAGCATATGGGCTCTAGATAAGGCCTCCATTGGTCATTCTGCCTGTGCGGCGACATTGCCTTTACAACGGCCTTCACTTTTGATTGTAAATGCGAAATGTGCTCCATCGTCATCGTACCTTTATCTCGTAAGAAATGGCAAACGATCGCAGCAGAAATGCATCCTGACTTCTTGACGCCCAAAAACCAGCTCACATGGCTCAACCAAGAGTGATTAATTTTATTGGCTTCATTCGTTTTTCTTTTTCTTTTTTTTTTCCTTCTTCGTCTTAGATCGAAGGAATGTCGTTGGAACCCAAGATGAAAGCTCACAGCACGTTTGGCTGGAGCTTGGTGATGGAGGTAGCAACCGTTCGCATGTGTGGCTAATCTGTAGCCTGGCTGGGTGCCACCGAGCTTCAGCGGAACAGTGAAAAATCGAGGTGCTGGAATTCTCGGGCCTTGGCAGCTTAGTTTCTTTACAACACTGACCGGGTTTAGTTTGACTTATCTGGCTTTCATCTTGTGCCTGGCTTTGCCTTGGGGGTTGAGAATAAAAGATGGCAGTAGGGGTGGAAAAGCATACATTTGAAGTATTCTCTCTGTAACTGCATCGTCTTTCCCATCGTGTGTGTGTGTGTGTGTGGTGTGGTGTGGTGTGGTGTGGTGTGTAAAAGGGCCGGATTGGTGAGGGGTTGAGAGAGGGAGGGAAAGCTCCTTTCATCCCTTCTTTTTTTTATTAAGCACAAAGTTTGCTGTTGACATGGGGGAGACAGATGAATGGACGTGCCTCACAAAAGAACGGCTTAAGATTTGATGCTGACCATTTGATGTAGGGCAGTTCCAAGTGTGGCTTCCTGTGTTGCTTTTCAAAGGAACAAAGAACTGTGCTTTGGGGAGTGGGGGGTGTTGGGATTGAAGGAGGAGGGGGTAGCTTTGGTCAAGAAAGGAATGGTAAGAGAGAGGGAGTTGTGTTTGGGGGACCTAAGGGGTGGTGGGGTGCGGTGGTGGGGGGGACACATCGAGGACAAAAGGGTAGTCGGCAGAAAGGTCCAGATGGCTAGCATCGGTAGATCTCGCAACACGCCGCATGCCCTGCTTGCCCTGAGACTTATTGCTTCCATTCTCTAGACCAGATCGGATTGGAGTTCGAGGCTTTATTCTTCCTTACTTTTTTTTTCTTTCTTTCTTTCTTTCTTTGGAGCCGGGGGTCCATAGTGCAAGTCCCAGATATCTCGGGCTATTGTGCGGGTCTTTCATTGTCATTTGGCTGAATTACAAGTGAACGAAGCTCGAGCGGCTCGGCTCGTCGTTTGACGTCGACGTGATATCGCCATAAGCAATCGCACACCTTTATCTTTCATTCCGAGAGGTCCGATTGTCACTTTCCAAATGTGTTGCATCAACTTCACAAACTGCTCTGTATTGCGTCGGTCCTTGTGCTAAAAACTAATCAGATTAGCCGCCTTTTCTCCGTCTTCATTATGCTGACATAGCTGCTTCGGATTTTAGCCCGACTTTTGTTTAAAGGCGATTCTTTTATGTAGTCGCGATTGGCCAATCGACAGGCTTCGTGTTTTCATTGGCCAGAACCTTCCTGATTATTGACTGCTCCGTCCTTGTTATAGATCACCATTGTCGATGCCTTCATTTATTTATTTTCCCCGTTGCATTCACCTTTACATCCAGTTCTACAATGTGAAGAAATCCCTTCGAAAACACGACTTCATGTCGGTAGTGTACATTACTCTGGTTTTCCCTCAAAACCAAGGTGAACCTTGAACTACTCTTGTATTTACCTGTGCTTACTTTTAAAAGGTGTCAAGCTCACAAAAAAGGCCTAAACTGATCTTATTGATTGATTTTTAAATTGCTGTTCCTCTTCTTATTGATTGTAGTTTGGTCAAACGGTGTTAAAGTTGTCCATAACCATTGGTTGGTTCTTTTGGTGTCCCTCTACTTTGGACATGCCAGTTTTAACTCCATTTTGCATTTCACACCATGAGGATATATGGACAAATATAACCTGTAACATCCATCAAACTTTGTGGTTTCAAATCGATTTTGACTCTGGTGTCTCCGCTCCTTCAGTTCCAAGTGGCGTAATCGATGCCAAAGTGAGGTAGTCTCCAGATGTTCTTGCTGTTGCATCAACTTCAGGTATCATCATACAATGTTTACATAAAAAGGTGGTAAAACAGATCCTTGCAACTACAGACCAATCAGTCTGCTCCCAATAATCAGCTAGGTCATGGAATCCATCATCAATTCTGACATCAAATCTTTCCTCTTCTCCAATGGCTTGATCTCTGATCATCAATTTGGATTCAGACCAGGTCATTCTGCTCTGGACATGCTGCTTCTACTGACTCAACAATGGTTGGAGGTCCTCACCGCCAAACAGGAAATCGGAGCCGTCTCCCTTGACACATCTCATGCCTTCGATACGGTATGGCACCCCCACCCTGCTCACCAAACTCTCCTCCTATGGTATCCATGGAAATCTCCACGCATGGCTTGTGGACTTCCTCTCCTGTCGTAGTCAACATGTGGCTCGAAATGGAATTCTCTCATCTTCCCTTCCTGTCCAGGCTGGAGTTCCCCAAGGCAGTGTTCTGGGCCCTGTGCTTTTCGTCGTCTTCATTAATGATCTCTCCGACTCTGGAAAAGCCTCTCCATCTTTTTCCTGATGACTCCACGCCGTATAAATCAAAACATTCAGAATCATTGGAATCCAACGATGAAGCTGATTCTCAGGGCCTTTCTCTCTCTTACCCCAGGCAGATTTGTGGGATTTCTGTCTTCTACCGACTCCACTCCAGCCTTGCTCCACCTTCTCTGTCTGTGCTCTGTCCCATAAATATTCCTTCAGGATGCACAAGATCTGCCAGCAACCCTCTTCTGTTGAAAGAGGGGCGGGGGGAGGGGCGTCATTTGATGATCAATGATCTCTCTGACTCTCTGGAAAATCCTCTCTATCTCCTTGCTGATGACTCCACTCTCTGCCACTCCTACCTCATCCCTCAGATCGGCAGTCTGCAGCCTCCTCACTCTCTGCAGACCTGGACAAAATCAGACTGGTCAAACAAGTAGAACATGTCTTTCAATCCTGACAAATCTCACACTCTTACTATGTCTCTCCGAAACGACCGACTGGACAACCCTCCCATCTACTTTCTCAACAATCCTCTCCAAGAAGTTCTGTCACTCAAGCTTTTGGGTCTCATTATCAGCCATGATCTTCCCTGGGAAAACCACATTTCCAAGCTGGCCTCCAAAGCCAGTCGCCGACTGGGCATCCTCAGTCGTGCGAAGTCCTTCCTTGTCACACCTGAGCTCCTCACCTCATCTCATCTCACCTCATCATCACCACATCTGCAGCTCAATGGAATACTGCTCTCCCCTCTGGGCCGGTGCTCCCGCCTCACACCTAGCTCGTCTTCACGCTGTTGAAACCAAAGCTTTCAGAATCATTGGAATCTCCCGCGATGAAGCTAACTGAGGGCCTTTCACTCTCTCACCGCAGGCAGATAGGTGGTCTTTCTGTCTTCTACCGACTCCTCTCCGGCCTTGCTCCCTCTGTTCTGTCTGTGCTCTGTCCCCCAAATATTCCTACAGGTCACACAAGATGTCAGCAACCCTCTTATGGTAAAACTGCCAAAATCAAGACTCTCTGCTCACCTTCACTCTTTCATTCCTCTTTTCTCCCGCCTCTGGAACAAACTCCCTCACTCCCTTCAATCCCACTCCTCCCTCCAGGTCTTTAAAACAGCTGTTTACCACCATCTCTTATCTTCCCCCATCCAAAACCTTGATCTTTCTACCCCCGCTAATTCACCCCAGATACACTTTTTAGAAATACCTTCTTTCCTTGAAGTCCTAGCAGTGTCGATGTGTTTTATACCTCGCCCACCCCCCCCCCTCCCCCTTCCTCTGCCCCCTCCCCCCAAGCCCTCTCCCTCCCACAGATCTCCCGATGTCCCTGTTCTCTACTGTTGTACTTGTGTGCTTCCCTCTCTCTCCCCATCTTGTCTCCCGCTCCCTTTATTATATGTTTTTCATGTGTCGGTTTTTTTTTTTTTGTGATTGATGTTAGCTCTTACATGAGCCTCGATCTAATATACAAAAAAAAAACTAAGAGAATAATGCCAAAATCAAGACTCTGCTCACCTTCACTCTTTCATTCCTCTTTTTTCCTGCCTCTGGAACAAACTCACACACTCTCTTCAGTCAATCCCACTCCTCCCTCCTGGTTTTCAAAACAGCTGTTCACCACCATCTCTTATCTTCCCCCTTCCAAAACCTTGATCTTCTCTACCCCTGTTAAAACACCCCAAATCCACCTTCAAATTCCCTGTTTGCTTTCTTGAATGCCCCTGTAATGTCCATATTGTTTATCCCGTGTAGATCTCCTGATGTCCCTGTTCTCTACTGTTGTTGTACTTCCCTCTTTCCCCCCCCCCCCCCCTCCCCTCCTGTCTCCCGCTCCCTCTATTATATGTTCTGTGTGTTAGCTCTTATACGAGCCTTGACCAAGTATACAAAATAAAAGGTGTGAAAACACAAAATCTGTCCACCTTCGGTGGCGGAGGTAACTAGAGAGTGAATAGAACACCTTACCTCATGCAGTCTTGAGAAAAAGGACATAAAAGAGTCTTTTAAACTCTTCTTGCTGTACGTTTCCACTCATGATCTATCTTTCCTATGAGCCGCATTTTGTCTGAATGCTGGTGTTGCCCAATGCTGAGCGCGAGCAGAAAATTTGTTTGGTCAACATGGCGTAATACAGTTAAATTCCATTCTAACGAAATGGCTTGGGACCAAGCACTTTTTGTTGGAATTAATTTTTTGGAGAAACAGAAAATGCCAGATTTTACTCCCATAACTATTTGAAACTCATAAATACAATAAATTAGAACGAACAAGCAAAGATTGCATACCCTCTGCCAGACTTATTTTGTGTGATTTAAAAAAAATAGATGTACTCTCATTGTAATTGTACCATACATACTTCTCATAGTTAAAAAATAGGTAACGTGTAAAAATAGTGGTCTACGTTGGCAAATTATGTGCGGACAAACAGACCCCAATACAATACCCTCTCCTTTGGTGAGGGTAATATGAATGAATGAATGATCGTTTTTAAGGCCATTTTCCCCGCTAGAGCGGGGGTTAGCCTTGCGGGCCCCATGACAATCATGGTTCCCTGTTTGAGGCAATGTTTTTATGGCCGGATGCCCTTCCTGATGCCAACCCTTGGTCACGCTCTTACAATGCGCAGGGATATGGTGTACCTATTCTAACCCGGGGTACACACCGGGATCATTCATCCCAGCAAGCTGGTACTCAATTTGCTGACTTCGGAAGGATGACAGGCTGAGTGAACCCCCCTGGCGTTAATTCAGCGATGACCGGGATTCGAACCCAGGATCCTAGGATCCCAAGCCGGCACCCTAACCGCTAAGCCTACACCAGGGTAATAATAAGAGGAAAATAACATTGCAATAGTTTGACCTTTATTTCACCTTTATTAGTCCCCTAACTGTTTCACCAGAAGGGACTACTTGGATTTACCTGGATGTAGAGTCTGGAAGCGATGCTCATTTGATCCTCGATACTGCTCTGATGCATGTGTTTCTTTAAAGGTTTGCTGTCCGTCCGTCCCACTTTGGGTTTTCCAGTCTTTTTCTTACCTTACTCTACTCCTTAACATATTGAACTGAAACCTGGTGCATGGCCTTATGATGATAAGTTACCGAAACTGCAAATTATTCTGTAGCTTTTCATACCTTAAACAATTTGTCTTCCTATATATGGCTCACAATTGCTCAGTGTTTGGAAGAACCTTCATTAGGACCAGTAGAGGACATGTATTGCAAAGCAATTCTTCCTCTTGTTTATATTAATAAGTTTCATCCTCCTGCCAGATGTGCGAGAATTTGGCAAATAATTAATAATAAATGCTAATAATAATACTCACGGGGCTCATATGCCTTCCAAAATTATTTGGCGATGGTGGATGCATCCGAATCAATTAAAGCCAATAGCTCTTTGTCTTCACCACTTGCTCATGATTATGAAGGCCTGGGACTGGAAGTTGATGTTGTTGTTGTGGTGTTGCCCCAGTCAGTTCTGGTTGAACAGAGCAGCGGCACGGAGATAGCCGATCGATCTCCCAGGAGCGACCCAGAGATCCTTCATATGTAAGATGTTGTGCTCTTGCCTACGTGAAGCCAGTACCGCGCAGTCTTCATGATGCGTTTTATTGTGTGCGGAGTGGCCTGGCAGTGGTTGCAGGTGTCATCAGTGGTGTCGTCGAGTCTATGTTTGTCGTGTAAACCACACTTCCCAGGCAGGTTTAAACAATGGCGCACTGGTGGCTTGGCCCAGCATCGCTCGACGTCATTAGCAGCCAACTCTGGAATGACAGGCGTATCATCTATCATCGCAACAATAATAATTCTCATCACCACATCAGACCAGATACTCAAATCAGTTATTTGTTGGATGACTGTAATATTGGGTGGAATCCTCAGGGTCCGACCCAAATCTACATTCATCAGTCGGCACATACCTGACTTAAAGATGCATACTGCCCTCTTTACATCCCTTAACTTTGGGTTGCTGCCCTCTTTTTTTTGTGAAATTGATAATCATCTTTCGTGTTGCATATCGATTTGTTTGCCTCTTATTCAGCTCTGTAATCACTCGTAAAACCTGGTTATGTCACTATGTATAACTAGCTAAAGATGTCGGGCAGCTAGCCAGTACGTGCATCGTCTCTCGTCTGCCACACCGGATGCATTCTTCCAATGTTGTCGGATTTCCTGAAGCCGGCATCGAGTCACTCGCACATTTATACAAGTTCAAAGATTAGTCACTGTGACTCCATCTTCCACGAAGATGAGTGGCTAATATTCTTCTTTTGAACAATATTAGCTACAGCTTCTGTAGCTGTTGCCCGATGCTCCTTGCTGAGGTTGACGAAGAGCTTGAACTGTTCTTCCTTCCATGAGCTGCCTCCGCATCTGTGTTCCTCAACATCGATCAATGGGAGTGTGCCGTCTTCCCGAGTTCTTGACTTGCTGCTTTCTCAATGTAAGGATCCTATCACCTGCAATGACAAAGTTAAGCTCCTTCACTTTACCTTTCCTCATAGACGCACTCCTTCTCATCTTTGGCTTAAATATCAATGCAGCTTTTTTGGATTTGACCCCTGGTTCATGTCCGAGGTGGTGGGGACTTAGGGTCACGGGGGTCAAAACAGAAGGATATTTTAACTCAAAATTTGATATTGACTCATTCCTGGTTGAACAATTTGACATCTTTCATAAAAAAAATGTTTAGGTGGGAAGCATGGGGATTTGTGGCGGCACTTCATAGATTTAGCTCTAATATGAGCTCTAATATGTGGCGGTGCCTCCTACTCTATGCACCAACACTTGGACTTCTCACCAACGAAAATCTGAGAGGTCAAAAGTAACTCCTGACTGTTGAAAGAACCAAGCTCCTGAAGTCCGGCAGGTCTACTGATCTGAGCAAGCCATTGTACATCGTCCTCAAACTTTCCTAAAACTCGGTTCACTTGGTTCACCTAAAACTTGGTACCTCAATGGTCGCTGATCTATTAGTCTGAAACAAATCCCAAGTAAATCCATAAGGATTCCTTTGGAATGCTTGTTGTCTTTCTCCATTCCCTTTTCTTCTGTTGAACCCTCTCCTTCCTCACCACCACTGGAATTTGCTTCCTAATGTCCTTCACGAGTAATAAAAGTCCAGATTTCTCTTCTGCACTTGCCTTTTTATATCTTCACTTAAGGTGTCTCTGCTGGGGTTCTCAATTTGCCCTTATTGACTTGGCGTTCATTGACTTGTTTCATCTCCTGTCCAGAAACATTTTTCTCTTCACCAATGCGCTCAAGGCTTATCATGGTTACTATCCACAGGACTCCAGCTTGTCTATATCTGGTTGTCACCGTCTTTCCAGGCATAATTCGATCTCATGAGAGTCTACTCAAATCAGAACAAGACACAGTGACAAAGCACTGTTTGATGTCGCTCTACTCCAGGGTGGCCCCAGAAGCAAAGCACTTACATCAACAAGAAACATTGGCCGACATGATCACCACCAGATAGCTTTAACCAAACACGTTGTCGTAAATGCTGTTCACACTGTTGCATATAGTGGATGGTACTCACACTGCTCTCACCACTGAATCCAAGCAACATTGATCAACATGGTGACGATATTGTATTCGGCTCTGTCTGTCCTTCCGCACGCCATCTCCTCCTAAATGGCTGTGCAGAAATTCACCAAACATGGTAGTTGTGATCACCAAATGGCACGAAGGTGTGACAGCAGTATCATTTTGGCCCTGCACCCATGAAGTGCTTAGGGTGGTGTCAAAAGGTCAAATACCCCAAAAAATTAAATTACATTCACATTTTAAAACGCTTTTTAATGAAACTTTGGATATGCAATTGACATTGGGGGACAAATCAAATATGTGACGATTTTTGGATTTGACCCTCAGTTCATGTCCTAGTGGGTGGGGACTTAGGGTCACAGGGGTCAAAACAGAAGATTTATTTAAATCCCAAAATATTGGATCATTCCTGGTGGAACTTTTTTGCCATTTTTTCAACTTTTAGGTGGGAAGGGTGAGAATTTATGATGCCGTGCAATGAAGTTTGGGCTAGTCTTAGAGTGTGCTTCCTGTCCGTGCAGCAGTGTCTGCACTCAAAATTCATGAATCTAAGTGTTTGTACGTCATGTGCGAACAGCCTTCTTTATTGTCCCCCGTCGCACCGCGGAGCGAAAGGGGGACTATGGTTTTCCCCTCCGTCCGTGCGTGCGTGCGTGCGTGCGTGCGTACGCGAAGGACCGAATTCTAATTTGGTGTGTGGGTGCAACCCACGTCAAAATCCAATATGGCCGCCACCATGTATGTCTGACGCCATGTATGTTTGAACCTTGTGAGCGGAATATCTTGAAAAATAAGCGAAGTACCAACTTCTAATCTTGTGTGTGGGTGTATCTACGCATAAGGGAGAACGCTATTGAAAATTGGGTCGCCACGTCAAAATCCAAGATGGCCGCCTTGCGTCTTCCACTTTGTCAACTCGCATCACTTCACCGACGGGGGACCTAGGCGTAACGCTTGTTATTATTCTTTCGGATTGTTGAACTTCTCTCAGCAGTCTTGGTTAAAAAATGCAATATTTATGCTTTTATATTTGGAGCAATTTTCTAATGGAAATTACATCTCGTAAAGGTTGATGATTTTGATTTGTTTTCTGTGTCGTAACGATCAAGATTGCATTGTTTAACTGTTGTTTTATGAATGGCCTTATTCACTCTTCTGCGAAACCCTTGGTCTATTGCTGGAGTCGATGAGATCTAAAAGCACCTCCAGTCTGTTTCTATCCACCTCCTTCTTTCGCCAAGATCGACCTCGTTAAGGCCGTTTTGACACATTGTGCATCTTTTCTCGTGCCTTGCTGCAAGCAAACACCTGACTGGGCTCACCTTGTCTGTGTGTCCTTTAGAGACGGCATTCCGCCGTACCGGCTGAGGAACCCAGCGTCGTCGGAGGATGCGCAAAGAGACACGCGCTGCAACGAATCTGAGACTAAGCATGTGCCGGTGAGAAGCAGCAATGTTGGCCTTCAATTGGATCATCGGTCCTCCCAAAATAGAAATGCCCAGTGAGATGTGTTGGCCAAACGTTGTTTGCATCAAGCACGTGGTTTTGAGTTTGATTGTTCATTGCCCAGTGTTTTACTCATTCTGATTTCATCACCTTCGCTCTATCTTGGGGATTTCATTACAGCATATTTTTTTCTTTCTTTTGTTCATTCCTTTTTTTTTTCTTTTTTTTTTCTTTCTTTTGTTCATTCCTTTTTTTTTTTCTTTTTTTTTTCCTACTTCTATTCTCAACTGATAGACTTTCCAAATGTAAATGTTCAAGCTGAGTATTGACACTGATTAAGCAGGGACCAGTTTGCAAAGAGCTTAACGGACTGTTTACATTCTCTTGTTCTATTTATTATTTATTATTTTTTTATCTTTCATGCGCCTCACACGTGTGTTCTTTGTCGCCCGCCCCAATTTCTATCAGAGAACGTCACGGCTCCCAAAAGACATGATCGTCGACCCGACCAAGTTTGCTTCCGAGCTCATAGCCCGCCTGCAGGATGTGCAGAAAGAGCGCGAGGCCCAAGAAGCGCTCGATGACAAGCTTCGCAAAATCCGAGATGTGAGTTATTGTCCTTCTCTCTG
Source organism: Myxine glutinosa (assembly GCF_964187855.1). Taxonomy (NCBI): domain Eukaryota; kingdom Metazoa; phylum Chordata; class Myxini; order Myxiniformes; family Myxinidae; genus Myxine; species Myxine glutinosa. The sequence goes on from NC_136270.1 coordinate 116,303,407, forward strand.
TTTGCATTTCCAAATTGTTTTCCTTCATCTCTGTACAAAAGCATAATGGTGGGGGGTTAGAGTGAGGAAGGGAGTTGTATGTACCTGGCATGGCTTGATGGGCCAAAATTTCCTTTATTCATGACTTACTTTTTTTACTTTTTTAATTGATTAATTAATTACAATTACAATTAATTAATTAATAACCTTTAATTAATTACAACTTCATGACTTACATAAAATTTAATTTTCCTTAAAAATTTTTTAATTTTTAACAAATTTAACTTACTACTTTTTTAATTGTCAATGTTGGGATGAAAAACTCTCAAAATGCGCTCACTTCTAATATCAACTTCCGTTAAATCGGAGATCTAAAAGGTACTACAATCTACCTCCGCGTAAGGCTAATGTCTGATGTTTTGTCCACCAAGTGTTCTTAGGTCTCTCTCCTTATTTGTCACAATGTGCACAACACCACCTCAGCTCATTTTGACAACGATCCCATTCCCAGATGAAGACCATTCGGTAGTAGTCAAACTATTGTAGTATATGGTACAAGTTTGCATGATGTTGCTTCAACTCGTTAGGTTTTGAAGATTGCTGAAACCAGAAGAGCAAAAGTTTCAACTTTAGTAGATAATTCCTTCAGTGGCACTGGGGGTGCTGGTTCTGTCCATGCTTCCGGTGCTTGTCCGGCGACGTGCGTCTGCAGCCACTGCTCCCATTGCTGCATGACTGCGTACATCCTTTCCAACCGACTGCATCCGGAAATCTCCAGCGGAGCTGTCGGAGCCCATGAGCTCAAGCCCACGGCGCCATCATGTCTGCAAGCTCACGATGAATGATGCCCACTTGCATTGAAATGGCCGGAAAGCCTGAGCCGAGGTGGTACTGGGCGGTTGTGGGCGAATGCAGGATGAGGCTTTTTGGGGGGGTGAGGGGGGGGAGGTTGACAAGATAAAGATGGGCATTTGAGGGAGATGAGTAAGTGGATCAGGAATGAAAAGGGCTTCAGCTTATCGAGAATTAGATCACTTTTTCTTGCAATGCAATCTGAACCATCATTTTTTTTTTTTTTACTTTGTGATTAAAAACGGTTTATGTGCTCTGAGAGTTTCACCTTTCTCCACTTTTTTCAACTCGAGGGCCTTGTCAAACGATGCTTGTAGAGTTGCTTCCTGGCTCTCAGACAGCGACATTCTCTTTGCTTCCACCGTCGTACGTCACCGCGTCCTTATCGATCCTAGTCGGCGGGCCTCACTTGGGTCTTTGCACATAACTTGGTGGTTATAAGTCGAGAGCAACTTGATTACCTAATCACGATAGTTTGTCATTATCTCTTGCTTGGGTTTTGTATTTTATTATTATTTCAAGGAAGCCCTTAGCAGTGTAGAGCATGGTCGGCAAGGTAGGTCGTACAAGTAGACATCCACAGAACAAGGGTTTGCAGTAACAGATTTTAAGTAGATAAGCAGATTTAAAGAACCCTGTGGCGATGCTTCTAAACCCCCCTCTCCCCCTTTCTTCTTCTTTTTTTTTTTTTAAACTTTCTCCTTCAAATAATTCCAGACTGACGTTGCTCTCCTCCACCCACCCGCTGGGCCCAGCTCGATCATTCCTCAGAACGAATCCCATTGCAGTTTTCTCTGTCGGGCCCCATCCCGTGCCTGGTGTGCTGACACCCCACTGCCACTTTGCATGCTTTGACCACTGCGGCCCTTTGCCCCGAGGCAGTTGCTCGCCCCGCCCTTCATTCCCCGCCCCTCACTTGTCCAGACTAAATCCCTCTGATGTTTGCACACAATGCTCTGTATTTGTAATTAACAGCAGGGACCGGTGGGACCTTTTTAGAAGTGTGCTTGCTTTTTATGTTTTAATTTATTTTGTACTTTGAGCCCTGCACTGCCGCTTCCCATCTGCGATATCCTTTTATTTGTGTCACTTTCTCAGAATATTCGAGCCGAGGAAATCGATTCCTCAGTGTTTTAACTTGTAAGATAATTTTGCAGTGAGTTTGGAAAAGAAAAAAAAATGAGACTCTTTGCTTTCTTTTTCCATTTTGAAGGAAGAGGAAGAAGTAGAAGAATCTTTGACCACAGCACTTCATGAGTTGCCTGCAGTTCCCTGCACACTCCCCACTGTGTCAACCCCACCTGACTCCGCTGCTCCTCGCATCGTGCCCTCGGAGGATGACCCCGAGAGCATCCTGGATGAGCACGTCTCCCGGGTGATGAAAACACCAGGTTGCCCGTCTCCGAGCGCCCAAGCCGCTACCCTGCAGCCTCTTTCTCCAGAGTGCCGCAGTGCCTCCGCCAGCAATTCTCTCACTTCCATTCCACAGCATCACCACCGTCTTGTGTACCACCATCACCATCACCACATCCACCATGGAGCAGGAAAACCGCGGCAAATCCTCGAAAGTGAGGCGGCGCAGCGCGTCTGCAGTAGCCATGCAATGCCCGATTCCTGCACCTACCAGTCCCGAACTTCTTCTGGAGTTCCGGATGCAACTGCACAGAGGTAGGTTTCGTCGGTTGCACACTGCCCAGATGTTCTTTATCATAAATGCATCCTCCTGCTTTAAGATGACAATCTCTGCAGAGCAATTGAAGAGAGATACATTATTGGACTTTACTTTGCCACTAATTGTAAAACAGGGAGAAATTGATGTCGGTTAATTTGATGCGTATAAAAAAAAAATCAACATTTGTATGCATCATGAGGACTTTATAAGACAATTTAGTGACTTTATAAGACCATTTAGTGACTTTATAAGACCCCGCCTCTCATTCTGCAGCCCAACAGGTCCTGCAGCAAGGCTTGGTGGCAGCAGCCGTTCGGGGACCCTGGGCCGGAAAACCACCCGGACAGATGGGCCTGGAAGACCAGAAGAAGGGATGGGGGACAGTGGGGGTCAGCAAACGGAGGAAGGGTTGGAGAGGTCGCGCTTCTGGCACTGGGTGCTACAGGGTGAACGTGAACGTGTCCGAAACTCGAAGGCAGCTTCTAGGTAAGTGTCGTCTCTGGTGGTGTCTAATACATCCCTTGTTGTCGCTGCCAGGTGGCTTCAAATACCATATTTAGTTCCGTTATGCACTGCTCTGATGTGGACCTGCATATATAACAATAGTGTGGTCACGATATTTTATATTTACTTCCGCCACTGAAGATGGACAGAGTTTGTTTTCACCCGTCTTGTTTGTTTGTTGGATTTGGATGAAACTTGGATGGATTCGGACTTGGAACGTGTGTGTGTGCGTGCGTGCGCGTGCGTGCGCGCGCGTGCGCGCCAGACAAGGACAATGTATAGATGTCGGCGAGGATCCAGATCTGGATACTATAATCTTTAGTGATTTTGTCCAATTGAAAAATAGGGCCAAAAGTTTGTGACTGAAGGCTGACAGTACAAAATATTAAATTTGACTTGAACTTTACTCCAATGCAAACAATTCCCAACTAGAAAGCATCTGAAAATGCAAAGCCCATCCACATCCGCTTTGTATTCAGCCTTCTTCCGTATGCTAAACATGACGAAAACAGCTTAGAAATACAAAAAATTGACGATTTAGGTGATCTTGACCTTTTCACCTCAGAAGCAATATTCTTCAGTGACTAAATATGCAAACCCTGCTCAAATTTCAAGTCCGTTATGCACTTGTCAATCCAGGACAGTCAATCAGCTGGAAATTGACAATTTCATGCAAACTTGACTTTTGACCTTTTGATGAGGCAAACAAACAAACAGTTGGCTTCTAGCTTTTGATTGGCGAACCAATTCAGTGACCCACTATGCAAATTCTCAAAATTTCAGGTTTGCATGAAAAAATACATGGAAAAATGACAATTTTGTGTGGTGCTGACCTTTGACCTTTGGACTAAATTATTAATTTGTCTTTTCCATATTCTCATAATAAAGCTTTGTTGAAATTTGATGACAAAAGCTCAAATGATAAATTGAAATTTCAGGTCAATTGCATGAAAATTGATGCTTTTATGTGATGCTGACCTTTGACCTTTTAACCAAATTATTAATTTGTCTTCTCCATATTCTCATAATAAAGCTTTGTTGAAAATTTGATGACAAAACTCAAATGGTAAACACGTTATGGCCTGGACAGACGCACAGACAGACACAAGCGATTGCAAAATAATAATAATAATAATTCATTTATTTTGTATAGCGCTTTTCATGAAGCCCAAAGGCGCTTTGACAGAGTGCAAAACATAATGCATAACAAAACATGAAAACAACAATTGCAAAAAGACAAGAATCAATAGGGAAATATTTAAAGCAAAAGGAGGGAGAAGGTGAAGTGATAGTCAGGGGTTAAATGCTGTGGGTTGAATGTTGAATGCAGTGCTGAACAGGTGGGTCTTGAGTGATGTTTTGAATGTGGTGAGTGAGGAGGAGTCTCTGATGGTGTGAGGTAGTGAGTTCCAGAGGGTGGGAGCAGCGATGGAGAAGGCCCTGTCCCCCCAGGATCTGAATTTGGTCCGGATGGGGGGGGGGGGGGGTCAGGAGGTTGGTACCAGCAGAGCGGAGATTGCGGGTGGGAGTGTGTCTGGAGAGGAGGTCAGCCAGGTAGGATGGGGCCAGGTTATGGAGGGCTTTGTAGGTCAAGAGGAGGATTTTGTACTGGATTCTCTGGGAGATGGGGAGCCAGTGAAGCTTGTAAAGGACGGGGGTGATGTGGTCACGGGTCCGGGAATGGGTGAGTAGACGGGCAGCGGAGTTCTGAATGTATTGGAGTTTATTGGTGATTGTTGAGGGTGAACCATAGAGGAGGCTATTGCAGTAGTCCAGACGGGAGGTGATGAAGGCGTGGATGAGGGTTTCTGCAGCCGTGGAGGAGAGGGATGAGCGGAGACGGGCGATGTTTTTCAGGTGAAAGAAGGCTGTCTTTGTGATCTGTTTAGTGTATTTGTCGAAGGAGAGGGTTTGGTCAAAGATGACGCCAAGATTCCGGATGAGAGGGGAGGTGGATACTGGGATACCGTCGATGTTGAGGGCAAAGTTATGGGTGGATTTTGTGAGCGTTTTTGGGCCAATGATGATTATTTCAGATTTATCACAGTTAAGTTTGAGGAAGTTGATTTGAAGCCAGGATTTTATTTCAGAGATGCAGTTTGTCAGGATAGAGTGGGTGTCGGTGGAGACAGACTTGGTGGAGATGAAAAGCTGGATGTCATCGGCGAAGCAGTGGAATTGGAGACCATGACGGCGGATCAAGTGACCGAGGGGGGACAGGTAAAGGATGAAGAGGAGGGGGCCAAGAACTGAACCTTGGGGGACACCTTGGGGGAGGGGAGCAGTGGGGGATTTGCAGTTATTGATGGAGATGAACTGGCGTCTCTCAGAGAGGTATGATTTAATCCAAGAGAGGGCAGTGCCGGTGACGTTAAAGGGGACAATCCCGTCTCTGCGCTGCGTGGGGGACAGGCTAATTTGCATATCTTACACAATTCTGTTTAATGCACCATTGATCGACCAGCAACAAGTCTGTCTGTCTATGTCTGTCTGTCATTTGCTCTTTCTGTTTCCCTCCATCTTTTTGTGTTTTTTATCGAGCCGACAAACGGCTGTTACCTATTTGGTTATAATTTCCTTTTCCTAGCTTTGTCCCTCCAATGGAATGTTTGATCTCCTCTCCCCTGCCCAATCCCCATCCTCCTTCCTTCCTCAGCTCGCTTTCCATCCAGTGTTTCATTTGATTATTTTGTTCAAGTCTTTCATCTTTGCCGAGTATGTTTTAATGTTGCTCTGTGATGCTTCAACATATGCGCTTGCACACTCATCACCAATACCTTTCTCCAGCACGTCATGCAAAGCCATGCTGATGAGCATGCCATGATTCACATGTACGAATTCATGCATAAGACCCTCTGCTATATTTGTTCCTTTCTACTCTCCATGCAGTACTTCCACACCCAAGAAGATTCCTGCTCAGCCCTGGGGATCCACAGGGAGCCACCAAGTTGCACCTGTGCGCGATGTACCCACGATCACTGGACCACCGCTTCCTTCGTGTACCGCTGGATCATCTCCCTTGAGCCAGCTTTTCGAGGTGCGACGGAGGCTGCAGGATGAGGAGAGGAAGGGCATACGGATTGCCACACCCCGGGCACGGTGAGTGTGATCCTTCATTGAGGTGGTTGAGCACGTTGAAATAAATAGGACCTTTTTGAGGTGAATGAAAGGGTGGAAATAGGGTTTGCAAGAGAGTGGTAGCCCTTCCTATGTAGTTTAAAGGGATCTTGTGCTCATCCACATTTTATGCCTCTGAAGGAGTGAATGTGCATCTGTCGGTTATTGTATATATTTTTTTGTTTACATAATAACCTGTGAGCAACTGAAGGGATTTCAACCAAGCTTGACACAATTATGGACTATAATACATTGATGAACTGGTTCAATATTGGGATTGAAAGGTCAAAGGTCGTGTACCCTTTGAAAATCGTTTTGCGGACCATAACTCGAGTTTGGAAACTTGTGAAGTTGTCTCTCTTCGACTTATCCCTCTCTCGTGTGACATTTAATTTTTCATGTGACCTTTTAATTGAGAACAAACGTAGCAATGGGTTGACATCACACACGGGTGGAGGAATATCAATGCACGCATTCCCATCGAAGAGCTCTTTTATTTACTTTTATTACTTGCAAAATCGAATATTTTTCCAAGTATATTGGATTGGGTTGGTCTTGTGCATTCTTATTCTGTCTGTTTGTCTGTCTGTTTGTCTGTCAATCGCCTACAGATCTCAATTTTAAACCAATCTTCATGAACCTTCACCAGATGGTAGATTTGGTCATACGAAAGAAGCCTATTGATTTTGAGGTCAAAGGTCATCTTGAGGTCGAATGTCTAAAATTGCCATTTTTCATCCGATTGACTTGAAAATTGAACAGCATTTGCACGTTGTCACTAAATTGGGAAACAAACTAGTTTTTATTTCAAAAGGTCATAGGTCAAATCAAGGTCAACCTTCTAAAATCATCAATTTTCATCTGACGATCAATTTCCATCCGAGACTTCCGGTGGCTCGGGACTTCCTCGGGACTCGGGAAAATAGAGACTTCCGGTGCCTCGGGCGAGTGAAGCGTACTTCGAGCTCTCCACGGCATCGAAGTTTAAGTGTTTTCCCATTCTTGTCTTTGTCAAATTTCCACTGGTTATTTTGCTGTGTATGTGTTATTGTGTGTTTCTGGTTGGTATTGGTTTGTAATTCGTACAAACTTGTGTGTAGTTAATCGTTTACTGTGTCGTACCTCGTGCGCGGCCTGGTAATTTGGGGCTTCCCTCCCCCCGTCGGTGTTTTGTCGATTTGGGTTCTTTCCTTCGCTGTATTGCTTGTTTCTTTTATTTTATTTTCTTCCCCTCACCTCACCTCCCTAGACAAATAATTCTATATTGATTCTTTCTCTCCTCCCGGACACGTTGCTTGTTCGCTCTCCTCCTCGTCTCGACTTGTGCCCCGCCCCCTGTATCTCATTTTTCTTCCGCCTCTGCTCCTTCTTTCTCAAATCCACGTTCTCGCTTGGAGACTTTTCCCAGATTGTTTTTCATGGTTTTCATGGTTCTGTTTGGATATTGCTGGAATATGTTTAAACCGCAGCCGTGATGCTGACGCCGCCCCCCCCCCCCCCCCCCGAATTTCCATGTTTTAAACGTTTCCCAGTGTGTACCCTGGTCAGAATAGGTACACCGTATCCCTGCGTGTCATAAGAGACGACTAAGAGGGTTGGCGTCAGGAAGGGCATCCGGCCATAAAAACATTGCCTCAAAAAGAGAACCATGACAATTACAACGACATATGGGCAGGGGGCAGCCCGAAGTGGAGATCGGTTTCTGAGGTTTGGGACATGGAATGTAGGGACAATGACAGGGAGATCAGGAGAAGTGGTGGAAGAATTGGTCAGAAGAAGAGTGGACATATGTTGTGTGCAAGAGACGAGATGGAAGGGAAGTGGTGTGAGAATGGTGAAGGGTAGGCAGGGACAGAAATACAAGTTTGTGTGGCAAGGGTGCCTGGAGGGCGTGAATGGTGTTGGTGTCCTGTTTTCTGAGGAGTTTGTAGACAGTGTGGTGAGTGTGACTAGAGTGAGTCATAGGTTGATGATGGTGAAAATGATGATTGGAAAGCTCTTGGTGAACGTCATCTCGGGATATGCTCCGCAGGTTGGTCGAAGCAACGAAGAGAAGGACAAGTTCTGGTGTGCGATAGAGAAGTTGATGGAAAACGAGAAAGATGAGGAAGTTGTTGTGGTGGGAGGAGACCTGAATGGACATGTGGGAAGGAGTATGGATGGTTTTGAGGGAGTTCATGGGGGTTACGGATATCGTGTGAGAAATGGAGAAGGTGAAAGGATTTTGGAGTTTGCTGATGGAGCTGATTTGTTGATTTGCAATACTCGGTTCCAGAAAGAGGATAATAAGCTTGTTACATACACGTCAGGTGGGTCGACGACAACCGTTGACTACCTGATGGTGCGTAGGCGAGATAGCGGGCACCTCCGGGACACAAAGGTGATCCCGGGGGAGCAGCACCACTTGGTTGTCTGCGACATAAGGGTGAAAGGTGCGAGGAGAGCGCGGCGGGTGAAGTACCAACCAAGAATGAAGGTGTGGAGGTTGAAAGAGGTGACAGTAAGGGAGGCATTAAAAGAGAGGCTGAGTAGGGTAGAGGATGATGTGGTTGAGCTTGAAAGTGGTTGGATGGCAATGAAAGCTAGTCTGTTGGGAGCCGTTGGTGAGGTATGTGGATGGACAAAAGGACCACCGAGGCACTCGCAAACATGGTGGTGGGATTATGAAGTTGGAAAGAGGATTGACGAGAAGAGGAAGAAGTTCAAGGAGTGGCAGAAGGTGAAGGGTACGGGAGCAGAAACAGCAGAGCATGAAAGTTATAAGGCAGCCAGGAAGGCTGCAAAGAAAGAGGTAGCAAAGGCGCAGGAGGCATGTAGGAAAATGTTCGGAGAACGCTTGGATTCGGAAGAGGGTCAGAAAGCAGTATTCAGGATTGCAAAGCACATAGCGAAAGAGAGGTGTGATGTGACGGGGGTGAGTTGCTTGAAGGATGAAGTGGGACAAATCGTTGTCGACCCAGATGGAATTAAAGGAAGATGGAAAAGATATATGGAAATGCTGTTGAATACAGAGAATGAATGGGATGGCAACATCGAGAGTAACCCAGTTTTAGGACCGGCAGACAAGATAACTGAAAAGGAAGTTGAGGAAGCGATAAAAGCAATGAAGAGTGGAAAAGCGGGAGGGCCGACGGGAGTTGTGGGAGTTATGTTGAAGGCAGCAGGAAGTTGGGGTGTGAAGAGAATGACAGAGATCTGTAATCTGGTGGTGAAAGAAGGCCGCATTCCAGTGGATTGGGAACTGAGTACCCTCGTCCCTCTATACAAGGGGAAAGGTGACCCTCTGGAGTATGGCTCGTACCGAGCGATAAAGTTATTGGAGCATGGAATGAAGGTATTGGAAAGGGTGTTGGAGAGGAGGATAAGGAAGAAAGTGAAGATCGACGAAATGCAGTTTGGATTTATGCCAGGAAGAGGAACGACAGATGTGCTTTTCATTGTGAGGCAGTTGCAGGAGAAGTACATGGAGAATAGGAAGAAGTTGTTTTTTGGGTTTGTTGATCTGGAGAAAGCATTCGATAGGGTTCCACGCAAAGTATTGACATGGGCATTGAGGAAGTTAGGAGTGGAGGAATGGTTGATCAGAGTCGTGATGGCAATGTACAAAAGAGCGCGCACAGCTGTAAGGACGAAGGACGGGAACAGTGGTGAGTTTGAGGTGAAGGTGGGAGTGCATCAGGGGTCGGTACTAAGGCCACTACTATTTGTAGCTGTGATGGAGGTGCTGGCTCAGAACGTAAAGGAGGGTTTACCGTGGGAGTTGTTGTATGCAGATGATCTGGTGTTGATTGCGGAAAGTATGGATGGACTGAAGGAAAAGATGAACAAGTGGAAGGAACGTATGGAGACAAAAGGTCTGAAGGTGAATATCGGAAAGACGAAGGTGATGGCAAGTGGTAAAGCATGTGGTGAGGTGGAAAGAACTGGGAAGTGGCCGTGTGCTGTGTGCAGGAAGGGTGTCGGAGTGAACTCCATTCAATGTGCAATGTGCGCTGAGTGGGTTCATCAAAAATGTAGTGGTCTGAGAGGGTCATTTACCAGTGTGGCAGCTACATTCAAATGTAAGGTGTGCACAGAGGGAGCTGCAGATGGAGGAAATGTTGAGTTGGATCTTGGAGACGGCGTGAAGCTGGAAGGTGTGAAAACATTTTGCTACCTCGGAGACATGTGAATGGAGAAGGTGGATCAGACTCGGCAACGGTTGCTCGAGTGAGATGTGCATGGAAGAAGTTTCGGGAACCGAGTGGCGTGCTGATGAGGAGGAGAGTGTCGCTGAAGCTGAAGGGAAAGGTGTATGCTGCATGTGTGAGAAGTGTTATGATTTATGGGAGCGAGACATGGGTAATGTACGTAGAGCAGCAACGAAGGCTGGAAAGGGTGGAAATGTGAATGGTTCGATGGATGTGCGGAGTATCGTTGAGAGAGAGGAAGACAAATGATGAATTGCGAAAGATGATGGGAATATTGCCTGTGATTTATGCTGTGAAGAGGAACAGGTTGAGATGGTTTGGTCATGTGTTGAGGAAGGATGAAAGTGACTGGTTGAGAAGAGTGATGGAAATTAATGTAGAAGGAAGTAGAGGACGGGGAAGACCGAGAAAGACTTGGCTAAAGATGGTGGAAGAAGAAATGCGGGCAAGGGGGTTAACAAGGAGAGATGCAGAAAATAGGGCAAAATGGAGAAGATTGTCATGGGGCCCGTAAGGCTAACCCCCGCTCTAGCAGGGAAAATGGCCTTAAAATGCATGTTGTTGTTGTTGTTGATCAATTTCCATCCGATTGACCCTGAAAATTAAACAGCAATTGCATAGTGCCTCACTAGATTGGGAAACCAACTATTTCAAGGTCAAAAGGTCAACTCAAGGTCAAACTTCTAAAATCATCAATTCTCATCTGAAAAAACCACTTTTCATCTGATGAACTTGGAAATTAAACAGCAATTACAAAGTGCATCACTGAATTGGGAAACCAACTTTTTGTGATGTCAAAAGGTCAAAGGTCACCTCGTGGTCAAACTTCTAATACGGTATCAATTTTCTTCTGAGAAATCATCAATTTTAATTCGATTGACCCAATCTTTGATTAACATCGTCAATTTTAATCTTGATGAAATAGACAATTTGATGTATCCCCGGCAACCTTTTTGAGGAGAGGGGTGGGTTTTGCATGTATCGTGCTCTGCATGATGGCCTCTTGTTTTGTCTTTAATGCCTCCGTTAAAGACCTAGAGAAGTACGTGACAATGAATTATATGTTATATATTTAGAGATGAAAAGGAAAACCGTATTTTAATTGTTTAAATTGACATCAAATCTAATAAAGTTGAACTTCTGATGTTGGCTTAGCGGTTAGGGTGCAGGCTTGGGATCCTAGGATCCTGGGTTCGAATCCCGGTTGATCGCTGAATTAACGCCAGGGGGGTTGACTCAGCCTGTCATCCTTCCGAGGTCGGCAAATTGAGTACCAGCTTGCTGGGATGAATGATCCCGGTGATTACCCCGGGTTAGAATAGGTACACCATATCCCTGCGCATCGTAAGAGCGTGACCAAGGGTTGGCGTCAGGAAGGGCATCCGGCCATAAAAACATTGCCTCAAACAGGGAACCATGATTGTCATGGGGCCCGCAAGGCTAACCCCCGCTCTAGCGGGGAAAATGGCCTTAAAACGATCATTCATTCATATTCATTCTGAACCCTGATCCTCATGTTAAAAGTTAAAACAGAAGTGAGTGTGCATGTAACTTATTGACCCTGTTCTTTAATCAAATAGTTTGACATGTACTTTTTATTTGATAAAATTAAGTGCAAGGAGATTGAGTAAAACCTTCCTTGTGCCAAACTTCCAACCTTGACAACCAATCATTGTGCAATCACTTGGAGTAAAATGGTGATTCTGCAAAGTTACATTCAATGCGTTTTTAGTACTTCCTTGAGACAGCTGCTCATTGCAGATGAGACTGTTCAAGACCCCCCACCAATTTGTGACCATTCTTGGACTTGCTGCACTATTTATCCGCATAACTACGTGGAAACTTGCTCGGTAATCATCTCTCCTGTGAATTTCACTTGCTAGGTTTTCAGAAGTTAATGCATTACTACATTGTGCAGACTGGCGCATGTGAATTTCAGCTGCTTTGAGGTTCTTGTTCACAAGGAGCCTAATGATGTGTTTCTCTTCCACAACGCACATGACCTTGGACTGCAATTTTTCTATTTCGACCAGCCATCTCGCCTCCAAACCGTCTAATCTGGATTTGAGGGTTCGAATCTCGATGCAACTATGAACTGTTATCCCGGTGTTTCACACATCAATGTTTGTGTCTGCCCTCGGATGGACATTAAAATAGGTGGTGGATGTCAAAGATCCCAGGGTGTCCTTCACGAAGAATAGGCGCGCTATCTATGGCTCCATTTCCTTGCTGATCTGCGCTGGTCCAACCCATTCTTCTGATATGAGTCAGCACTAATGAGGGGGCATTGTGCCACCATACCACATCTTGCCGCATCATGTCAGACATGTTGTGTCGTATACAGCAAGTTACGTCAACAGTTCCTCTCCTGTCAATGTGTGTATTCTAACCTCAAAATTTGCTAGGTTCTGAGAAGTTAGTTGCACAAGTCAGATTCTCCGCAGGACAAACACCATAATGATTTTGTCTTGCTGATGTTCACCTTAATTTTCAGTTATTGCCACCGATTATGCCATTTTGTTTCATAATGGAAACTCTGGACGAGGGTATTTCTTATTAACGGGTGACATTTGAGTCCGGTAGTTTCGGAACTTTTGCTTTTTCCAGACATCGATTGAATCCCTGGTCTTGTCTCACGCTGCCCCATATATTTTTCCCAACATGGTAACTCTGGGGGCTTTGGAGGAGAAACTGCTAACAGTACAGGATTATTAATGTGCGTGGTCAGGAAAACCATTTACACGAGTATCTCGTGTGTTTCTCATGGAATCTGAGATCTCAAATGGAAACGCGTAGTTTCTCGTAACATTAGGTGAATGTTCCACAGAGCAGCTCAACTGACGAGGTTCCTTGTATTCGATGAGTAATTTTATTTAAGTATGGGCTATTTAGGGTGTCAGGATTGCCTAGACTCTAGAGGTACGCTACTCGCCTCTGAGCTGTCTAGCCTGGGTTTGAATCCCGACCCAGATATAAATTATCATTCCGGTGTTTCACGGGCAGGAATCGTCAATGTGTGTGCCATCCCTTGGATGGTCGTTAAATGAGTGTACCGTCTTCCGGCATTGTCTGATGGATGTTAAAGATCCCAAGGTGTCTTTTGTGAAGAGCAGGCGAGCTCGAGAAATTCAAAATTCCGACCTTAACCTTAGTCAAATGTCAGGCCTGGCCAGCCAGTTTGTGAAATACTTAGGCCAAGTATGGGCTATTTCCAAACAGCTTTACAGATCTCTTATTTGAGGATAATTTCGGGTTTTCCAGGCACCGATGCCAATTTTTTTATTTTTTTATTTTTTTTTGTATGCGTCATCGAGGTTTTTTTTTGTTTTTGTTTTTTTTCGGTATACAGAATCGAGGCTCATGAAAGAGCTAACATTTATTTCACATACAAATCAAACAGACAAAATATATAAAAAGAGGGAGCGGAAGACAAGATGGGGAGAGAAGGGGAAGCACACAAAACAACATTTGAGAGCAAGGAGATGTGTGGGAGGGAGAGGGCTTGGGGGGAGGAGGCGTGGGAAGGGGGGGGGGGGGTGGGAGAGGTATAAAACACAAGGACACCAAGGACTTCCAGGACAGAAGTTGGTATTTCAAAAAAGTGGATTTGGGGTGAAATTAGCAGGGGTAGAAAAGATCAAGGTTTTGGATGGGGGAAGATAAGAGATGGTGGTGAACAGCTGTTTTAAAGACCTGGAGGGTGGAGTGGGATTGAAGAGAGTGAGGGAGTTTGTTCCAGAGGCGGGAGAAAAGAGGAATGAAGGAATGAAGGAGTGAAGGTGAGCAGAGAGTCTTGATTTTGGCAGTTTAACCATAAGAGGGTTGAGGGCAGATCTTGTGCGACCTGTAGGAATATTTGGGGGACAGAGCACAGAGAGAGCTGGGGGGGCAAGGCCAGAGAGGAGTCGGTAGAAGACGGAAAGACCACCAACCTGCCTGCGGTGAGTCAGTGAAAGGCCCTTGGAGTTAGCTTCATCGTGGGAGATGCGAATGATTCTGAACGCTTTGGTTTCAACAGCGTGAAGACGAGCTAGGTGTGAGGCAGGAGCACCAGCCCAGAGGGGAGGTTCATGTAAGAGCGAACACATTGAACATGAAAACATTCACAGACACATAAAACATGCAATGAAGGGAGCGGGAGACAAGAGGGGGAGAGGGGGAAGCACACAAGCACAACAACAGAAGAGAACAGGGACGTCGGTAGATCTGTGGAATGGGGAGGGCTGGGGGAAGCTGATCTGGAAATGTTCTGAAGCAGAAAAGGATCTCAAAGCTGAAGCTGATTCTGGATCTGAAGCTGGAAATTTCCTGATCGAGCTCAAAGTATAATTTTTGTAATTGCGATCATGGAGTTTGGGGATTTCAGTATGTTGATCTTTTGTGTGACTCCATCTACCTCCGGTGTATGTGTCTGTATGTGAGTTTTGTGTGAATCGGTACCGTAACTTTGCTGCGAAGGGTTTGCAGGCTCGAAAGCCGAGATCGGATTTGAAGATGCTGAAATGGGGGTGGCGGTAGCTCTTGATCGGGTTGGAAGGTTGGATTTGAGGATTGCTAACGTGAAGGTGCCAACCTAGCGTGGCATGTTTTGCGTATAGAGTTTAGTGGAGGAGGGGGGAGGCAAAAGGAATGAGAAATTTGAAGTGTTGGGCAAAGGCATCAACGTTTCCTCAAATTAATCCCACTGTAGAATAGATTGCCGATTAACGGGGTGTTTACAAGGGTACAGCCCAACTGAAAACCGACCTTCCAAACACTAATTGGGCTCAGATTTTGGAAAAAGGCCGGTTTAAATTGAGCCTCGTTGTCGAGATTAGTCGTCGTCTCGCTGGAAGCTTTGGCGAAGCGAAGCAAAGCCCGGTCGATTAAAGGGAAATACAAAAAGGATCTGGGGAAGAAACCGTTGGGGAAGGGTAATTGGACATTGACAGAAGCGATCCCGAGAGGCAGCTGCACTTGTAGCGGCGCATCTCCACAAGCAATCGATGCTCGGAGCAATTTGTGCTGAAGTGTGAGAAACTTTGCTGCAGACAAATGCTGTTTGGCACCGTATTCTCCAGTGTGCAGAAACCATTCATGTCGAGATAGAGGGAGTGTTTTTTGTTTTCTTTTGGTCCAAATAATCCTCAGTATAAACTGATGTACTGCTTTGAACCCGTGATCTAAGCTTTTGTTTTGAGAGGGCCCTTCTACGACATCATTTCCGGCACCTTGATCCAGAATGTCACCGTGCCTTTGCTATCTCTCCGAAAGAGCAGAGTTTGAAATGCTCAGACACTTTCTGTCGTGGAGTGAAAGTACATGTGCATGGATTAGTAGAGCATGGGATGGGGAATATGGAAGGTAACCTGTAAGGTTATCAGGGAGTCATCTCGAATTCACTTCTGTGATCGTAAGGGTAAACCAAAAAAGGTGCTGATGTCATCAAGATATCCATTTTGATCCAGGTCGGACTAACAATTGCTAAAAGTTGCATTTCTCGTACTTGCTCACCCATTCTCAAGGATTTTATTTATTTATTTTGTTGCTCTGTTCTATTTGTATTACTTGGGATAGGCAAGCTCAAGAAGCAAATCCAAGGAATAAGAATCTGTTCCGGCCAACATCTGCACAAGTGCATCAGTTTCTACCTACGGCGGATTCCGAAATTCTCGACAAAGAGTAAGTCCATGTCCCTGATTCTTCACGCAGTTTTATTGCATGCTTTATGGATTTTTGGCAAATTGGATTTTCTTTGTGTAACATTGCACCCCCCCTCCCCCCAATCCTCCGTCACACTCACCAAGCTGCTCCTCTCTATTTCCTCCTCTGCCTGGCATTTACACTTCTCAAAGCACCTCGTCCACCTGGCACAACCCCTCCCCTCCATCCTCTTAATCTATCTGCCACAGCTCCCCCACCCCCATTTTCCTTTTCCATGTACGACTAACACCCGCCCAAATCTCCTCTTCCGTCGACTGCCATTCCCCACCCTAACCTCATCTTCCACCTACCACCAATTCCTCACCCCTCCTTATCCACCTCCTGTACTTCCTCACCAACCTCATTATGCATTTCTATCTCGACCTCATCTCCTCCCCACAACCTCCTCATCCACTTGTCATAATCTCCACTCCCCACCCCTTTAAGGCCCCGACCCCCAACCTCCCTGCCACTCCTTGACCACTTGTCATCAATCCCCCATCCCACCCTTGCTCATCTTCTTGCCCCTCTGTGCCCTTGTTGATAGCTTTCATTGGTGGACCTATATAGGTAACCTTGTTCCCTGCTTTCTCTTTTGCTGCACCGTACACACATTACGGTCATTACCTTTCCGAGCCCAAAGCGTGTGAACTCCGAGGAAGCTTTCAAAATCATGAAGGCTGGTTTATTACCTCTGCCACCGGAGGTAGATGGAGGTTATGTTTCCACCCCTGTGTGTTACTTGCCAAAATCGAAGATTTTTCAAGTATATTGGTTAGTTTTGTGCGTTAGGTCAACAATAGGCCAAAGGTCAACAACTTAGGTGTCTGTCTGTTTGTCTGTATGTCAATTACCTACAGGTCACAATTTTAAACTGATCTTCACGAAATGGTGGAGAAGGTCATAAGTAAGAAGCATATTGATTTTGAGGTCAAAAGGTCATCATAGGCCAAAGGTCAACAACTTTGTCAAGTTTCTAAAATCATCCATTTTTATCCGATTGACTTGAAATTTGAAGAGGATTTGCACATCAGTTCTGCAAATTTAACAACCAATTCTTTTTGAGGGTAACATAGGCCAAAGGTCAACAACTTAGGTGTAATTTCTAAAATCCTCAATTTTCATCTGATTGACTTGAAATTTGAAGAGGATTTGCACATCAGGCCACTGAATTCAACCACCAATTATTTTTGAGGTCAAGATCGGCCAAAAGGCCAACTTAGGCCAAAGTTAAACAACTTGGGTGTGATTTCTAAAATCCTCAATTTTCGTCTGATTGACTTGAAATTTGAACAGGATTTGCATATTTGGTCTTTGAATTCAACTGCCAATTATTTTTAAGGTCAATTTTTTTTTCTAGGGATTTTGCAAGTATCGTGCTTTGCACGACATCTTTCTTATTTGTTTGTCTGTGAACAGGATATCTTAAAATGTTGTCGACCGATTCGGACTAAATTTGGTGGAGAGGTTGGGCATGTGACAAGGTTGAAATGATTAGATTTTGGTAAACATCCAGGTCCGGATCCGAGAATTTTACACGTGATTCTTCACCATTGAGGGAAAGGGCCAAAAACGATATAAAGCACGATATTTCTAAAAGTTGTGGACGAACTTATAACTAAACTTGGTGGATGAGTTGATTAGGTGACGAGCCGGCCAATGAGATTTTGTTTCAGGGCCGAATCCAGATCTGGCCTATCAGCGGGATAGGAAAAAAACGTAAACTGTTCATCCTGGCGGAGGTATGCTATGCTCTCTGCCAAGTGCCGTTTTAGTTTAAAATGAAATGAACACAAATGAGGTCTGGGCTTGCCATGTACCCTATTTGTTTTCTGCAGACAGCGCCCGTATCAGAATGTTTTGGTGTTACGGTTCAGGCCAAGGCCAGGTGTGCCTGCAGCAGTTTGCTACCTGTGGTTTTAGCAGTACCTGTTTGCACACACTTTGAAGCCTTATCACTGAGTGGATTGAATTGCATCATCCCTCAGGAGCCTCATAAAGCTATCTTTATTACATCCCTGAGAATTATTGCCCACATCAGAGGCTTGCCGGAGGCTGAGGGTTGAGGGTGGCGGTGGTGGTTGGGGGGGGGTGTACTGAGGTTTTAAGAAGGGAGGCAGTAAACTCGGGAGATTAGGGTAATTCCAGGGTGTAATTAAGGAGTGTCTAAGCCTTGTCATCCGGAGTGGCCGCTCTTTGGCCCCGTGGCTTTGTTTGATCCCCTCCACGGTGCTCCTGTTGCCTTTTTGGAAAACTCAAACCTTTACGTCTAGCCCATGCCGTTTGCCTGCTCAGTGTTGTTGCACACTAGTCGACGTCTTTACCACGGCCTGTTCTTGGCAGTAACGTTCGATCTGCCGTTGAGTGGCGCTCTTGAGGAAGACGTGGAATACGTTCTGAGTCGTTCTTTCGGCCCCCTTTGCTAATATAAGGCACCGCAAGATGCACTTTGAGATGGAATCTATCCGGCAGGATAACGCATTTGGAGATGATTGATAAACATTTTAAGTGTTAATTTTATTTTGAATGGAAATCCAGGAACATCAACCCTTAAAAGGTCACTCGGAATCTGCTTCCTCAATTTAGATTTTTTTAAAATATAATGCAAAGGGCTATTTTCATGGGGTCTAGCTCTTTGGTGTTTGCTTCTTCCGCTTTGTCTGCAGTACTTGGATTATCGCCGCTAGAGATGGCGGTGAGGTGGTGGGGGAGTTTTGATATACCTTGAAGTGAATGGCGAGTGCAGTGCACTCAGGGATTTGTATGCTTTGGTGTCGTTTTATGGCATTATGCTCTTGTGTTCTGAAATCACTGCATTTGGCCTCTTCCAAAAAGCTCGATTCTTGGCAAGTTTTCTGTTATCCTTTTATTTATTTTTTGGACAGGAAGCATGAAGGCGTAAGTTGCCAAGATACTGTGGGATTGTTGTTGTTTTTTGTCGTGATGATTATTAACAAGTCCTAAGGTTGGGAATCCCACGAAGCGAAAATGCTGTGTCGACCTGCAGAGTGAGATAAACCCATTGACTCGTTGCATCCAACACGTCTGTTTTTATTAGGCAGCGCTTGACCAGGCCTCGAGCTGGCGGGGGCCACCTGGCGACTGCAGCGGTGCAGGAAAACGGCGAGAGCGTGGTTGTGGTCTACTATTTCTGCGGGGAGCCCATCCCATATCGTACTTCCGTACGTGGCCGCATTCTTACTCTCGGGAACTTCAAGGAGCTTCTCACAAAGAAGGGCAACTACAGGTAAGCTGAAGGTGCTCGTGTTGTGTGATGACCTCTGTCGCTTTTTATGGACCCGAAAGGGCTACAGACGCTGTCTATCAGTGCTTTGACATTTAGGTACGGTAGTTAATCTTGGTGTTCCGGAAGCTGCCTAAGAAGCAAGTAGTCCAACTGAATTATCGATCTAGAAGGATTTTTAGTTTTATTCCATCGACTTAACTATTCCTCAGCATTTGTTAATTTTACGAAATCATCGTCCACTAAGTTGTTTGGCGAAGCTGTTTTGCACGAGAACTGAATTTGATCGTGGGTTTGGCACTTTGAACAGATGCAAAATGATTGGTGGGGATGTTGCAGAAGGCCATGGTTGAATGGTTTGTGCTTTGTTTGTCGACCATGTTTCATGTGGTGATCAGCTTGTTTGCAGTTGTTAGGCCAAGTGTGGCTTCAAAATGCTTGTTGCGCAGGACTGTATAAAATGGATGCTAGGTAATAGGTATCCCTGGTGTATGTTGCAATACTTCCCACTCAACCTTTCCAGTCCACCTGCATTCCTTCCTAATATTACACTTCCTACTGGCATGCACCTTAAAGTCGGCAAAACAGACATTTATCTGACCAAATCTCACAAAGCAATATATATATATATATATATATTAGATTGCAAAAATTCCTCTTGTCGAGCAGTCATGTTCTTCGACCCTATCTATTCATTTTACTCTGTATTGGTTCTATGGTCCATCTTTCATTTCCAATGGTAGTGCCGGTGGAGCAGACAAAATGGGGAGCTGTGCGGGTTGGACATCAGGGCTTCATGGCATCGGGCACATCCATGGAGACGAATGAGGCACGTAAAGGGGAAATGTTTTTAGCGGGCCCTTGGTGCTCCTTCCCTTGGCAGGGTGCACCTCCTGCGCCTGCATTCGCACATGAAAAGCGTTTGCGCACAGCTGCGGCAGATCAGGCCGGCTGCACGGCTATTTTTTTCCGCCGTCGCAGTCGGCTTTGAGGATCGGCCCGGGACTCATCTTGAATCGTTCAAGTCCAAATTTCGGGCCAAAAGAAAGAGGTTGGGGGATGGGAGAGCAGGGAGGTGAGCAGGGCGTTGTGGTTGAGGGGTGGTGGTGGCGGTGGTGAGGAAAGGAGGGGAGCCGTTGGTGTGTGCAGTCACCCGGAGCATGGAGAAGAATTGTGAGTTTTTCATTTCCAGGGGCAGAAAGCTTTGTATTTTTATCAACTCTCTAATTCTTCTGAAGTCTATTTGCTTACTACTACTACTACTACAACAACAACAACAACTACAACGACAAAAATGCCATTGAGTAACAAAATCACTACAATGGACTTTGGAGTTGTCTTTGCAATAAAGCCCTCCCACCCCCCACCACTTATTCTGTGGTGAATGAAATGTCTATCTTGTCGACACCTTGTCTGGTTGCCCTTGATATTAATGTATTCATTCATTCTTCTAGCAAATACATATCGGACTGGGATTTGATGACTAATCTTGCCTGCTGGTTGCATCATTAGTGAGACGTGATTGTACCACTGATGCAGAGCTCTCGAGTATTGTGGCAGGCTAGGATAGTCTCACTCAATGCCGACTCTTTTATGAAAGGGACCGTGGGATTTTTTTAATGTCGATTAAGCGTGTGGTGTCAGTTGTATGGAACACCCATTGATACAAGGCCTTGCCTGTGAATAACCAGGATGCTATTTTGTCAGGTTGGGAATCGAACCAGACTAAGGAATTTAGATGGTGAGTTCACTACCTGTCTCCTGTCAGCCTTTTATTTAAACTGTGTCTAAGGCTGATACAGGAAGTTGACATGTCTCGCTCGCAGAACAAGGACATTCAAACAAATCGATGTACTTCTCCATGAAATACAAGTCAATCGGTAGGTGGTGGACAAATCAACACAGTCCAATAGATTTGAACCTGGAATCCCAGCATGATGAGCCATGTCCTCACATGGGAGTGCCGAGTCGGCCCGAACCTAATGATCTCGCCCTGATTTTCTTTTCTAATTATTTTGTTCACTTATTGTTTTGCTTTTCTTTGTTCTTGCCTTTCTCTCAAAATATTTGTTTTCTTTTTCCTCACGATACCTTGAGTATGTCTTTTTTAGACTTTTACCAACTCTCTCATACTGCTGAGAGGCCTCAGCTTGGAAAATAAATAAATACCCCCATTCGCGCCTGCTTCTAATCTCGCTTTTGATTCTCTCGTGCCATTGTTTGTTTTTAGCTCTTACTTTCGGCTCGATCTGGCTTTGCGTAATCTTTTCGTTTTAATTGCCATGCCAGTCTTCGTGTTGTTGCTTACGAGACGTTTACCCGGGTTGTTGCCAGTGTAGCTCTCATGATTAGCCGGCCTTCAAACAGAACCAGATGTGCTCTGGTGCTGGTTAGTGCTCTAAAAGCGATCCATCGGTTCATTCCGAATCCGTAAGGTAATGGGCAGCACAAGTGTGCGGAATGCACAGGCAGAGTTGCCATCATTTGTAAAAACGCAGCAAAAGCTTCAGCTCGTGCCTCTTGTTTTGATAAAAGAGCAATCGTGATGTTTTAGACTAATGGGAAGCTGGAAGGGGAATTTGTTACATTCCCTTGTTCCCCACAGTCCAAAGAGCAACTCAAATGCTCGACCGGATTGCATTTCCAGGGGAAAAGTCTGAGAAGTGTCTTGAAGAAAGTTTGCTTCGGCCATGTGGGACGCAAACTGGATACTTGGGAAATCCGCATCTCATCCCCAGTGGGTTGGAGCACAATTAAAGGAACGCCGATGTAACTGAGAAGCGACTAATGAAGGATGCTGAGAGACTTCATTGGAAGCCAGAATTGGGTTAATGCTATTCCGACTTTTCTCTCCTCCATGTACCACGAATAAGGTGCAAATCTATCATTCTCTAACCCTCTGTGTTTGATGTTAAAACAAAAAGTGAAAGCTAGATGGGATAGCGGTGGTGAAGGAAACGATGCAGCGTTGCTCTCTGTTTGCCCCATTGAACACGATACATGGTTATTCCCTTCGGTGGCATCTGCCTCCCGCGACAACACGGTGCGGCGCTCGGGTGTTTCTCTGGCCTAGCGCCCGGCCACTATGGCATGCTTGGCACGTTAATAAGTGCTCTCTGTTGACAGGTGCCCTGTGCTGTCGGGGCCTTGTAAACGAGGCTCTTGCAAACCTGCCTGTGGAACCTCCCTTAATGCCACATGCCTCTTCTGTCTGTACTTTTGTGTGCCACCCCATCCCACCTCCTCCCCTCTAAGATTGTTTAGCTCTTCCACACCTCTTCACCTCTGTCCCCTGTCAAACTGATTTGATTTTTTTTTTAACAAGTTTTTAACCCCATTCCCTGTTGTTTATAAGCTCAAAACACAGGCTTAAGTTTCTTTATTATTTTTGGAAAGAATAACCAATCCAAATATTTTTTTGGACGACAATGGAAGTACAAGGTGTCCCAATCTGGGTAAAAGACAGTGCTGTATTGCATAGAGAGGAGGAGGTTTGACATTTAAGGAGAGAATTGATGTAAAATGTTTATGATGGAGATTGTGAGATTATTAAGATGCTCGTTGGATGCTGCTCTTCTGGGAATTGTGGTGTGGGGGAAGAGCGGGATCAAAAGTTTTGTGAAGAGTTCAGAAAGGCATGCGTTAAGGGAAGAGAATTTATTTTAGAGAATTTTAATTTGACAGGTATCGGTTGCATCCACGAACAATGGATGGGGTAGAGCAGGTGAGGAAGTCATAGAATGGTCGAGGATTGCTTTTTAAACCAGTTTGTAGACGAGCATGTGATGGGATTGCAGTGTTAAATCTTATTATAAGTAATAATCCCAATATGGTGAAGAAGGTAGTGGTGAGAAAGCATTTGGAGACAAGTGACCATAACATACATGGTATGGTGTGTGCAAGTAACAAGTGACCATAACATACATGGTGTGGTGCATGCAAGAGTTCTGTCAAACGGTTTCTGATTGGGTGGATGAAGTTTGTAAGGGCAGGTTTTTTATTTTTAAAAATTTTGTGCACTCTGTCGAGGCTCGTATAAGAGCTAACACATGGAACATGTAAAGGGAGCGGGAGACGAGAGGGAGGGGCTGTGAGCTGAGAACGGGAAGCACAACAGTAATAAAAAGGGACATCAGGATATCTGTGGAAGAGGGGGGGCTGGGGCCAGGTACACGTGATAAACAAGATGGATACTACAGGGACTTTCAGGAAAGAAATTGGAATGTAAAGGAGGTGGGTTTGGGGTGGATTAATGGGAGTAGAAAAGATCAAGGTTTTGGATGGGGGAAGATAAGAGATGGTGGTGAACAGCTGTTTTAAAGACCTGGAGGGCGGAGTGGGATTGAAGAGAGTGAGGGAGTTTGTTCCAGAGGTGGGCGAAAAGAGGCATGAAGGAGTGAAGGTGAGAGGAGAGTCTTGATTTTGGCAGTTTCACCAGAAGAGGGTTGCTGGCAGATCTTGTCCGACCTGAAGGAATATTTATGGGACACAGCACAGACAGAGCTGGGGGAGCAAGGCCGCAGAGGAGTCGGTAGAAGACAGACCACCAACCTGCCTGCGGTGAGTGAGTGAAAGGCCCTCAGAATCAGCTTCATCGTGGGAGATTTCAATGATTCTGAAAGCTTTGGTTTCTACAGCGTGAAGCTGAGCTAGGTGTGAAGCAGCAGCACTGGCCCAGAGGGGAGAACAGTATTCTATTGAGCTGCGGATGAAAGCTTGGTAAGTGGTGAGGAGCTCAATTGTTCCAAGGAAGGACTGCACGACGGAGGATGCCCAGTCGGCGATTGGCTCTGGAGGCTAGCTTGGAAATGTGTTTTTCCCAGGAAAGAGTGGAAGTGGATATAGTATATCTAGGCTTTGGGAAGGCTTTTGATAAGGTAGCATGCAGGAAACTGTTAAATAAGGTTAAGACTTGTGGAGTAGCTGGTAGATTGGCTAACTGGATTAGTGATGGGAAGCAGAGTTGCTTTGAATGGGAGGATATCTGGCTGGGAGGTTGAAGACGGTGAGGTAGTATTAATCCTCAGGGATCCCTATTGCAATGATTTGAACATTGGGATTAAGAGTTGGCTTATCAAGTTTTCAGATGACACAAATCATGGATGTAAAATAGATATCGGCAGTGGTGATCAGATTCGGGGGGAAAGTATGGATATTGTCATAGATTGGAAGAAATTTACAGTGCTGAGGATTGGTAGAAATAATGAAAATAGGGATTATAAAATGCAAGGGGCAGTCTTGGAGCATGACAAAATGAAAATATCACAATCTACCGTTTGCAGAAGAGTTCGACAGTAGAATTACAAAGGCTACACTGCAAGATGCAAACCTCTCATCAGCACCAAAAATGGAAAGGCCAGATTAGAGTTTTCCAAGAAGTACAGAGGTGAACCAGTGAGTTCTGGGACAAAGTTTTATGGACAGATGAGACCAAGATAAACCTTTATCAAAGTGATGGAAAGGTGAAAGTATGGAGAAAGGAAGGAACTGCATATGATCCAAAGCATATTATCTCATGTTTGAAGCATGGCAGATGTAGTGTCATGGCTTAGGCTTGCATGGCTACCTCTGGAACTGGCTCTCTCTCTCATCTTGATTTATGACTAGCGGAGCTTACCCGTCGCTTTGCTGACGGACCAATTAGTCATCCTGTTTGCCAAAATTAATTTACCTGTGTGAAGAATACTTCAACCTCAGTGTTGCCCAGGTATAAAAGTGGATTTTAATACCCAGTGCTACGACCACCAGGTGGTGCTACACTACACATTTACAGAGAGATTTACGTGATGCGTGACGCCTCGGTAACATAGCCAATGTTACCACCCGCCCCCCCCCCCACCCGACCCGCCCCCCTCCCACAAAGCTGTATTTGTATCCCAACTTTGGAGTTTGTGACTTAAAAGATGCAACCGTGCATATAACACACAAACAGAGATTTTTGCCTTTTATGGGAACAGATGTAACGAATGCCGGTAGCAGCAGAATTATTTCAGAAGTGTACAGAAACATTTTGTCTGCCTATGTTCAAGAAAATGCCTCCGAAATCATTGGGTGGGGCTTCACAATGCAGCAAGACAATGACCCAAAACACACTACCAACGCAACCAAGGAATTCATCAGGGGAGAAGAGTGGAAGGTTTTAGACTAGCCAAGTCATTCCCCTGATTTAAATCCAATGGAGCATGAATTTCACTTGCAGAAGAGAAGACTAAAGTCAGAAACCCCCAAAACAAACAACAACTGAAAATGGCTGCAGTAAAGACTTGACAAAGAATCTCAAAGGAAGATACCAAGAGTTTGGTGATGTCGATGAGTCACAGACTCGATGTAGTTATTACAAGCAAAGGGACATGCAACCAAATACCAAATATTATACTAATTTAATTTAGTTTAAGTTGATCTGTTCCAATACTTATGATTACCGAAAATTGGGGACTGAACGTAAAAAGTGCTATTGTTCTACAATGGTAATATATATATATATATATATATATATATATATATATATATATATATATATATATATATATATATATATATATATATATATATATATATATATATATATATATGTATGTATATATATATATATATATATGTATGTATATATATATATATATGTATGTATATATATATATATATATATATATATATGTATATATATATATATATATATGTATATATATATATATATATGTATATATATATGTATATATGTATATATATATATATATATCTATATAATTATAAAATTGAAATCTTGCGTGTTTGTATGTAACATTCGATCGGTCCGGGGGCGTGGCTTACCCCTTTGAGAGAGTAGTAATATCCACCATTTTATTAACTCGCATAGCTTTGAGGCCTGTTTTGTAGGCCCGTGGTGTGTTGCTCTCTCTCTCAGTTTTATTTCAAATCAAATTCGATATATCATTTCATTTTTCACAGTCGCTAACATCGTTTTAGACTCGGTTGAAAAAAAACGGGAAGAAAATCCGATGAAAGTTTCCGTTTATAGAACGAAATGAATTCTGAAAGGCCTGTAACTTCAAGGCCATTGAGTCTGTTTCACACCTTTATCTTCAATCTAAGTCGCCATCTGATTTCATTTTTATCGATGGTTTTAGACTCGGTAAAAGAAATAATTGAGAACATTCACGCACACACGGGAAATTGCAGAGATATATTTTAAAAATCGCGCCACGTTGATATACGAAAATACACCGCCTAAAATAACAGGCATACAGTATATATCTTCGTCATTTCATTCAACATTATTACCCGGAAGTAAAATATGTTTCAGGAAATTACCGAGAGATATTTCTTCGATTTTTATTATTATTTATATGCGCATACACTTTAAATAGGTTTATTTGAAATCTTTAATTTTCACAATGTAATTTATTTGTCATTTGATGATCGGCAAAACGATAGCACAAACACAATACTATTTGCAGGAAGAATGTCGTATCAACCCTCCGACGGCGCTACGGACGCGGACAACGAATCACACCTCACGTCTATGGACGCGAATAGCAACATCCGCACGAATCAGTCATCAATGATTTTCATTGACGCGCCTGGAGGCACAGGGAAGACGTTTCTTATTAACCTGATTCTCTCTAAAGTGAGAGCGAGTGGAGAAGTTGCCCCCTGCGGTGGCCTCATCTGGCATAGCTGCTACCCTCATGCCTGGTGGAAGAACAGCGCACTCAAGGTTCCAAATCCCTCTGACACCGAGGGAAGATGGCGTATGCAACATCGATAAAAATTCCACTATCGCAGACCTCTTTCGAAGTACAAAACTCATCGTGTGGGATGAGTGTCCTCTGATCAGGAGAGAGAGTTTCGAGGCTGTGGATCGCACGTTGCGTGATGTATGTGACAAAGACGAGCCTTTTGGAGGGATCCAGACGATATGCTGTGGTGATTTCCGTCAACGTGATCGGAGATAAGGGCCGAAATCACGTGTCACAGGTAAGTGATTTAGAACGCTGGAGAGGTGAGCCTTATGGCTTGCTGGCCCAAATAATCTCCCTGATGATGTCCAGCGTTCGCTTTAGTTCTATTCTCATATCTATTCAAACTGACATTGACCCAACGGGTCATGGGTCATCTAGGGGTAGCATCATCATCATCATTGGCTGAGGGGTGGCATCATTGGCTGAGGGGTAGCATCATTGGCTGAGGGGCGGCATCATTGGCTGAGGGGTGACATCATTGGCTGAGGGGCGACATCATTGGCTGAGGGGCGACATCATTGGCTGAGGGGCGACACCATTGGCTGAGGGGCGACATCATTGGCTGAGGGGTAGCATCATTGGCTGAGGGGTAACATCATTGGCTGAGGGGTAGCATCATTGGCTGAGGGGTAGCATCATTGGCTGAGGGGTAGCATCATTGGCTGAGGGGTAGCATCATTGGCTGAGGGGTAGCATCATTGGCTGAGGGGTAACATCATTGGCTGAGGGGTAACATCATTGGCTGAGGGGTGGCATCATTGGCTGAGGGGTGGCATCATTGGCTGAGGGGTAACATCATTGGCTGAGGGGTAGCATCATTGGCTGAGGGGTAGCATCATTGGCTGAGGGGCGACATCATTGGCTGAGGGGCGACATCATTGGCTGAGGGGTAGCATCATTGGCTGAGGGGTAGCATCATTGGCTGAGGGGTAGCATCATTGGCTGAGGGGTAGCATCATTGGCTGAGGGGTAGCATCATTGGCTGAGGGGTCACATTATTGGCTGAGGGGTGGCATCATTGGCTGAGGGGTAGCATCATTGGCTGAGGGGTAGCATCATTGGCTGAGGGTAGCATCATTGGCTGAGGGGCGACATCATTGGCTGAGGGGTAGCATCATTGGCTGAGGGGCGACATCATTGGCTGAGGGGTAGCATCATTGGCTGAGGGGCGACATCATTGGCTGAGGGGCGACATCATTGGCTGAGGGGCAGCATCATTGGCTGAGGGGCGACATCATTGGCTGAGGGGTAGCATCATTGGCTGAGGGGTAGCATCATTGGGTGAGGGGCGACATCATTGGCTGAGGGGTGACATCATTGGCTGAGGGGTCACATTATTG